>NC_133526.1:59381214-59703089 GCF_048544455.1 Silene latifolia
TTTCAAAGAATTGATAAGAATCGGGATAAAGGTAGAAGATGATGTCATAAGGGCAGAGGCTGAAAAGCCGAAAGGGTACCAAGGGGCCTCATCGTCTAAGGGCAAAACCCCAGCAACGACCCATATTGATGAAGCCATCAATCTCTTAGAAGGGCAATCGAAGAAGTCGCAGCGCCAAACACCTACGGCATTCACCGATATCGGATGCACTTATACATATGCTCTCCAAAGGCTCATAGCCCATGGAAAGCTGAAGCCTATTGGTCCAACTCCGGACCCTCCCGCTGATCAACAAGGTAAATGGTATAAACCAAATGCCTACTGTGCCTTTCATCAAGGGAAAGGCCATGATACTGAAAGGTGCTATCGACTGAAGCACGAAATACAAGACATGATCGAGAATGGAACACTCCCGATCCCAACTGTTAAACCCAATAACATCACTAATCCATTTGGCGATCACGCCAACCTTGTTTCTGTCGAAGACAGTGTCGATTATTCCCATCTTATCCGCCCATGTCACTGGAAAGGAGTGTTTATCGGCAAAATATTTGTGGATTGCTCTGAATTCTTACCAAACCCGAAGAATGAAATTCAAGTCGGGAGTCTTGCTCTAGAATGTACTCCTCTCATTAACGAAGTTAATAAAAGACAATTCGATTCACCAACCTTCATCACTGGCGTAGATCCTCAGAGGACTACCTCGGGATGGAGGCAGACCATCAAAGGGATCAAGGACCGAGCCGGGCATCTAAGGACAAATTTGAACAAGAGAAAGCTCAAGACCAGATTTGAAAATTATGAGTCGGGATCTGTTTTCTTATCTTAGTCGAGTCGAGTCTAGAACTTTCTTTTTTTTGAAGTCGAGTCGTTTTTCCCGCGATGACCTAGGGTGTGTCCTGGGAATCGTTTCTTCGAGTCTGTTAAGCATTTGCCTTTCCAATAAAAAAGTTCCAGTTTCGTTTCCAAATATGTCTTGTCTCTAATCCTCAATCATTCCGAAAGCATGATAAAACGCACAACACACTCAAAGGCATCCCTGGGGTGGAAATATGTCTCGTTTCATAATGTAAAGTACACTAGGATCCCGTGTTTGATTCCTTTACCTATTCAATGTCTGGTGGTAGAAAACCTCCATCTGAACCAATGTTTGTGACAAGCTTTTAGATGATTCTATGACAAACCCGGACTAGCTCCTTGTTTCCCCTATCGATGATGGAAGGCAAGCCTTTTCCCCAACAAAATCATCCCATCTCGAAGAGAGAAGATATCAACCCGTTCTAACACAGAATTGTTAGTTTCTACCCAAATTAGTTGGCGAAGCCCAGTTTTCAAGGTGTATCCATTTATGACTAAGAGAATGAATAGAAGATCATTTTCCAAGAAAAAAAAAGATGAAAAAGAATGAAAAAATGAGAAAAAGAGAAAAATTGGAAAAATGAAAAAAATGAAAAAATGAAAAAAGAAAAGTGATGAAAGAAAAAGGAAAAGAAAAAAAGATGTTGAAGTCTTTGCAGAACGCTTTTGGTTGAATGTCGAAGTTACGGAAGCCAGAAGTCAAGTCAAGTACCCATAGTTTAAGTTCATTGGGCGAAGCCCAAAAGCTTAAGTACTGACCTCTTTACCCTCTAAGTCCTTCCTGAGACGGTTACAAGGGGATAGTCAGGAATTTTGAGAATCATTCCGCTTGTGCTGTTACACCCAGCCTTTAGGGACCAGATATGGAGATTTGAACCCACATTGTTTTCCAACCCATTTGCACTCGGGTTTCATCAAACCCGAGACACCATTCCAACCACATCAGCAGCCATAGCCTTTGGCCTTAGCATCACAAAACAAACCTTCAGAATGATGGTTAACCATTCCAACTTGTTATTACCAAGCTCCACATCCCAAAAGATCCTAGCCTTTTACACCTAACCCCAAACACGGGATTTAACGGTACTTTACATGCTAGAATGGGATATGACATGATACCTTAGGTGAAACCTTCGAGTGTGTACACACAATCAAAATGTCAATTTAATGCACCTTGATCGAACTACGTCGGATTTGATTTCGCTCCACGCGAATACGTGGGCGATCCTTCGAATAAGGGATTCAATCCACTCATCAACCAAGTTGTCATCTTGTCGGTTTCTTACGGGTCTTAACCAAGTCCAAATGAAGCCACCTTTGTTTGAGTCGGTCTTAGCACTCGATGTAGGCTAGGATAAGGATATAGGTTTGGATGAATAGTATCAAGTCTCAGAATGAGCTTTATGGAACGGTCTAGGCAAAGATGCTGAGTCACATAGATGTGGGTTTGTGTTGGGAACAGAATATGAAAAGCCCGCTGAAAAGAATGAAGGCGTGGAAGAAAAATAGTAAAAGCCCGCTGAAAAGAAAGAAGGCGTGGAAGAAAAATAGTAAAAGCCCGCTGAAAAGAAAGAAGGCGGGGAAGAAAAATAGTAAAAGCCCGCTGAAAAGAAAGAAGGCGGTGGCAAGAAATGATGAATACTCCCTAAAAAGAAAGGAGGCGAGGAGAAGAGTGACAGAATGTTCCCAACAAGAGTGATGTGTGATGTCTAAGTGCTTTCATAAAATTAGTCTGTGTTTAGTGTCTAGGCGAAGCCAACGTTGTTGCTCTGTGAGTTTAATCCACCTTGTCAAGGCCAAGTGATCTTGATTCCCATGTGCCCTCGGGAGCACGCCCATGCCATACGATATCTCCGTCCCAAGTCCGATGACCTTGTGATTCCCATTTGCCATCTTTTGGTGCCGGAACGGCCAATTTACATTTCTACCCCCAATAAGTCAATATTTGAATTAAAGCTCGTGCACACTTACGGTTTTATTTTCCTTTTTTGTTTTACGGTAGCGGGCTACGCCCACGTGGTTTACGAATCATACAGAGTGTCTGAGTCGTATTTCATGCTCACCCGTCAAGGCTCGATTTCAAAAAATTTCAAAATTCCAAAAACTTTTTGCGAATTGTGGATGGATGATCCAAGTAGGTGAATCCTTGTGGGTCGATGATCCAATCCTTCGAAATTCAAAAATTCAAAATTCAATTTTCGGGTCGATGACCCAATCTTTAAACATTTTCAAATTCAATTTTCGGGTCGATGACCCAATCTTTCAACATTTTCAAATTCAATTCTCGGGTCGATGACCCAATCATTTAAACATTTTCAAATTCAATTTTCGGGTCGATGACCCAATCTTTCAACATTTTCAAATTCAATTTTCGGGTCGATGACCCAATCATTCAAAATTTTCAAATTCAATTTTCGGGTCGATGACCCAATCATTCAAAATTTTCAAATTCAATTTTCGGTCGATGACCCAAAGATTTCAAATGATCCAATTCCAAGATCGATGATCCAAATGTGCTTATGTGATGATTATTGCTAGTACGTTTTTGTGTTTCAAATATAGCAGGATATGCTTCAATCGGGGCTCTAAAGTCTTCGACTTTAGAGCCATTAATCAGGGCTCGAAGCCGTTGGCTTCCGAGACCATTATCAGGATGTAAAGGATGACATCCACCAAGAATTCAATTCAATACAAGAGTATGAAATGGAAGAATTCCGTAGCTGAAAGCAAATGATGAAAGCGGCGGCAACCTCCTTGGAAAGTCTCGTCCCATTCGGACAAGTGCCAGCAGATGATAAATTTTGGGCAAATGTCAGCAGATGACGAATCTTGGACATACGCCAGCAGATGATAAACTTTAGGCATGTGTCAGCAGTGCCGAACTACGACGCGGGTTTGATTCCGTCAGAAACGGATACGTAGGCGCCTAAGGATAAGGCTCAACCCACCATTTATGCAATTCATGGGTCGATGACCAACAATGATAATTCGACGCAACAGAAGCAAGAGTTAATCCCCAACGAAGTTTCAGGTATGATCTCTTCTTATGGTGGCGAGCTTATATACCGCGAGTCTAATGGACTATAAACGACCCGAAGAATCCTCAGGTCGAAAGGGACCTGGGGTATACTTTGACTTTCGCCTTGTCCAAGCCTCAGTCAAAGTGGGGGCTCTGTAGATACCCGTATCCGTCGATATTGGAATTTATAGAGAACCCGACAAACACCCGATGATGATAGGACACATGTATTCTTTAGTTGTCATTGTCATTATTTGGAGCTCGTTTTACGAGGTAGAATGGGCGTCGTCGATGAAGTATTTTATTAATTTAAATGATATTTAAATTAACGTTTTTAGTGAATTCATTCTGTTAATTTAAATGATATTTGAATTAATGTTTTTAGTGGGTTCATTTTGTTATTTTAAATGATATTTAAAATTAATGTGTTTTTTGAGTGAATTCATTTTTATTTAGTTTAAATGATATTTAAATTAAAGCTTTATTTTGAATTTATTTTCTTAAGTTATTTTATTGAAAATAAAATAAATATTTGATTTGAAAAATCATTTTTTAAGTATATTTGATTTGAAAAGTCATTTATTTCAATTTGTTAATTGGTTTGAAAAATCAATTTTAAAAGCGAAAAACTCGTTTTGCATCGTGTGTTTTGAGCTCGATTTTAGCTCGGTTTTTAAGCCCGTTTCCTTTGCGAATTGGCACGAATCTCGAGTACACTAACCCACCTATACCAATACCCATCAACCCATGTTCGAACCCCCATACCATGGCCCAAATTCTCGTTCAAAACCAACCACAAGCAGCCCGCACCCAAACCGCAAACAGTCCCCTGTTTTGCGAGCCAATTCCCGAGCCCAAACCCGCTTCAAACACTACCAAGACCCGTACCCATTAACCCTAACCCATACCCTAGTATCCTACCCATATTATCCTAGCTTGATCACCAAGAAATCCCCCAAAACGAACCCTAGAAACCCCTCCCAAAACCGATGGACAGCAGCTATGTTCATTGAGCCCGATTTGCCTCTCCTCCCTTTTAACCTATTTTAAACCCTTATAAATACCACCCCTTCACCATACAATCACTCCGCTAAGTTCTCCATACATCCAACCATCACCCACAAGCTTTAAACCTCAGAAACAAACCCTAAACATCCTTCAAAAACCCTAAACAAAAACCGACACACAAACTGAAACTGTTTGTGTGTCCTCTTCGAAAACCCTTTCGTTCCTCCATCAAAACTCCATAAAAATTCGAGTTTCTTGTTCATAATTAACCACATAACATCCATCTATACATTAGACAAAGAATTACGAGCCAAATTGCCCTTGAGAGTACACGAAATTCCTCGAAAAACAGAGTGAAATAACACTCTTTTTCGCGTTTCTTCTTGTCTGTCCAGTTCTGTTTGTACTCGTTTTTCGTGCCCAATAACCCAAAACGAGCAGGGGTTGCTTTAAGATCCTTATTCTCCTCTCTTTCTAGTTTCCAAAACATCTTTCGAATCGAATTTTCGTCGTGAAACGAGGGAGATATCACTGTTTTAAAATCGCTGTCCAGAAACTTTCCAAAACGCGCGTGTGCTTTGTTCTTCGTCGACGACGGCCTCTCGAGATAAAATCTACCTTCGATTACGACCCAAGACGGTGTCAACGATACATGTAGGTTGAGGGTGCATCAAATCCCCTTCTCTTTCCTTTTTTATTTCGTTTTTTTATGCTTTTTTTATAGTTTGTTTTTCGTTTGTTTTTTGTTTGTTTATCGATTGTTTTAAATTAACGATGAAACTAGTTAGTCCGAGTATGAGTTAAAGTACCACTATGAACACCCGCGTTGACTTGAGATGGGAAAAGAAACCGCTACATCTGTCGGTCGTACACCCCCGTCTCATTTACATATCCTCGTGTTCAAAGTAGGGCATAAATAAAACAATTATCTAACTTTGTTCTTCGTTTTCGACTCCCTTTTGTTTCGGCCAAATCGATGGACCCTAGGACCCGTTGCATGTTAGTTTAACCTCTGATTGTTAACCTACGACATATTTAGATAACATTAATTTAATTTAATAATCTAATTAGACACGATAGGTGGCTTCGGCGTAAGTTATAAAATCAACTAACAATTCTGTAAACAATTGAATGCATCTCTCTCTTTCACCTAATTTCTCGCTAGTATAAGAGTGCGTGATTAGCACCTTCTTATTGACACTCGATGAGTTAAATTAATTAGCGAATTTGATCTAATTAGACCCTTTGGGCCGTGTAGAATGCACCCTCATGCGACAATCAATCAACATCGTTTTTAACTCGTTTTCTAACTTGTTTCCTATCCCTTTTTGCAATCATTCGATCTAACCAATGAATCTAACTTAGGAACTAGGTTGGCTTTGTCTTAGCCGTTGGTTGGGCCGTGGTTAAGCCGTGGTTGGCCGTGTGTTTGGCCTTTCCTATTTCGTTTGTTTTCGCATCGTTCGTTCTTTATTTGTTTTGTCACTTGTAATTAATTTAGGTTTCTTAGAGTCACGTTTTGTAATTTGTTTGTAATTAGTTCTCCTTTTTGAGTCAAAACCTTTTCTGAAAACCTTAGTTTTGTTTGGTTAGACGGTTGTTCCCAATGCTTGTAGGAGCGTAGTAAACCGCGTGTTGTCTAAAGCAACATGGCCCGGTTTATGCTAATGCATGCTTTGGTGCGTAGCCCTATGTCTAATTCGATGAGATTAAGTGAGAGCACGCAACACGAGGAGTGACCCAAGGACCGTGGGTCATGTGAGCCGTGGGCCACCCTCATGTGCACGGTTTTCAAGGCCCAATGGCCGTGTGTTTCGTGTCGTGTTTTGAGTCGTATGTAGCAATTGTAATTAGATCGAGTTGTATCTTTAATTTGTTGTTGTGTCGGCATGAAATGCCTGGTTTGTAATAGGTAGATCCCAACGGCTCCCCCATTCCCCCTTTAAGCCTTGTTTGCTTTGTATGTTGTTAGATTAATCAACCCACATGCTAAATTACAACTTTGACAAAGTTAGTTTAGTTGCATCTAAAACGACATAGAAATTGTTGTCACATGATAGGGTTAAAACAACGTTTGCATATCATACATCGTAGTAGCTATGACCTTGTTTGAAATCCGACACTTGACTTAGTAGAGGCCGTTATTGACGGGCGGGGTTGGGTGTCCTTATGGGCTTCCCAACACGTACCCTCACCCCTTACTCAAGATCTATGGTTTGTGGATCCGTCTAAATACCATTGGATTACGAGAGTCATTCAAATCGAGTGATATAGGGTACAAGTCTTTATCTTTAATCACTCGTAGTCGATTGGCTTTATGCTTTTCGATGAAAGGTGTAAAGTTGACTTGAACGGTTCCAAGTTCCCAAAAAACTTGGTGGCGACTCTAATTTGTCTTAATTCGATTCGAAAGAACCTCGAGTCGATTATGCCGGGTGTGGATCCCTCGGACGCAGTTCCCGAGGGCCTTGTCCACACATATGGTATTACCACCGGATACACATGCTATTACTACTAGATACACAAATCGATTTGTGTATCCAGTAGCAATACCATGTGTATCCGGACTGATATTTCGTGTATCCACGATCTAAATATCAACTAGACCACCAAACTGACCACCACCACACCTACTGCCATCACCACCACCACCACCACCACCCCTGAACTAACCCCACAACCAGCCGGATACACAAATCGATACAATAGATACATATGGTATTACCACCGGATACACATGCTATTACTACTAGATACACAAATCTATTTGTGTATCCAGTAGCAATACCATGTGTATCCGGACTGGTATTTCGTGTATCCACGATCTAAATATCAACTAGACCACCAAACTGGCTTTCGTGTATCTAGCAAGGTAAAAGTATGTATCTAGTAACTCAAATGGGTGTATCTAGCAATCTGTCATTGTGATCATTGTGATTCCCCTTCTATCAAACAAAGTGTGAAAATGTCTGGACATACCCAAAAAAGGTTTCGTCCATATCCACCTTGAGGTTCTTTTCTTCAGTCACAGCACCCAAATCAGCAACCCTTCAATTGCAAAAATTTAAAACATGAGTCGTTGCAGAAAATAGTTGGGACTTGAGCGTGAGAAGTTTATAGTGCAACCATAGAATCAAACATACAAACAACCACCAATAACATAACCACCTTTGTTTATTAATTGTTCAGATCTACTTACCGTAAGTCTAAAAATGAAACTCATATCCCCTCGCCGTCGTTGGTCACCCTTCTCGCTCCAGAAATGAATCAACTGTGTGAGGGTAACGTCGCCGAGATATTAGGTTCGATGACAACAAAATCAGATGGTGGTGGTGTTCTCCGGTGGAGAAAAGGCAGGGAAAAATGGAGGTCATGGTGACCGAAGATACGTACCAAAGAACGAGATGCACCAACACTGGTCGCCGGTGATGCGCCAGCGTCATCGTATCTCGCCTGTGGCGGCGACAGCAGGTGAGATAAGTGATGGGAGAGGAGAGTGGAGGGAGGTCGGGGGGAGTATGGAATAGGAAAGGAAAAGGAGTTAATTTTATAGGTGTGAACTGTTTGCTTGAAATAGAGTGTCAGAGCCTTAGTTCGTATGGTTTGTATGAAAACTTGGTTCGCACGGGATCCCGCCACTATATATATATATATATATATATATATATATATATATAATATATGAGTCCTTCTCTTACTCTTGAGTCCATAAGTCCTCCTTAGAGCCCTTGGATGAGGAAGATGGAGGGCTGAGATTGGAAGCTAAAATTGGTGGTTATTAGCCTAATTAACACTTTATCTCTCTACTCACCCTAATTAATTACTAACCAACTTAATCAATCACTAATTTAATATATATAGTTTCTTTCAACCACTTCTCTCTCTATCTCCCACACTTTCATTTTTCCTCCCCTCTCTCTAAAACTTAAAAATCCCCAAAACAAAAAACGCCTCCCTTCCTTCCCTGCGGCCACCTCTCTACGGCCACCTCCTCACGGCCAGTTCGCCCACCACCCACCCACACCACTCACGACCCACACCCTCACCCCCACACCGGAACCACCACACACCAAAACCACCCTCTTCCCCACCCCAGATCTGCCTCCCGTGCCACCCTCCCTCAACCACCCCGCACACACGCACCGCCGCACCACCGCACTGAACCTACTAGAACCCGCACCACCACTACCTCGCACCACCTCCGTCACCTCTTCAACCACCACCCTACTCTCCTTTTTTGCCGCTCCCGCCGTCCACCACCCTCACGCAACCACCACACAAACCAGATCTGTCGCCCACCTCCCCCCTGCCGCCACCTGCTCACGCCGCACGCCGCCTCCACCAGTCCACCAGCCCACCACCTCCCCCCGCCGTCCTCTTTCTGCCGCCTCCCTCGACGAACAACACCACACTCCTCTTCTCCCTCCTCTACCGTGTTCTTTGTTCTTCTTTATTTTTTTATTTTTTTGTTCCAGTTATTCAAATCCGTTTGTTCTTTTTTTTTTCTTCTTCTAAACTCACGTTTCCCTTGTTGTCCATCTTTTTTTTTCCTCTCTCAAAAACTGGCAGATCTAACTTTTTTTTTCTTTCTTCAAAACTGGCAGATCTGACGTTTTTCTTTTTTTTTTTTTTTTTAAATTGTGACGGTGTTATTGTTGGATGTCGATGGTGGTGGTGGTGACTCGTTTTTTTTCCAGATCTCCGTCCTTTTTTTTCTTTTTTTGTTTTGTTTTTGTCGGTGGTGTCGCTAATAACCCACCCGTGTCAGATCTACTTTTCATCATTTTTTTTTTAGTTTTGGCTCGTTTTTTTTGTCGGTAATGTTGGTGTTGTTGTTGGATGTCGGTGGTGGTATGGGTGTTGTGGGTGAACTCCTTTTTTCAGATCTCGTTTCATTTTTTTTTTGTATTTTTTTTTGTTTTTCAGTTTTGGTGGTGTTATTATAAATTATATTTTGATTTTAATATTAAATCTACTAAATATGAAATATTTTCTTTATATTTTTTTTCTTAGTTCTTATTTTTATTTTGTGAGATATTTTTATTTTAGTTTTAGATCTACTAAATAGATCTAAGATTATTTGTTGATTTTAATCTTAGATATATTTAAAATATAGTCTTATTTTTAAGGTATTACACTTTTTCCATTAAAATTACACTTTTTTTATTAAAATTACACTTTTTTCTATTAAAGTTACACTCTTTCTAGTAAAGTTACATTTTTCTCTATTATTAAAGTTACACTTTTCTTTATTAAAATTACACTTTTTGCTATTAAAATTACACTTTTTTATGTTAAAATTACACTTCTCCATTAAAATTACACCTTTTTCTTTTAAAATTACACTTTTCTCCATTAAAATTGCACTTTTTTCTGTTAAAATTACACTTTTTGTTGGTGTTAGAATTACACTTTTTTCTGTTAAAATTACACTTTTCTCCATTAAAATTACACTTTTTTCTGTTAAAATTATACTTTTTTCTGCTAGAATAACTCTTTTTTCGGCTAAAATTACACTTTTTCTTCTAGAATTACACTTACTTCTATTGGACTAATGTTACACTCTCAATGGACTTGGTCATATTCTCATATTCTCATTGGACTAATGTTACACTCTCAATGGACTAAAATTACATTCTCAGTGGACTGAAATTATACTTTTCTGGACTAAAATTACACTTTTCTGGACTAAAATTACATTCTCCTTGACTAAAATAACAATCTCATTGGACTGAAATTACACTTACCTAGACTAAAATAACACTTTTTGTCGTTAAAATAACACTAAATAAAATGCTAAATTACAATAACTTGTGATAAAATTACAAAAATTCAAAATATTATTCGTTAAAATCACTCGAAAAAGACTGAAGTTAAACTTGTAAAAAACAAAATTCTCGTAAACATTCCTTAAAATTACACTTTTTGCTGTTAGAATTACACTCGTAAAATTCTAAAATGTCGAAAACTTGTCTCGAAAAAAAAAAACGAAAAAAACCGAAACAGGAAAAATGTTAACAAAATTTTCATAATCTTTGAAGTATAAGACAAAAGGTGGTGTTAATTGTGTATAGACCTGGCAAAATAAACCCGATCCGAATGACCCGACCCGTAAAAGCTAAACCGAGACCCGAAAATAACCCGAGTTATAGAACCCGAACATGACCCGGAACTCGAATTAATCCGGCCCGACCCGAACTTGACCCGAGATTTTCTAGGCCCGCAATTGACCCGGCCCGAAACCACTCGACCCGAAACCACTTGACCCGAAACCGCCCTACCCGAAACCACTTGATCCGAAAGTGACCCGATTTTAATGACCCGAACTGGCCCAGATAGCTAAACCACCCGACCCGAAACACCCCGACCCGAAAGTGACCCGATTTAAATGACCCGACTGGCCTCGATCTAGCTAATTTTAAGTCACATTCTAACATTGTTCTGAATTGCATTAATTTGATCCGTGCCAATAATGACCATGCTTTAAAACACGTTTAATAACTCATAAGTCATAACTCATTACTTCATCAATTTTGAGGACATGTGATATGAATATAAAAGCCTATTAAATCAATTAGGAGTTGGAACAATACGGTGGATCATGGATGTAGGTTCCAATCCTACATGGGTTACTTTTGTTTCTGATTTCAAGATCAAGTAAAATTGAACAATTAGAACAAAGTTTCTTAATTTTAATCTTGAAAATTTGAATTAAACCCAAAAAATAGATACCTAGAATAAAACCGATCGATGTTGGATCACATATCACTACCCATTCATGGTGGGTAAGAAAAAGATATTGTAGCAATGACATGTTGAATGCTACTTCCTCTTAGTGGATTAGAGATTAATTGCATCACCGTTAACAAAAACAAATCTAAAACGAAAATCACCAGTTTGGCTTCTCTCCTTTTTAGTTTTTACGAAGGTAATTAGGAAAACATATTTAATAAAAGGTACACATTATCTACTCCATCTTCAGTATTTTGTAGTTTGAGTAGGCAAAAACTTCAAATTAGGTTAATTAAGCACAATAAACTCTCTACGGGAATAAGCAACCAGCTTTCAGCTTCGCTTGACCTTGATGCATTCTCAGCCATTACCTTGTCTTTCTTGTTACCGTCTGAAAATCACAACACATTCGAATTAATATCGAGCATGCATTGCTTTAAATAAAATTGAAATAACTACTATAGTCGATACTCATGTCCTACAATGTTCATAACCAACCAAAATTAATACAAAGATGAAAGACGAAAGATGGAAGCTGAATAAGGGCTACGAATATTACTTTTATGGACTTATACAAAAATGGACTAAAGTTATACAAAAATTGCCTAAAGGTATACAAATATGGACTGAAATTATACAAATAAGGACTAAAATTATACAAAAACTGACTAAAGTTATGCAGATATGGACTAAAGTTATACAAATAAGGACTAAAGTTATACAAAAATGGTCTAATGTTATACAAAAATGGACTGAAGTTATACAAATAAGGACTAAAATCATACAAAAACTGACTAAAGTTATACAAATATGGACTAAAGTTATACAAATAAGGACTAAAGTTATACAAAAATAGACTAACGTTATACAAAAATGGACTAAAGTCCAATTTTTGTATAATTTTAGTCAATTTTTGTATAACTTTAGCCCATTTTGGTATAACTTTAGGCCTTATTTGTATAACTTTAGTCTTTATTTGTATAATTTTAGTCAGTTTTTTTATAACTTTAGTCCATATTTGCATAACTTTAGTCCATATTTGTATAACTTTAGTCAGTTTTTGTATAACTTTAGTCCTTGTTTGTATAACTTTAGTCCTTATTTGTATAACTTCAGTCATTTTTTGTATAACTTGAGTCCAGATTTGTGTAATTTTAGTCCAAAATTGTATAACTTTATTCCATAAGAGTACAACTTCGGTCATTTTTTGTATAATTTTAGTCCAAATTTGTATAACTTTAGTCCAAAATTGTATAACTTTAGTCCTTATTTATAACTTTAGTCCTTATTTGTATAACTTCAGTCATTTTTAGTATATCTTTAGTCCAAATTTGTGTAATTTTAGTCCAAAATTGTATAACTTTATTCCATAAGAGTATAACTTAAGTCATTTTTTGTATAACTTTAGTCCAAATTTGTATAACTTTAGTTCAAAATTGTATAACTTTAGGACTATAAATTCAGATTTGAAACAACACATAAGAAGATGATATTAAAGTTACACATATTGCCAGTGAAGTTACACATTATAAATTGTGAAAAAAAAACCAATAAGTCAAAAAAGTACAATAAAAAAACTTCAATAACAATAATAAAAAATTAACCAATAAGTAAAAAAAACAAATAACAAAAAAAAAATCAAATAACAAAAAAAAAAAAAAACAAACAAAAAAACCTAAACCAAACCAAACAAAAAAACCAACAAAACAAACTTGAATGGTTGTATAACTTCAATTTATACAATGTATAACTTTAGATGTTAATAGTGTAACTTTAATGTAAAAAGGGTATAACTTTAGTCGTAAATAGTATAACTTTAATGTTTTAAGGGTATAACTTTAGTCGTAAATAGTATAACTTTAATGTTTTACGGGTATAACTTTAGTCATAAATAGTATAACTTTAATGTTTTAAGGGTATAACTTTAGTCGTAAATTGCGTAACTTTAATGTTAAAAGGGTATAACTTTAGCCGTAAATAGTGTAACCTCAGTCATAAATAGCGTAAATTTAATAAATATGAACAAAAAAAAATCTGAAAATATATATAAAAAAACTAGTCGTAAATTAACTAAAAAAAACAAGGAACAAAATAAACATAAAACAATTCAACTAAAAAAACGAGATCTGTAAAATAACAACAAACAAACAGGGAGATTTGAAAAAAAGCAATAACAAAAAACAAACATTTCCGTCAATTAACAATAACAAAAGCAAAAATCTGAAAATATAAAAAAATGAAATCTGAAAAAATAAAAGGAGCAACAACAACATTAACATACCATTATCACCACCTAATTTTTAAAAATAATAAAAAAAAATGAGAAAAGCATATCTCAAGAGGAAAGCACATCGACATTACAAAAACCATCAACACCACCGATTTTTTTTTTTTAAAAAATAAATAAATGGAAAAAAAAAAATTCGAAAACGAAAAGGAAGGCGTGGGTGGTGGCGGTTTGAGAAAGGGGAGAGGAAGCGGATCTGAGTACGTCGGGCGGCGGAGCTTTGTCTTTGGTTGTCGGTCGTCGGTGCGGTAGGAGGAGGGAGGCGTGTGGTGGGAATGGTGGTTGTCGTGGGGTCGATTTGTTGTTGTCGTTAGTCACGGTGGAAGGGGTTGTGGAGGTTTAATGTTGGTGCGGGGAGGAGAGGTGGCGGGGACGGCAGGAGGATTGGCATGGTGGTGGTGGGTGTTGCGGTCGTGTGGGGGTGGCGGCGTGGGGCTGGGAGTTGGTGGTGGTGGCATAGTTGTTATTTGTTTGTTTTTTGTTTTTGGGTTTTTTTTGTTGGGAGAGAATGAATAGGAGAGAGGGAGTGAATTATTGAAAAAGGTGAATGAATGAATTGATGAGAGGAGGTTATGAGAATGGGGAGGATTAAGAAGGGAGATTAATTGAGTTAGGAAGCTAATTAGGGGAGATCAATTTGTGGCCCTTCATCAAGATGTAATCTCATCCCTCCATCCCTTCCATCCTAAGGTCCTTATAAGGACTTAGGGACTCATAAGATGTAAGGGACTTATGAGAACCCTTATATATATATATATATATATATATATATATATATATATATATATATATATATATATATATATATATATATATTTATATATATATATATATAATATGAGTCCTTCTCTTACTCTTGAGTCCATAAGTCCTCCTTAGAGCCCTTGGATGAGGAAGATGGAGGGCTGAGATTGGAAGCTAAAATTGGTGGTTATTAGCCTAATTAACACTTTATCTCTCTACTCACCCTAATTAATTACTAACCAACTTAATCAATCACTAATTTAATATATATAGTTTCTTTCAACCACTTCTCTCTCTATCTCCCACACTTTCATTTTTCCTCCCCTCTCTCTAAAACTTAAAAATCCCCAAAACAAAAAACGCCTCCCTTCCTTTCCTGCGGCCACCTCCCTACGGCCACCTCCTCACGGCCAGTTCGCCCACCACCCACCCACACCACTCACGACCCACACCCTCACCCCCACACCGGAACCACCGCACACCAAAACCACCCTCTTCCCCACCCCAGATCTGCCTCCCGTGCCACCCTCCCTCAACCACCCCGCACACACGCACCGCCGCACCACCGCACTGAACCTACTAGAACCCGCACCACCACTACCTCGCACCACCTCCGTCACCTCTTCAACCACCACCCTACTCTCCTTTTTTGCCGCTCCCGCCGTCCACCACCCTCACGCAACCACCACACAAACCAGATCTGTCGCCCACCTCCACCCTGCCGCCACCTGCTCACGCCGCACGCCGCCTCCACCAGTCCACCAGCCCACCACCTCCCTCCGCCGTCCTCTTTCTGCCGCCTCCCTCGACGAACAACACCACACTCCTCTTCTCCCTCCTCTACCGTGTTCTTTGTTCTTCTTTATTTTTTTTATTTTTTTGTTCAGTTATTCAAATCCGTTTGTTCTTTTTTTTTTCTTCTTCTAAACTCACGTTTCCCTTGTTGTCCATCTTTTTTTTTTTCTCTCTCAAAAACTGGCAGATCTAACTTTTTTTTTTTCTTTCTTCAAAACTGGCAGATCTGACGTTTTTCTTTTTTTTTTTTAAATTGTGACGGTGTTATTGTTGGATGTCGATGGTGGTGGTGGTGACTCGTTTTTTTTCCAGATCTCCGTCCTTTTTTTTCTTTTTTTGTTTTGTTTTTGTCGGTGGTGTCGCTAATAACCCACCCGTGTCAGATCTACTTTTCATCATTTTTTTTTTTAGTTTTGGCTCGTTTTTTTTTGTCGGTAATGTTGGTGTTGTTGTTGGATGTCGGTGGTGGTATGGGTGCAGTGTTGTGGGTGAACTCCTTTTTTCAGATCTCGTTTCATTTTTTTTTTTTGTATTTTTTTTTGTTTTTCAGTTTTGGTGGTGTTATTATAAATTATATTTTGATTTTAATATTAAATCTACTAAATATGAAATATTTTCTTTATATTTTTTTTCTTAGTTCTTATTTTTATTTTGTGAGATATTTTTATTTTAGTTTTAGATCTACTAAATAGATCTAAGATTATTTGTTGATTTTAATCTTAGATATATTTAAAATATAGTCTTATTTTTAAGGTATTACACTTTTTCCATTAAAATTACACTTTTTTTATTAAAATTACACTTTTTTCTATTAAAGTTACACTCTTTCTAGTAAAGTTACATTTTTCTCTATTATTAAAGTTACACTTTTCTTTATTAAAATTACACTTTTTGCTATTAAAATTACACTTTTTTATGTTAAAATTACACTTCTCCATTAAAATTACACCTTTTTCTTTTAAAATTACACTTTTCTCCATTAAAATTGCACTTTTTTCTGTTAAAATTACACTTTTTGTTGGTGTTAGAATTACACTTTTTCTGTTAAAATTACACTTTTCTCCATTAAAATTACACTTTTTTCTGTTAAAATTATATTTTTTTCTGCTAGAATAACTCTTTTTTCGGCTAAAATTACACTTTTTCTGCTAGAATTACACTTACTTCTATTGGACTAATGTTACACTCTCAATGGACTTGGTCATATTCTCATATTCTTATTGGACTAATGTTACACTCTCAATGGACTAAAATTACATTCTCAGTGGACTGAAATTATACTTTTCTGGACTAAAATTACACTTTTCTGGACTAAAATTACATTCTCCTTGACTAAAATAACAATCTCATTGGACTGAAATTACACTTACCTAGACTAAAATAACACTTTTTGTCGTTAAAATAACACTCGTAAAATGCTAAATTACAATAACTTGTGATAAAATTACAAAAATTCAAAATATTATTCGTTAAAATCACTCGAAAAAGACTGAAGTTAAACTTGTAAAAAACAAAATTCTCGTAAACATTCCTTAAAATTACACTTTTTGCTGTTAGAATTACACTCGTAAAATTCTAAAATGTCGAAAACTTGTCTCGAAAAAAAAAACGAAAAAAACCGAAACAGGAAAAATGTTAACAAAATTTTCATACTCTTTGAAGTATAAGACAAAAGGTGGTGTTAATTGTGTATAGACCTGGCAAAATAAACCCGATCCGAATGACCCGACCCGTAAAAGCTAAACCGAGACCCGAAAATAACCCGAGTTATAGAACCCGAACATGACCCGGAACTCGAATTAATCCGGCCCGACCCGAACTTGACCCGAGATTTTCTAGGCCCGCAATTGACCCGGCCCGAAACCACTCGACCCGAAACCACTTGACCCGAAACCGCCCGACCCGAAACCACTTGATCCGAAAGTGACCCGATTTTAATGACCCGAACTGGCCCAGATAGCTAAACCACCCGACCCGAAACACCCTGACCCGAAAGTGACCCGATTTAAATGACCCGACCTGGCCTGATCTAGCTAATTTTAAGTCACATTCTAACATTGTTCTGAATTGCATTAATTTGATCCGTGCCAATAATGACCATGCTTTAAAACACGTTTAATAACTCATAAGTCATAACTCATTACTTCATCAATTTTGAGGACATGTGATATGAATATAAAAGCCTATTAAATCAATTAGGAGTTGGAACAATACGGTGGATCATGGATGTAGGTTCCAATCCTACATGGGTTACTTTTGTTTCTGATTTCAAGATCAAGTAAAATTGAACAATTAGAACAAAGTTTCTTAATTTTAATCTTGAAAATTTGAATTAAACCCAAAAAAATAGATACCTAGAATAAAACCGACTGATGGTGGATCACATATCACTACCCATTCATGGTGGGTAAGAAAAAGATATTGTAGCAATGACATGTTGAATGCTACTTCCTCTTAGTGGATTAGAGATTAATTGCATCACCGTTAACAAAAACAAATCTAAAACGAAAATCATCAGTTTGGCTTCTCTCCTTTTTAGTTTTTACGAAGGTAATTAGGAAAACATATTTAATAAAAGGTACACATTATCTACTCCATCTTCAGTATTTTGTAGTTTGAGTAGGCAAAAACTTCAAATTAGGTTAATTAAGCACAATAAACTCTCTAAGGGAATAAGCAACCAGCTTTCAGCTTCGCTTGACCTTGATGCATTCTCAGCCATTACCTTGTCTTTCTTGTTACCGCCTGAAAATCACAACACATTCGGAATTAATACTGCAGCATGCATTGCTTTAAATAAAATTGAAATAACTACTATAGTCGATACTCATGTCCTACAATGTTCATAACCAACCAAAATTAATACAAAGATGAAAGACGAAAGATGGAAGCTGAATAAGGGCTACGAATATTACTTTTATGGACTAAAGTTATACAAAAATGGACTAAAGTTATACAAAAATTGCCTAAAGGTATACAAATATGGACTGAAATTATACAAATAAGGACTAAAATTATACAAAAACTGACTAAAGTTATGCAGATATGGACTAAAGTTATACAAATAAGGACTAAAGTTATACAAAAATGGTCTAATGTTATACAAAAATGGACTGAAGTTATACAAATAAGGACTAAAATCATACAAAAACTGACTAAAGTTATACAAATATGGACTAAAGTTATACAAATAAGGACTAAAGTTATACAAAAATGGACTAACGTTATACAAAAATGGACTAAAGTCCAATTTTTGTATAACTTTAGTCAATTTTTGTATAACTTTAGCCCATTTTTGTATAACTTTAGGCCTTATTTGTATAACTTTAGTCTTTATTTGTATAATTTTAGTCAGTTTTTTTATAACTTTAGTCCATATTTGCATAACTTTAGTCCATATTTGTATAACTTTAGTCAGTTTTTGTATAACTTTAGTCCTTGTTTGTATAACTTTAGTCCTTATTTGTATAACTTCAGTCATTTTTTGTATAACTTGAGTCCAAATTTGTGTAATTTTAGTCCAAAATTGTATAACTTTATTCCATAAGAGTACAACTTCGGTCATTTTTTGTATAATTTTAGTCCAAATTTGTATAACTTTAGTCCAAAATTGTATAACTTTAGTCCTTATTTGTATAACTTTAGTCCTTATTTGTATAACTTCAGTCATTTTTAGTATATCTTTAGTCCAAATTTGTGTAATTTTAGTCCAAAATTGTATAACTTTATTCCATAAGAGTATAACTTAAGTCATTTTTTGTATAACTTTAGTCCAAATTTGTATAACTTTAGTTCAAAATTGTATAACTTTAGGACTATAAATTCAGATTTGAAACAACACATAAGAAGATGATATTAAAGTTACACATATTGCCAGTGAAGTTACACATTATAAATTGTGAAAAAAAAAACCAATAAGTCAAAAAAGTACAATAAAAAAACTTCAATAACAATAATAAAAAATTAACCAATAAGTAAAAAAAAACAAATAACAAAAAAAAAATCAAATAACAAAAAAAAAACAAACAAACAAAAAAACCAAAACCAAACCAAACAAAAAAACCAACAAAACAAACTTGAATGGTTGTATAACTTCAATTTATACAATGTATAACTTTAGATGTTAATAGTGTAACTTTCTAAAGCCCTTATAAATGTCCAAAGTTCTCCAAAAAAGTTGCTTATGAACAGTAGAGCAGTGCTATTCGTGCGTCTCACGTGATGAACAGCCTTTCTACTGTTCTTGCTCTTTGCCCTTCTTTCTGATTGTTCCCTCTCTATTGTCTCTCTCTATTTATTCTTCGTCTCTCATTCTTCTTCACCTGGTTATTTAGAGCTCTTCTTCATCGCTCCTTCATCCTCCTCTCATTCCTAAGTATCGCCCTCTTACCCCTATCTCATCCTCATTCTTTAAATTGTTTAAGATCTTAATTAATTATTCAATCTGATTCATCAATTATTGTTTCCCTTTTTCTTCATCAGATTGATATTGATTAGTTATTTAATCTGGATCATCAATTATTGTAACCCTTTTTATTCATCAAACAACAAAACTCTATTTACCAACTCCAATAACCATATCCTTCAAACGACAAAGAGGTGGTCCTATTGTTGGGTGACGAAGATAGTCATATTCTCATCTCAAACTCATTCTCTGGTGATGACGGTAAGGAGTTCATGTGCGACGTTGCTGCTGATTCTGATGATGGCGGCGGAAACAACTAGGTATTTTGGTATTCTATTCTTCTCTATTGTGCTACTTTGGGTGGAATTAGGGTTTTGCTTTACCTTGATTATCACTATTGTGCTTTTATACTACTGATTTGATTGGCTGGTTTTGTGGGTTTGTCAATTTCCATTACCGTCCTGCTTTCTTTTCGTTCTTAATTATTTTCAGCTTTGTTTCCTGGTTTTTTTTTCTTTTACCTTGATTTATTTACGTATTTCAATTATCGTTTTTCCTTCTTCTTGTTGTTTATTATTTTGATCTTTCTTTTCTGGGTTCGTGGTCAGTCATTAGTTATTTAAATCGATGATAATATTCTTGGGTATTAGTCTGAAGATATATTTGCTACTGCTTTGGTAGAGAGCTTTGATCTGTGATTGCTTTTTTGTTTTTGGCGGTTCTTGTGCTCATTGTATTTGTATTGATGTTGAATGATTTGAAATAGCTCTGACCTTATGTTGGAAGTAGTGAATGGTAATTGGCAAATGCAAAATTGAAATTGTTGCATTCCTTTGGATTCATTTAGAGTAGTAATTGAAACGGTGTAAATGATGGTGGATGGTGAAAAAAATGTGGTGGTGTCGTTTGAGAATTGAAATTTAGATATCAAATGTGAATTAAGATGTTTAATCTGTGTAAAGCCTGAACAAGGAACAACCTGATAATCTTTCTGCTCAGATTAGTATGCAGGTCTCTATTTATGAGTTATGACACCATTTTAACCAAAGTTAGTAGTATCGGCTTCTTTAGCCTCTTAAAGTAGCAATTCCGCTGAGTGTCATTGAACTGATAGCACACAGTAGCTTGGAAGCTGCGGGTGTAGTACTGTAGTGTTACTTATTGTATTTTCATTCAGGGAAGCAAATGGGAGGATGTTTGGTTGTCTATGATTTCTGGTTGTGTGCTTACATGTTCCGAATTGGTTTGACAATGATGTTTAGAAGCGTACTGTGGAGATTCAGAGAAAAATCCTTGCATCTGTGAAATGAAGTTCTTCGTTAATGTACTGGACACGTGTTCCACCATTTATAAAGTAGATAAAATTTAATGGTGTGGACTTGACCAAATACCTTAATAAATTGACTCTACTAATGTAATGAGTAGAGTATATTTACTATTAACGAATGTCATTGCAAACCAGAGGGAACTTTGATATACTTGAGTCTCAGACCCATAAGTGAGTATATTAACTTGGCCACAAGCGCCGAACATGTCAATCTTAAAAACCTATAAATGACGATGTCAACTCTATGGTTTTACATAAGGAGTATGGTCTTACATCTTAGCCCGGATGATTATCAATCTACTCTCAGCACAGGCTTTTACAGTATGAGTGCATGACCTTTCATGAGTTAACACTCATTATTCCTTTCACTCCTGAGTCTTGAACTTAGCAATTTGCCATCAAAAACTGTTTGTGTATGAATACTCGAGACTTGCATGTTATTTGCCAGTTTTTGTTCAGCATCTTCAATCTCACCTTTTGTTAGAGTCATACTGCTTAACACCACTTGTTCTCTGTTGCATTTGGTTCAAAATTTTTAGGCTGCAGAATTGGTAATTCGAGAATCTGTTGAGCCTCTTCTGGAGGACTATCGGCCTCCTGGAATCACATCACTGAAATTCAACAAACTGACTCTTGGCACTGTTCCCCTTAAGATTGAGGGTACGCATCGACTAATTTACCACCTTAATTTAATTGTTCACAGGTATGCATGATTGCTATTGTATGATGTCTGGAATTTTGTAAATCAGTTATTTCCGCTGAAGAAATAATTCTTGTGTGTGGATTACCCTCGTCAGAGGCCTCAGAGCCACTCAGTGGCCCTGTGTTTGTTTAAGCTCATCTACTGCACAACATTAGTACTTCTTTTATCATTTATGTTTTGTTATTTTTACGTTTGCATTAACATAACCACTGCAGTAGTCCGTGTCCAGAGCCTCCAGAAAAGTCAAATAATAATGGATATGGATCTTCGATGGGGTGGTAACCCCAATATCATTTTGGGTGTTCAAGCTGCAGGTTTTGCTTCAATACCCATTCAGGTTGGCATATTGATTTGTCTCTTTGTTTTTGTTAAATATCTTTTTAGTGTTTGTTCACACACCTGAACTTTGATGTATGTGTAATTTTGTTGAGACTTGGCTGGTGGCTGCAGTTAAAAGATCTTCAAGTTTTCACTATCGTCCGTGTTATATTCCAACTTTCTGAAGAAATTCCTTGCATCTCTACTGTCGTGGTCGCTCTACTTGCTGATGTACATCTACCTTTCTATTCTTTTTTCCTTTATTTTGTCGCAGCTATCTCTTTTTTGAATGTGTGACTATAACAGTGTTTTTTCTATGACCAGCCAAGCCCTCGGATTGATTATACTCTAAAAGCGATTCTTGGGAAGCTTGACTCTTCCTGGCATCTCTGACATGATTGACGTAAGCAATTTCTATAGTTTGATCCTTTTGTGACATTTGGATATTTGTTTATGATTCTCTGACTCGGAAACAAGTTTTAGACTCAGTTACGGATCCAGAGTTTAGTCTAAGAATGCATATTCCTTTGGGGTGTAGAATACCAACACAAATGTTTGAGGTGGAGTATAGAGTCTAGACGTCGTCGTGCAAACCACTGATTATGTTCCTGAGCTTTATGTAGCTTTTTTTTTTTTTTTTTTTTTGCCATTTTGCAGGACACGGTTGATACAATTGTGAATGACACTCTTAAATGGCCTCACAGGATTGTTGTACCTATTAGTACCTCAGTTGATACTAGGTATCTCTAATTCGTTTGCCTTAGCATCTATGCACGATTTCCAAATGTTTCACTCTATTTAGGTCACGATTGCTAATTTATCTTTTTATTGTGCAGTGACTTGGAGCTTAAACCCCAAGGCAAATTGACCGTCACAGTTGTGAAAGCCAATGATTTAAAGAACAAGGAGATATTTGGAAAGTCAGATCCTTATACTGTCATATATATCAGACCACTTTTCAAGGTAAAAACAAAAGTCGTCGAGGACAATCTGAACCCAATTTGGAATGAAACGTTTCATGTAATCGCAGAGGATAAGGAGACACAGTCACTCATCATTGAGGTTTGGATTTATTTTATCTCCTCCTTTTGTTTCTTACATAATACATAGTGTAGCAGTTCACTTATCTCTTCAAACATAGACAATCGAAGATCCCAATTGCTTGAAACAGTAATAGCGGAAACAAATGATGGTTTTAACATAAGCATGGTAACAGTCAGATATTCCGTCTTCTACATTTTCCTTTTCGAGCCATTAAAAAAAGCCCACAAAAGACTTTCGTCCGAGTGTGAGTCTGAGTTCACAACTGCAGACACGAGGCGTGTCATAATTTGATTAAAAAAAATGTTTTGTTAATTGCTTGCTTGTTGCAGTGTCCGTGACAAGGATATTGGGCGACACAGGACCTAGGATTCGCAAAATTACCTTTAATAGATTTGGTTCCTGATACTCCCAACAGAAATCGAACTGAGATTGACCTCACTACTCGATATGTCTAAGACCAAGGACAAGAAGGATAGAGGAACTATTACACTCAAGGTACCACAAGTTTCTCCAACTACTGCTGTCTTTATGAAGTTTCATGAATTTGTATGGTTTTTGAAGCGAACAATTCTCTGTATCAAATAACTACAGAAACCGTGTCATAATGTTAATTCTCTGTATCAAATAATTCAGTAGAGTCAATCTTGTTGAAGTACGAGGCTATCTTGGATTAATCCTCTATAGGTGGTTTATCATCCATTCAACAAAGAAGAGCAAAATGCTGCCTTGGAAGCAGAGAAGAGAAGTGTCGAGGAGAAAAAGAAGATGAAAGAAGCAGGCTTGATCGGGAGCACTGTGGATGCACTTGATGGACCTGATGGGCGTGTCTTTGGTGGAGGGCTAGCTGGCCTACTTGTTGCCGCTACCCTTATTCAGGTATGGTTATAACTTATAATCAAATCTTTATTTTGCCTTAGCCTTCCCATTGAATATATGTTATAGGAGTTGAAGAAATTTTTTGTTCCCTATGAAGCCAAATGCTTATGGGTTATTCTAAAGTAACAGTCACTATTTTTGTTATGGCTTGTTAAGGAACAACCTCTGTTTGCAGACACATTAAGCCTCCCTTAAGCTCCGCCTTTGGGGCAACTGGAGTAATCTTATTGCTTGTTATCTGTTCTTTTGAAGCATTTTCATTCGATAAAATCGATTTGAGGGAAATAGTTTACGTAATTTTTTGTGCGCAACTCCAATGTTTTAATGCTGATGTCTGTCTGGGTTGAGTGATCAGGTGGTGCTAGGGAGTTTCTTGCCTGGTCATAATCAAGACAACAAACCCAAAAAGCCGAGAATCGATTCTGTTACCCCTGTCATACCAGCTGTAGTTAACCCTGTTCTGGGAGGAGGCTACGGAATGCAGAAGGTTAACTCCACATCCCCACCCTCTTTCCATGCCAGAAATCCACCTTCTATGAACTCCACCTTGTTCCATAGGGACATAGAAAGTGACAATAATGCCTCCAGTGACGGATTCTGATAATGATGATTTTGACGATGGTGATGATAATAGCCCTTTGAACTTGGAGATTTCTGGCTGACCCTCTAAGTTCACCTCGGGCATTTCTATATTGTATTTTTAGCCTTTTAGTTCGGTCCATAGATTTTACCATTTTGCCCTGGTTATTGGATTAGTTGGCATAGTGGAAGAGATCGTGTTAGGGCATTCTTCTATTTGCTTATAGCCTTATAGCTACCTAAGCAAGTCCATAGTATATAGTATCTACTTTCCTTTCAGAATATTGTATGAGAAGTCGTTTAACCGTATGCCTTTTACCTTGCAGGAAATGATGCTCAAACCAAGTGGTCTCGCCACAAAGGTTATTTGTTTAACTAACTATGTGAATCCCGATGAGCTCAAAGATGTTCTTATATAATTAATTTTCTATGGATTGTTACTGGTAACATTCTTGATCATGAATTGTATTTTGTTTGACAAGACGGTTTACTGTTATACTTGTTTATTGTACGAGCTTTGGTAAAAGTTGTGATCCCACGTCTGGAGGTAGATGGAGGGTCATCACTAGGGCTTGGAAAGGTTAGTTTTACTACTGCATGGTTTTTAATTTACAAAACACCGGATGGATAAATTACTTAATTGGGTCAGTAGCGTCAGTTAACCATACATTATGGTTAGCCACTTCATTAACAAAATTAGATTTGTGGGCAGCTTTCATTATATATTGGGATTGTGCAAACTTGCCCATTTAGTGATATTTGATTTCGGAACTGGTCTCCCCTGCTTCCTGATTTTGGGGTCTCCCCTGCTGCATTTGGTGCATTGCGGCATTTGCAGGTGGGGAAGGAGGTGGTGGAGAAGGAGGAGGTGGTATCGGAGGATTCGAGTGAGGTGGTGATTATTGAGGATGGGAATGAGGTGAAGTTGGATGAACGGAAAGGGTTAGGGTTATTGATAGAGGAGCGTGATTTGGATAGGAATGGGTTGGAGAGTGCTATGGTGAGTGATGGGAATGTGTTGCATTCGACGTCGCTTGATCGTGAGGCGTATAAGGACTTGATCAGGAGCGTGGAGAAGAAGTACTCTTCTAAGTTGGAATATTTGAGTTCTGAAATTAAGTCAAATGAGGCCAAGTGGCATTCGTTGAGGTCGTGGAGAAAGCAACGGGAGGAGAAGAAGCAAGAGGAGCTTAAGAAACCTCAGGAGGTTGTTTTTCTTATCTTTTTGTTTCTTCTCTTGTGCCATTACATGAGCCTCGTTGTTAATAATAATGCATGATTTGGGTATATTTGGATTACTGAATGTGTAGTTGAACTGTAGGATTTGTTGCGTGAGCCGTTTGTGCCCCTTACTGAGGATGAGGAGAGTGAAATTAATCCGGCAATGGCAAATTCTAACAGGTATTGGCTCAAACCTGGATTGTACTCCGTATATAGTAGTTGGGTTTGGGCTTTTCCTGTATAACCACTTCTCTTTTGCTTCATATACAGGAGAAAGATTTTGGTCACTCATGAAAACTCCAATATCCAAATTACTGGTGAAGTATTACAGTGTCTGCGACCAGGTGCATGGCTGAACGATGAGGTGATTTGCTTGGTGAACTTCAGTCATTTCCATATGACTTCCAGTAGTTATTGACGACTGTTTCTTAATCTCTGTAAATTTGGCCTTTTTGTTCCATATCAGGTCATCAATGTGTATCTGGAATTGCTGAAAGAAAGGGAAAGACGAGAGCCGAAGAAATATTTGAATTGTCATTTCTTTAACACATTCTTTTATAAGAAGGTTAGTGGTAGTTTTATGCTGTTCAATTTATGCTGTTTTTTGTTTGCTTTCAGTTAAAGTGTACTTTGTCTGTACTCAAATTGGTGTACACCACATGTGGAGTATTGGTAGGGTTTTGGTCATTTGTTTGTGTTGATCTGCTTATGTCTACATCTATATATAAGTTACATTGGATTAATTCGCTATGCATTATCTATGAAACATCTCTACTCCTGTTTGGAGCACCCAATTAAACGGCCAGCCAGCCAACATGGAATACTTTGACCATAAGTCAATATGAAACTAATATATCTTATTGTTTACGAAACTGTGACGTAAACTTATTCTTGGTTGAGTTTTTAGCCTTTTAACTGGTTACATTTACTAAATAAATAGGGTAAGGGCAATATATGTCATATGATGTTTTAGCATTAGCATTACTCAATGACCTCTTGTAGAATCTTTTGATAAGGGAAGGATTAGGCATATCATGTCTTTTGATTTCAATTTCGGAGTTACAGGTCTCCATTTACTAATCAATTTTTTTTTCCCGTGTGCTTTTGTTGCTTCTTGTACCATTCTTATCTAATTTGTCACCACATTTTTTGCTTACTATTTTTATGCTTTTTTTTCCTATCTGCATCACTTAGTTATTCGATAATTTAGGAGTATTTTGCAAGCTCAGTCAAATAGATACACAATTGAATGGTAAAACAATATGCACGAAACAATTTGTGGTTCTTAAGGGGGCTTAATAACCTCGACTCTCTCCCTGCTGCTAAACGGGCACGCAGGAGAGCAATCGTTGTATTTCCTACTGATATTCATACAGAGTATATGGCTGCAATAAGTTGTGCTTTCTTTGTTTATTGTCGATTGATTGTAGTATTCAATGCTTCCTGGCTTATGAATGCAAAAAGGTGGGAGGAATGGGTATGATTATAAAGCTGTGAAAAGATGGACCTCTCTCAGAAAGATTGGGTATAAGCTCAGTGAGTGTGACAAAGTAAGTTGGGCTTTTTAGCTTAAAAATTTGACTGTTCTGCATTTTTATTATGTTTACTGACCACTAATTTGGACGATGCCAGATATTTATACCTATACATAAAGAGGTACATTGGTGCTTGGCAGTTTTTAATAAGAAGGACAAGAAATTTCAGTATCTGGACTCATTGGGAGGAAGAGATTCTCAGCTTCTAAGAGTACTGGTATCGTGCTGTCGCTGATCTAACTACGCTGATGCTGTTTACGATGAGTCGATGACTAACTTTAGTTGTGTTTCCGAAGTAATACTCGCGCTTATAAGATATCCATTAATTTCTGGGAATTGTGCCTGTCTGATTTACGTGTTATAGTATTGATTTGATCTGATTAAATTTTAACAATTGAGGCGTCATGTTAGTTTTCTCAACATTGGTTTTCTCGTACACTGTGAGTGTATACCAATACATTTTAAAAATTATTATTAAAGTATATGAGTATATACTAATAAAGTAATCTTTACTTTTAATAACGATTTGTGCATATAAAAAGAATAAATGCTATGGACAAATACCTAAATCGGATGATGTTTTACAGTGAATTTGTATATTTTTTTTTTCATCTAGAAAACATAAGATGAAATTATATTAGATAGTTTCAAAAGAAAAGCAAAACATTTTGCAGTGTTTTAATTGATGCCAACATCCAAATCTATCCATATCTTTCAATTTGCAAGATTTTTTAATTTTACAAATTAAAACTAATATCTTATGATTGATGCGAAGGAGCTATACAAGAATATTGATTTATCAATTGCCAATTTTTAACCTTCAACTCCAGAATTTGAAAGGCAAGTATCAATGTGAAACATCCTCTGACATTTAAGACTTTTGACAGAAATAGTCAAATTGTAACATCCTATGGTAAAAGCACCAAATTTAACATAGACTAATTGTTCAATTGTTTTAATCACAATTATCAGTTCAAAGAACAACATTAAATGTAAAAAGAATACTTAGTTCTATTGTTTCTTCGTGCACCGAATGATTTGATAAGGGGCACAAATGACAATTGTATCGCTAAATATTTGAAGACGGTTCAATAGAATAAGAAAATAAAACGTCAAATTAGGACAACTACATTGAACATTACACGTAAAAAAGAAAGCTAGACACTAGAACAAAACACAACTACAGCAACATACATTCAGTAATTCTCGCAAAGTCTACGCCATAAACAGATTCGCTGCAACACAAATGGAAACACGTCTTGGATCTCCGCGCGCACCGCGCGCGGAGAGACAACTAGTAATGTAAAAAGGGTATAACTTTAGTCGTAAATAGTATAACTTTAATGTTTTAAGGGTATAACTTTAGTCGTAAATAGTATAACTTTAATGTTTTACGGGTATAACTTTAGTCATAAATAGTATAACTTTAATGTTTTAAGGGTATAACTTTAGTCGTAAATTGCGTAACTTTAATGTTAAAAGGGTATAACTTTAGCCGTAAATAGTGTAACCTCAGTCATAAATAGCGTAAATTTAATAAATATGAACAAAAAAAAATCTGAAAATATATATAAAAAAACTAGTCGTAAATTAACTAAAAAAAACAAGGAACAAAATAAGGAACAAAATAAACATAAAACAATTCAACTAAAAAAACGAGATCTGTAAAATAACAACAAACAAACAGGGAGATTTGAAAAAAAGCAATAACAAAAAACAAACATTTCCGTCAATTAACAATAACAAAAGCAAAAATCTGAAAATATAAAAAAATGAAATCTGAAAAAATAAAAGGAGCAACAACAACATTAACATACCATTATCACCACCTAATTTTTAAAAATAATAAAAAAAATGAGAAAAGCATATCTCAAGAGGAAAGCACATCGACATTACAAAAACCATCAACACCACCGATTTTTTTTTTTTAAAAAATAAATAAATGGAAAAAAAAATCTGAAAACGAAAAGGAAGGCGTGGGTGGTGGCGGTTTGAGAAAGGGGAGAGGAAGCAGATCTGGTACGTCGGGGCGGCAGGAGCTTTGCTGGTTGTCGGTCGTCGGTGCGGTAGGAGGAGGGAGGCGTGTGGTGGGAATGGTGGTTGTCGTGGGGTCGATTTGTTGTTGTCGTTAGTCACGGTGGAAGGGGTTGTGGAGGTTTAATGTTGGTGCGGGGAGGAGAGGTGGCGGGGATGGCAGGAGGATTGGCATGGTGGTGGTGGGTGTTGCGGTCGTGTGGGGGTGGCGGCGTGGGGCTGGGAGTTGGTGGTGGTGGCATAGTTGTTATTTGTTTGGTTTTTGTTTTTGGGTTTTTTTTGTTGGGAGAGAATGAATAGGAGAGAGGGAGTGAATTATTGAAAAAGGTGAATGAATGAATTGATGAGAGGAGGTTATGAGAATGGGGAGGATTAAGAAGGGAGATTAATTGAGTTAGGAAGCTAATTAGGGGAGATCAATTTGTGGCCCTTCATCAAGATGTAATCTCATCCCTCCATCCCTTCCATCCTAAGGTCCTTATAAGGACTTAGGGACTCATAAGATGTAAGGGACTTATGAGAACCCTTATATATATATATATATATATATATATATATATATATATATATATATATATATATATATATATATATATATATATATATATATATATATATATATATATATATATATAGGTAAGATCCGTGAGAACGACCACTCGGTGAGAACGGTGAGAACGATCTTCCTCCCTTAGATGAGAGTGAAACGAACGGCTGATATTACGTATTGAATTAAACCTATTAATTATATCCATCAGGCCCCACATGTTTCCTTCATTTTACAACTTCAATCCCGTCTTTTAACTAACCAAGAAAATCCCAATTCCTTTGCTAATTTCCCCAATTCACCATTGATAACCATTAAGCTTAACAAGAGCAATGTAATCAGAGCTACGACAATAATCTCATCAATTAAATCCATCAATCCCAAATCCAATTTCCCCCAATTCACCATTAATTTCCTTTGCTCCGGCCACAATTCATCCTCTTTCACAAATCTAATTTCTATACTCGTATGCGGCCAGAGCTCCGACGATATCCTCGCCGGACGAACTTGCATTTCAGCAGAACAATCGCTGTCGTCAACCTCAGGAGCGTCATGCCAAGTCGCACCACTAAAGATCTCCTCATTACCATCACCTTTGCTTTCTCCGTCACCATCATCAGATTCATCATCAAATTAAAGATCGGACCAAATTTGATATTGATGTATCTCAGAGTAATTTTGATGTATCTCAGAGCAATTTTGATGTGCCTAATAAATAATTTTGAGTATTTATCTTAGATACATTGAAATACTGGCTAGATGTATCGAAAATTAGTGTAGATACATTGAAATTGATGGGAAAATAATGTAGGTGTGTCATGGGTGGTGTAGTCATTAGATGTTGGCTGGTGAAAGAGTGAGAATGCATACAAATGAAAATCAGTTGTTGCCGAATTTCAGGATGCTGAAGTATTTGTCGCCGACGACTTGTTTGTCACGAATCAGGTTCCTTGCCACGAGAAGCACCGCGCCGCACCGCAAATCTAGTCGCGACAGTTACTGGTTGGGAATGAGAGAGTAAGAGGCTCACCGTCGTATGATGATGTTAGTTGTGTCGTCGTCGGCGTCGTATGTTGGTGGTCGTGGTGGTGGCTGGTCGTAGTGGTTGCCGTCTGTTGGTGGTGGAAGCCTGACATGTTGGAACTTGAATGGTGGGCTCTTCTCAGTTAGTGGGAATTTTGGGGTGGGACTTGTAATATCACTGGTTTGGGCGCGCTTAATTTTTGATTAATGTTAGCTGTATTCTTTAGATACTAGTCGTTCTCACTATTCTCACCAAATAGTCGTTCTCACCGGATCCTAAATATATATATATATATATATATATATATATATATATATATATATATATATATATATATATATATATATATATATATATATATATATATATAGGCAAGATCCTGTGAGTTTGCCACTTTTCGTGAGTTACCCCCGCATTTATATACCATTGGATCTAACAAGATCAAGGGCTGAGATTATACCCAAAAAAATACACAGACTTTTTTTTTCTCTCTCTTCCACTCATTCTTACGTTTTCCCTTTTTTTCTCCTGCTTTCTTCATTCTTCACCTCTTTTTTCTTATTTTCTTCAAATTCATGGCATAATCCAATCAAATCTTCACAAAACCGGAGTAATTCAAGTCGAAAATACGAAATTAATTCATTATCTTCATTCAATTTGATTGATACACGCATCAATCGTCAGTTTTTGCCCAAAATTTGCAGAAACCCTAGCGCAAATCGACAAAACGAAGGTAAGCGTAGATTATAACTGTTATTTTGCGAGTTATTTCAATTGCTACTCCGTTAGTATGCTTGTTTATCATACCTTTGACATTTGATTGATAATTTATTATCATAATCCTGAAAATTTGTTGGTAATATAGATTAGCATACCAACTGTTTGTTAAAATGTCTAGTTAAATTTAGAAACTCAGTTATTGTAATGAAGAAACGTGGTTATTTAGTTGTGATTCAAATGCAGAAACTCAGTTATTGTAATGTAGAAACTCGGTTATTGTAATGTAGAAACTCGGTTATTCTGATAAATAAATTGTGTTATTGTATTGAGATAAAACTCAAATATGTTCAAATTTCATGTTCACTCGTTAGTTTTCTAACATTACATCTCGATTAATGTATTACTTTAACCCAGTTATTGTATTATCAAAACCCATGTATTGTATTTTATAGTTGCTTCTTGGGTGTTCTGATAAGTTATAGTCTGTTTTTTGGTGATTTTCAGGTGGAATCACGGTAGATGCGGATAATTGACGTTCAATGGAAAAATTGACGTATATACTTGGTCATTTCAATGAAGAAAGTAGTTATTTTATAGTTAACTTAGTTGTTTACTGAGAATAATGTTTCATGGCATTTACAGTTATTGTAATGTAGAAACTCAGTTTATTGTAATGTATAAACTCTGTTATTTGTATTTATTGTAATGTAGAAACTCAGTTATTGTAATGTAGAAACTCTTGTATTTGTAGTTATTGTAATGTAGAAACTCGATTATTGTAATGAATAAAGTCAGTTATTCTATATGTGTTTAAGTTATTGACTCGTCAGTTATAGTTATTTTACAATCCAGTTACTTCTTTGGTGTTCTGTTAAGTTATATTCTACCTTTTGGTGATTTGCAGGTTGAATCACGATAGACGCGGATAATTTACGTTCAATGGAAAATTTGATGTATATACTTGGTCATTATTTTGTTAGTTTTCATCTTGTTTAATTGAATAACTCAGTTATTGTAATGTAGCAAAACTCAGTTATTGTAATGTAGAAACTCTGAGATTTGTAGTTATTCCAATGTAGAACCTCATTTATTGTAATGTAGAAACTCAGTTATTGTAATGTAAAACTTTGATATTTGTAGTTATTGTAATGCAGAAACTCAATTATTGTAATGAGTAAATCGTGTTATTGTATTGAGATGAAACTCAAATATATTCAAATTTCTATCTTGTGTTGGTTTATCTTGTTTAATTGCATAACTAATCATTTTCATTCAATCAATAATTGAGATTGGTTAATGCAATAGTAAATATGAAAAATGAAATAATAATATATATAACAAGGTTAAAAAAACCACTTACTTTCATTATATAACTATTTTGTTTCCAGCACATTACACTTAAATATTTCCAAAAAATTATATCTAAGCATCATCATAAAGGCATCTATACATTTCAAATAATACATCTAATAATAGTAACATCTCAAATATTACATATATTTTTCTCGAATACAACGTCTAAAATATTTCTTCCAAGGAGAGCCGTGTCTTGTTGTTGTTTCCACGGTTCTTCCACCCGTATTTCTTCCCAACGAGAACCATGTCTTGCCGATTGATGAGGGTTGAACCAGCAAACAACAAACTCACTGAAAGAAATAAAAACAAAAAGGGGGTAAGTTATAAATAACTAAGCAACTGATATACAATAACCACCTATAAGTATTGAAATAACCGTAAAACCACTATAAAATAACTGGATATTTTAGAGAAATAAAGCATATTAATATAACCGACTATAAGCATATTATATAAGACCACAATAATAACTCCAAATTAAAATAACTAAGTTAAAACAATACAATAATTGAGATGTAATATTATTATAACCAACATAAACAGATTATATAAGAATAAACCATCTTACAAGAACTCTAATTTAAAACAACTAAGTTAAAACAATACAATAACTAAGTTTGAATAATACAATAACTCGGTTAAAGTAATACAATAACTATTACTAACAGAACATATTCAAACATAGCAAACAAGAAGTAACTACAAAATACAATAACTGAGTTTGAATAATACATTTAACTTGGTTAAAGTAATACAATAATTATTATTAACAGATTAACCACAAAATCCGAGATATTATAAACCTACTCAAACACCTTACAAACAACATGAAAATGCACAAAATCATTTAGAATTCTCATCTCAAACTCAAAACCTTATAAATTATTGGCAAAACAACGAGAGAACAAGTAATTTAACAACAAAGACATAAGAACAAATGGATATACAACGAATCAACGAAAATGAAACGAATATTAGATAAGAACGATAATGAAAACGCACAAATCAGATCTAGAAAAACAAAATTAGTACTTACCTATAGTGAAATTGAAGAGAAATACGAAGATGAGGTGAAAGTGACGACGAAATCTCCTTAATTCATGACGAATTTGAACGAGTATGATGAAGACTGAGTTTGTAGCTGCAACTTGAACGACATTGATGAAGATTGAATTTCATAATTTGTATCGATTCTTTTTTTTTCTGGTTTTTAGAGGTTGAAGGAGGAGAGAGAGTGATTTTTTCTAATAATGGGGGAGATTGAGGGAAAAGAGGGTATTTGTAGGTTGAGTAAGATCTAATCTCAGCCATCCATCTTAGATTAGATTAGTGGTTCAGATTTAGAGGGGTAACTCACCAAAAAAACTCAACTCATATGATCCTATTTCTATTTCTATATATATATATAGATTTAGGATCCGGTGAGAACGATCATTCGGTGAGAACGGTGAGAACAAACTAACTTAACTAAAATCTCACGGATAACAACCAAAATCAATAAGAAAACCCAATACCTCCCTGACTCAGTTACCCCAACCCCACATTTCAATCAAACCCAACATCACCCTCTTCCTTAACACCACCCAACCCATCATCGGTCACCTCGCCGGAGCACAGCGAAACCGCCGCCGGTGTAACCTTGACTCAATCAGATACCTTATGCCATTTCCAGCTCTCTCATCAAAACATAAACACCCTCGTCTTCTCATCGTTACCTATTACCATCGCTGCCCACGTCGATCACTAGCTACGCCGACGAACATCCCTGATGCAGGCACAACTCCGTCACCACCATTGAGCCTATTGTTGGTCGTCTGATGACCGGAGTTTTCTGATGGAAGCTAAATTAAGATCGAACAGAGATCACCCTAATTATTGCGGCTCTCAGGCGACTACGACCTCCCTCCTTTTTCTTTTCACCGCAGTCTGTATCCAACACTTGTGAACTTTACCGAAATATCCCATTTTTTAGATTTACAAAAAATAAGAAGGTTTCGCTCGTCGAAGAAAACTCAGTTACTTTCTTCGCCCAACTATCATCGGATCCATCACTGTCGGAGCTAAACGAAATTAGTGTATCTAGTTTATTTATCGATGTATCTCAAACCAATTTTAATGTACCTAATAACTAATTTTGTGTATCTATATTAGATACATTAAAATAGTGCCTAGATACATCAAATATTAGTGTAGATACATCAATAATTCGAGTAGATTTCTGTCAATATTAATCAGTAAGTAATCTAATTTGGTGGTTGAAGGGGAAGAAGGGGCAATCGAATGAAGGCGGATTTGTTGGTGATACTCAATGGCCTCGCCGGAGTTGCGTCAGCATTATGGTTGTCCGTCGGTGGTTCACTATCTTATTGGTTGTCGTCATTGGCGGCAACAATCGAATGAAGGCAAAACCAGTTTTGGGTTTTGAAAGAATGTTGGAGATTGGTGCTGTTCATTTGTGCTGAAAAACCGAAAGCGATAGTTGTAATCATACAGTATATCAGTTGATCAATTGAATTCAATTGTATGAATCCCTTCCATGTTTCTTCATTTGTGCTGGCATTTTGATTTGGTCAGTTAATATGGTTGCCCTTCGCTATTGATGAATACTGATCAATACTTTTTTTAAGTTAAAGTTTGGACAACTGTTACCACCAACATCTGATCACGTTTTACTTGTTTCCCATCTTCCCAAGTTAATAGTGACTTGTTTCGACTTAAAATTGGCATTGTTCTTTTAGAAACTCGGTGCTGATAAAAGATGACTCGATCCAAGAAGTACAAACCTATAAGTTTTAAGTTGAGCATTCAGTGAATAAAATGAATGTACTCGCGGCTAGTTTCTAGCTTAAATGACTCATTTATTATACTCTTCGCAGCCAATAGCTTAATCCAATTCCATGCTTGTAGCGGCTAGTCGACCTGTTACAAAGATAACGTAATAAATGGACCCTCCAGAAATTGTTAATACCATCTTGCATTGTAGATTTAATTCCCACACATACAGTTTTAGCCATCTATTAATGTCTCTGCTTTAGATACATTCACAACCATCATCTACAAAGTATAGTTTGACGGAAACAAAGAAATGGTCATTTATATGATCCAAATATACATTCCTCTTCCATCAGCATGACTCATGACTTACTAGAATACCACTTAAATATATTAATTCGGGGTTAATAAAAAAATGACCAGGGTACCCAAAAAAAACTGTACAAATATCACATAAATGGTAAAGAAACAGGTATGGTACTCCTACTGATAATAACTAATTTTGTGTATATATATATTAGATACATTAAAATAGTGCCTAGATACATCAAAAATTAGTGTAGATACATCAATAATACGTGTAGATTTATGCCAATATTAATCAATAAATAATCTAATTTGGTGGTTGAAGGGGAAGAAGGAGCAATCCAATGAAGGCAGATTTATTGGTGATGCTCAATGGCCTCGCCGGAGTTGCGTCAGTATTATGGTTGTTCGTCGGTGGCTCGCCATTTTACTGGTTGTCGTCATCGGCGACAACAATCGAATGAAGGCGAAACTAGATTTGGGCTTTGAAAATCAGGAATGTTGGAGATTGGTGGTGTTCAATGGTGTAGCCGGAGTTGCGACGTCATCGGGAATGTTCGACCTCGCTTACCATGCTGGTTGTTGATGACGACGGCGACGACAGGTGGTTGGTGGTGATGGGGAATGAGTGTTGTGACTTGTGAGAATAGCGGATCTGGTTGTGTTTGTGTCGGAGGTGCATTGGTGATAATGGTTTGCGGTGTGTGGTGTTGTCAGTGATGTCGGCCGGTGATGTTGACGGCAGTGGTGGCTGCCGGTGATGTCTATGGCGGTGGCTGACTGTGATATGTGGGTGTAGATCGTGTTAGTTTGTATGGGTTTTTTGTTTGGGTTTAATTTGACTAAATTGTCAGGTAGTATTTGTTGTTAATCTTACTAATTGGTGTGGGTAGATATCCGTTCTCACCGAATGGTCGTTCTCACCGGATCCCACCTCTTTCTCTCTCTCTCTCTCTCTCTCTCTCTCTCTCTCTCTATATATATATATATATATATATATATATATATATATATATATATATATATATATATATATATATATATATATATATATATATATATATATATATATATATCTTGGATCCGTGAGGACGGCTATATATTTGAGGATTGAGGACGGTATGAAATAACACACTTTATTCAATACAATACCACGCGCAAAAAATCAAACCAAAAAAACAAAAACGCGCGACATCAAACATAAAATTAGTCGATTGATATTTCATTTTCTACTACAACTTTCGCTCTCTAAAAATTGAAGAAAAATCGAAGGAAATACTGATTAAATTGGTGAATTAATCAAGATTACGAAGGAATACGAATCGTTGTTGCATGTCATTGCATTTTTCTTTGAACTCAGGTACAATTTTTGCCCTAAATTCTTCCGATTTTCCATTTTAGGTATATTTTACAGAAATAATTGATCAATTGGTTTAACTATTCAATATATTTTGTCTGATTCTTTGTTCAGATGTTTTTATAACATAGACATGCATATAATTTGGGTAAAATCCGAAAAATGTTCATGCTAGGGTTTCAGAAATATTGTGCAATTATTTTAACATCTTCATGCAAAATATTCGCATGAATTAATTAATAAAATCGATTAATTTTCATCTACTTTCATATTATTGATCGTGTTTGTGTGTATTACTGCTTCGCAAAATTTCTCTAGTTCATTTAATTTGCGTTTAGATGTAACATAACAGATAATAGATGAAGAACACGAGAAAAACGTATCTTCGAATGCATTGTGAGATTTTATTATGTGTACTGTCTAATACTATAACTAGTTGTGATATTGTATTGTAAATGTTGTGATATTGCAACTAGCTGTGATATTGTATTACATTCTGGTATTGTATAATGTATTGGCTGAAATATAAAACTAGTTGTGAAATTGTAATGGATATGTTGTGATATTGTATTGGATATATTGTGATATTGTATTTGTAGACATGGAAAAAATTTTCATGTTGTATTGAACTATTCGTGTTATGCAAAAATAGTTTTACCTAGCTTCCCTAACAGTAGTACTGTACGATATTTGTACTGATGTAATTTGTCTCAGGTTTTTGAACAAATACAGTCAAGAACACGCTGGCACTCACAGAAACTCCTAAAAAAGACCTTGCAAAAAGAGAAAAGCTATAGGTGATAATAAGTCCCAACAAAACTCCACCAAAAAAAACAAACCAACAAAGGGAGCTCCAAATGTGGTGATGGGAGATACCTCTGATCAAAACAAAATGATTGTGCAAAATAAAAATGAGGATGGTTTACAAATTATGGACGTGATTGAGCAAAGGAAAAAAGCAACTGGTCGACATGAAAGTGAGCACAAATTTGTAACAAGGTGTAGGCCAAACAAGCTGTTTGAGCTTATTAGTGAGCTTAATGATGAGCAAAAGAAGGCAGTGGAAGAAATTGGTTTTGGAGGCTTGTTGCATTTAAAACTTATTAAGGAGATTCCTAGAGGGATTATTGAATTGCTTATAAAAGCTTTCAAGCATACCAGCTACATGTTTAGGGTGAAAAAGATCGAGTTTTTGTTAAGCAAAGCTGATGTACATGATGTATTCCTGCTTCCTAGGGTTGGTGCTAGGGTGCAGAAAACTATGACTGGTAATTGCAAAGTTACTGCTGACGATGAATTGAAAGTTGAGTGGCGAAGAAAATTTGGATTAGAGAGTAAGGCAGACCCTATTAAGTTGAACATTGTGCATGATAGATTAATGAGTTGCAATGAGTCGGGTGATGATTTCAAGAAGCTGTTTGTTTTATATAGCATGTCTATTTTCTTGGCACCTACAACAAATTACACACTGGATTTCAAATTGCTTAGGGCTGTTGAAGATGTACCAAACATAAAAAATTGTGACTGGAGTTTGTATGTTTTTCAGCAGTTGGTAGAGGGTGTTGGTAATTTTAAGGAGGGGGCCAAAAAGACAAGTAATATTACTGGATGCATACTTGTGTTAATGATATACTATTTCCATAGGGTGAATTTTAAAGGGGATGTGTTAGCCCACAGCCTACCGCTTATTCGACACTTGGATCATAAAGAGTTGACAAAAAGAGTTAAAAGCGAGTTGGCGACAGGTGCATTGGGGAATGTTGTCCCGTCTAAAATTGTTTACCCTATCTGTGAGCAGCCAGGTTATCAAGAAGATCAGCGACCTCAAACTCAACCTCAGACTGAAACTGAAATACCAAAGGGATACATGTTGATCAAATTGCCTCCTGGGATACAAAGTGACGAAGAAATAAGAGGAAGCGCATTAGATGTAAGACAAACTTTATAACTGTGTTATCTTTTCAGATATTTTATGATATTCTTAAACCTTATTAGTATTACTAGTATTACAATATTAATTTATAGATGTGACCTTAATATTGTATTATGATTTTTAAAAATGCTAGGAAATTCATAAATTTTTTTTGAGAATGACGAGGGATTCAGCATTGTTTTACAAAAGATACACTGATAATATGAAAGAGTTCAACTCAAAGATAGCTGAACCTGTTGGAAATTATACAAAATCATATGAACTGAGAAGTGATAAAACCGAAGCAGCTGAATGTCCTCCCAAGGAAGATATTGTAGAAGAGACTGGTGAAAAAACTGTTGATGGCAATGATGATAAGGTAGAAGAAAATACAACTGAAAAAGGTCAATTTGGCAGCAAAATTCCTCAAACACTACCTTTTATGAAAGATCCATTCTACCATAGCTTTATCGACGGTTTGGTACTGAGGGCAAAAGAAATGTATGATTATTCACAAGGGATGCCATCATTCGACGTATGGACTGAGATGTTGAAAGCTCAGTATAAAGAATTGGACAAGTCCTACGGTGGTTGTACTGATAAAGACCTCCAAACGGATTCTCAAGTAATCATTGATGACATGATTTAAGGGGATATAAAAGAGTGGCCTAATTTGGATTAGATATTAGCTGATGTGAATGTACAAAATGAAGAAATTAGTGAGGAAGTCGTATATTCCCGTAGAAGAGATGCACATGCAAGTGAAAACAATGAAAAAGGCAAAATAACAACTGTTCAAAAAGGAGGAAAAAGTGAATCAAGGAGTTTACTTAGTGACTATTTGCTCCACTCAAAGACTATACCAGAATGTGCACTGTTGGTATCTCAGAACTTAGGTTGTACCGTACAATGTGGACAACCAGATAAGCAAATGAGACTACTGTCAGAATTCTTGGTGGGAATTAGACAGTTGTTTGAACCGGTTTTGAAGAAACGGAAAGAGGTGATGGATTATTGTTTCATTTACGATCATACAATTGAGAAAACGTAAGTTGATACGTGCATTTTATATAGTCTTTTTAGCCTATTTTAGCACGTATTTCTATGTACTTTCGTACCGTTTATATTGCATTTTGCCCCCGAATTGGCTACTTTGGTTCGTTTTGTCCGTTTTGTAGAAATGAATGCGAGAGTAGTGGAATCGTACCATTTTTCGTCCTTTTTGCATGCATTTTGAGGAGACGGGATTTTCCGGAGTGAGTTTCTGCATTGGGATGCGTGAAGGCACGGTTTACGAGGCAGTCAGGCACGAGTTTGAGCTGATTTGAAGGAAGAATACTCGATCGAGTGGTTTTATTACTCGATCGAGTGGTTTCTGTGGCCTTGGTTGATCGATCGAGTGGATTTATACTCGATCAAGAAGAGCTGGAAAGAGAGGTTACTCGATCGAGTAACAATTCTACTCGATCGAGTAGATTATCTGGAGTTTTACTCGATCGAGTGGTTTCATACTACTCGATCGAGTGGTTTTGGTTTTCGTGGGCTTTAATTAGCCCGTGAACTTGTTTTAGTTATTGAACTTAGTTTATTTTCTATTTAAGCATACGTTAACTAGGTTTTTAGGCATTCAGTAATCGTCTATCATCTATTCTAAGTTTTATCTACCATTTCCAAGACTGCGTTGCTTCTCCTTTCACTGTAACTTTATTTTCGGGGTTATTTAGCTCGGATTCGTTTGTTCTTTACGCCGGATTCTTGCGATTGTAATCTCTTTCTCCCTCTTTAATATTAATCTTTCATTTGTTCACTTTAATTACTTTTTTTGCTTCATTTAATTTCTGCCCTAATTACCTTTTTATGCAATTTAATCATCGTTTTATCATGTTGAATGTTAGTTTATACTTTGTTATTAATTTTGATAGTATTAATAGCGATATGAGTAGCTAAATCTGTTTCATGTTGGGATTAGGGGATCTACGGTAGAAATGTGACGATGTTTAGATGAATTAATTGTGAGATTCTGTCACCATAGCAATATAATTGTATCTATCGACTTAGTTGAGTGCACGCTTCTGAGTCACCTTTTTAATCTGGTTAAATTTAATCCTGGATCGGAAGATTGGACTAAATAGACCTGCTATGATTAGTAGACTACCCTGACGAGGACGGAAGTTAAGTTAGTGGAAGTTTAGGATAGAAAGTGGACCGGAAGGACCTTTCCATATCCGTCTCGCAATAATTTGTCTAAGTTGTTTACAGTTGAGTCACTGGACTACCGTAGTGAACCGAAATCCTGACATGCCCCCTCTTTATTGATAGTTTATCATCTTTTTCTGCCTTTATTGCTCTTTTCTCTGCTTCTCTTCCTTTAAACCTTTTAGTTTAGAAAACCAATTTAAACACCCCCCATTTTGTGACCAAATAGACGGACTCTTACAGATATCTTGCCTCCCTGAGGAGATCGACCTGACTTCCCTAGCTATATAGTTAGTTTAGTTAGTTATTTTTTATAGGTACACGACAGCCCTGTCAAATTTTGGCGCCGTTGCCGGGGAGGCAATTGCCCTATCTGTCTTTGTTTCGTTTATTTTATCCGTCTCAGGGAATTTTTATTCCTTGAGGCAGTTCTTATTTATTTTCTTTCAGTGTTGTGTATGCCCAAGTCAGACAGGTTTGAGTTAGGTGCAGCTGATTCTGAGCCAGAAAGACTATTTAGGCATAGACTCCGTCTGCAAAGAGAATCACGAAAGGAAGACTTGAGTACTTTCGAACCAGAGCTTCAGCATTTTCTATTTGCAGAAAATCCATCTTTTGAAGAAGACACTTTCAGTTCTGTAAACCAACCGGTAAAGATGCCGAACATTGCTAGTCACTCGGAGCCTAAAGCAGCATCAATTCCAAAGGGTTTCAATCTCCAGACTGAGGATGGGAATACATTTCACATCTGTCCTTCCTATATCAATCTGGTGGAGAGAAATCTCTATAGAGGTATGGCAGGTGAAGACCCGAGGAAGCACATGGAGGTCTTTACGAACTACTGGTCTACTATCCCCGCCACAAAGAGGGTAACTCAAGACAAGATTAAGGAGGTGCTGTTTCCTTTTTCTTTGACTGACTCAGCCAGGGAGTGGCTGACTGATTTGGACCGCACGGCCGCAGGGGTTACTTAGTGGGAGACCCATGCTCTTGCTTTTTATAAGAGATATTTCCCTCCGCAGCGCACCAATCAGCTGAGGGCAAAGATCACAAGTTTCAAGCAGGCTCTTGATAAAACTCTATATGAAGCGTGGTCCCGTTTCAAGAAGTTGGTGAGGTCTATTCCTCACCATGGTTTTGATCCGTGGTTTCTGTCTAACCAGTTCTACAATGGGTTGTATGATGATCACAGAGCCATACTTGATGCGTCATCTAATGGAAGATTCCAAGAGAACACTGACGATGATAAGGGATGGTGTAACACCCACCATTTTAATAAATCTCATTTATTTGATTTTCGTTAAAGAGGTTTATTTTTATTTCTTTTTATACTAATTTTGGTTTAGTGTTTTATTTAACACCATTTTTATTAATTTTAGTCCTATTTTATAAATGGACCGACTTTTAATTATATGTCACTTTTTTTTTATAAAATGGGAAAACGATTCTGGTTCATCACTTTTTTTTTTACCGTGTATTTTATATCTAGAAAATTTATTTTGAAAACTTTTTTTTTATATCTTTTACTTTAAGTCTTTGATAAATTGTTTTTATTCGACTTCTAATTATTTTACAATAAAAATTAGAAGGTATTTTCTTTGACTTATTCCCTCTTGTGGCTGGTTTTTCTAGAGCTTTTCAAGGAGATTTTATTACTTATATTTATTCTTTCCCTCTTAAACACTCTACTTTATGACTACATTCATTAGGTCATTTATCATTCACATATCTATCCCTCTTGCAAAAAAAAAAAAATATGGAACGTAAACCCTCTTCCGCCGTTCTCTGTTTCTAAAGAATAAAATTTACGTACGTGCTTGCCTTCTTGCTTCCTTATTTACGTTTTACAAATCATTCTACGTACGTGCTTGCCTTCTTGCTTCTTTATTTCGATCGACCTTCCCTCATCATCCGTTCATCTTTTTCTAAGGGTTTGTAGAGGAGATATTGAAGGCTAGCATATGTGGATTCGGATTCGTAACAAGGTAACTACGACGTTACTCGGTATTGCATTGATTAATTGTTGTAGTTGTATGTATTATTGCTTTTTTTTGTGGTTTTATAAAGATTTATTGATACATATGATTTTTGAAACCTTTACTTTCTGATCTCTTGATATCCATAATCTATTTTGACTATGTATAAATTTTATTTTGTCAATAGGAATTTATTTTGGTTGATTTACAAGTTTTATGATCAAATCGATTGTTTTGATATTAGGGTTTTAATATTTCGTTTTTATAATTTAAACAGATGTAAATTATTTTTCTGGAATTAATAGTTGATTTTAAGATGCCATGAATTTTTGTGGTAATTATTTTGGAGTTTTAGTATTTATTTCGTAATTTAAAGTATTGACGCAGTTTAACGATTATAGCGTTTCTGTTCGGTTTTAATTATGTTAAAAATACTAAATAAAATTGTAAATTTACAATATTTTAGTATATGGCAGAGACATGGAGTATTAAGTTGTGTATAAATTTGTAGGTCTTCAATCATTATTTTCGATTTATGGTGTATTTTACAAGTTTGATGAAAACCGTTGTTAAATCTGTCAAATATGTTCGTCTGTTTGTAAAATTCATATCACCTGTTTTTATTTCGAATTTGCAAAAGTGTAAAGAATAGACTCCTGTTATTTTAAAGTGTAGAGTCTGTATAAAAATTTTCATAAGATTTAGACTTACGGTTTGGTCAGAATAAATTATTTGTGAACAGCTCGTCTGTAAAACGCATTTCTGACTTCTCTCAAAGATTCATTTTTTAAAAGATATTTTGCTTTTGATACAGTAGCTAATCTTTTTCTCAATGAAGATTTATCATGTTTAATTATGTTTAAAATTATGCCTTGCCTTAAAATGTTTTCTAAAAGTGGATTTATGAACTGAAACATTATGGGTGACGTTTTTTGACAGTTTTTATAAATGAATTTTTAGACCCCTGATACTTTCGTAATTTAACGTTTGTCAAAAAATGAAAGTTGTAGCTAAAAGCTACAGGAAACCAGAAAAATTGGCCTTGCGTCATTTCGATTTTTCTATAATTAATTATGAATTTTACAATACTGCTGTTCAGTTTTATAAACTAATGTAGAACTCCGTCTCATTAAAGCCTAAGTAATAAGTCTTTACTAAAGTACCTTAAGTCAAAGGATGGTCTTTAAAGTTTGATTTCAGTAACTTAATTTATTTAAAGTCCTTAAATAAATTTTATACTTTTGGTTTTAAGTTTAACTTTTCTAATTCGAAGAAAATAAAAGTGTAGTTCACTTACGAACCATTTGAATAATATACTATATCACTTGGAATACTTTTAAGTTTGGAATAATGAAAGTAAAGGCAAAGAATAATAAACTAAGGCATACGGGTTCTTATACAGCTATAAGATTGGGTATCCTGCGGGCGGTACAGATTGTCGTAGAGTCATGTACATGTACTTAGACTAGGACTTCGCACTGCGTGGTAAGACGTGTCCTATTATAGCTTGTTGTCTAGTGAGCGAACTTGGAGTTGGTCACCTTTGCGTGACACTGAGTTCCCGAAACTAGTGTAAGATGCTGCGGTGTCAAGGAGTATAGCTAAAGTGAATATCTAGCCTTTGAACTATATTATTTCCATTCTATCATTTGAGGAATTTTGCTTTTAAGCATGCGAAAGACGTTGGTTAACGTGATTTGGTAATCATATTTTGTTACTTATGTTTTATAACATTTCAATTACTTTGATATATTATTTGCATCTGTAACATTTATATCATGTGATATGGCTGGGAGAACGTCGAGTTACTCCCCACTGATTGTGGCTGTTATGTTTATAACATGACAGGTATTAGCTTTGCTGGGGATTCTCTGTGTGAGCTAGCGAGTAGTTTGCAGATCCTACTCTGTTTTCTGCTTTCTTTTATGGTTTTTAGTTTTAACACTTTTGAGGAATTTTATTTTCGCCCTTTTTATAAAAGTGGCATTTGTTTAGACTTAACCATTTAATTTTATCCTTGAGAATTTTATACATTCTCAATTTATAACAGTTAGAACTTTTATCTTTGTGTATTTAATCCCATTCGACAGTGTTTCCGCCACTGTTTTGCACTAGATTTTATAGGGGATTACAGTTGGTATCAGAGCATCGCTGCTCCCGACGCTCACACATTGATCTTTAGGAAAACGCCTAATAAATGATTTGACTAAATAAATGATTTAGTGAGAGATGGGTAGAAACCATAAGGACTTGAATGTTAGTTTATGTGTTCCTGCAAAATCAATGACTAACATTGAATCTATGTTTTGTTTTTATTTCCTCCGACGAAGAAGATGAAAGAAGGTGGACATGGACGTGGTGTTTTCCCGGACCAGAACGCGATCATGATGGTGATATTGAACTCGCTCCACAACCTAGCTGGCCGCGTGGAGAACTTGATGGGACAATGGTAGTTTCAGCCCGATTCTTTCCCCTGCTCAAGCTGCAGACATGTTGGCCAAGTAGACTCAAGTTTCACAATGGTGCGATAGACCAAGAGATGATTACACTTTGTGGATCCGTTAGACGAAGCGACCCAAGACTCGTGTGTTTATCTCTCTACAAGAAGATGGTGCGACCTAGTGAGCCCTCTTGCAACTCTAGAGCCTTGAAATTCCTTCTCTGGTCTCAGACCTTATTAGTCTGCGATCATTGTTCTTATTCCTTCACTCTTGTCAGCTTTAGCTGCTTATGTGTGCTTCTTAAAAATCTTTATCTCCCACCATGATGAATGAATCTTTGTTGCGATTCTTCTTCCTTTACTTTTTCAGTCTTAGCTGCTTTCTATGTTCTTATTATAAATTTTCATCTCCTAATCTGATGAATTAATCCTTCTTTGTGATTCCTCCTCCTTGGTATCTATTCCCTTGAGATTCACTGGATAGACCGACTCTCCTTGGTGAGCTTTGATGGAAGTTAAGTGTGTTTGAGGTTTAGTAAAGTCTTGTTACTTATGGTTTGAGGATAGTAAGTTTTATCTTTAATGTCTAATCTTGTAAGAGATTTCCTTCCATAAGGATTAATTTGAATGGTGGCTAGTGGATTATGGATTTAGGATTTTAGCTTAGATGTTGGCTTTGACGTATAAGCAGCTTGCATATTTTGGTCTAAATGTGATTAAGGTTTTTATAGTAACCATGTGTCATTATTGGTTGACCTAGATTAATCTCGCTTTTGATTCTTATGGATTTAGATTGTTGAGTTCTGATGTAAGGTTGTAACCTTGGAGCTTTTGGTTGTGTGACTTAACTTTACTTGGGTTGTTTAGTGTTAACCTCAAGAGTAAGGAGTGTCTTAGCCCAACTGCAGTTTGGATTAATTATATTGATTTGAAGAATTATGAACCCGGAGTTAGGAATTATGTATACGTATCATATCTTAATGTCTTAACCTTAGTACATGTATTTCTCTAAGGAATATTTTGGTCTGAATTACTTTAAAGGAAATCGTTGTTTGATGACCTTATATGATCGAAATTGTTGCTTGGTTGAGTTCTTAACCCCTAGCTGTTGCAGTGTTATGATTGAGAATTTAATGAACTGCTAAGAGACCTTTATATTCATTTGATGGACTTCTAAGAGAGCTTTATCTTCGTTAGATTGTACTTGTGGATGTTAGAGGCATTGTTGCTTTCATTCGGAGGAATTCTCATCAGAGCTTTGTTAGACGATGATTTATGTCTGGTGTTTTGAGGAGTCTTATGGATTTGATAACTTGAGGAATTTAATTAGTCAGTTGGATGTTGAAGTACTTGATGGATTTCTTTACCATGATGTTTTGAGAGGATGATCAGTCATGTAAGGATTTGAGATGGAAGTTGTGTTAATCGATAATTTTGGAGGATGTAGACTAGGAAGTTTGGCAATTCTGAGCTTGATAACTTAGTTGCCTGAGTTTTATAACCTTGATGTTGTTTTCGATGGAAATAGCAAAAGCTTTGGTTCCATGGAGGAGTCGTATCAAGAATCTTGAGATCTTTAACCTCTTTTGTAATCCTTGAGAGAGCTTTGTATAGCTCTTGAATCTCTCACTCTCACTTCTTCACCTGAGCATCTGTTACTACCGTAACCTTGGCTTAAGTTTGAAAATTTTTACCTTTAGCCTTTTTCCTCGAATATTTCTTTTTATACAAGGTCTGACTCCAAAGTTTTGATTATCTTGAAAACTTATGATTTCAAAGTGTTAAACTTCTATTTTCGTTTTACTCTTGGTTAGTATCTAAATTTTGTCTTGTCTTCAAATGGTTTTTAAAACTCGTTTGAAAGTATTTCGGAATTGTTTCCAAAATTTTTGTTTCGATGCTTCTAAAACTTTCAAAAGTTATGTTGTATTTACAAATTCGATTTGTAAAAAAATTTTAAGTAAAATTTGCACTCCCTCTTTTGAATCTCGAGATGTTTACCCCCTTTCATAATACTTGAGAGAGTTATATATGACTCTTAAATCTTTCTCTCCCTTGCTTTAGTTTCAAAAATTTTGTCTTGATTTACCGTTGACCTTTTTCCTCGGATATTTCCATTTTATACAAGAGTTTTTGCTTTTACAAAGTTTGGTTCTCGGAAATTTTAATTTTGAGTTATGATTTAAAATTTTAATTTCAAAGTTAATGTTACTCTGGATTAGTGTCTAAACTTGGTTTTGTTTCAAAATGTCTTAAATCTCGTTTGGAAATATACCAGAATTGTTTCAAATAAAGTTATTTAATGCATAAAAAAAAACCTTTCAAATGTTATGTTGTATATACGAATTTGATTTCTCGTGAACCTTTTTCTTTGAGAAATTCCATCTTACACAAGATATTTTGACTTTTATAAAGATATATTGATTATCTTGGAAATTTTGAATTATGACTAGCTTCAAAGTTTTGAACTTCTCTTTCTCTTTTAGTTTTGGGTTATCATTTAAATTTGGTTTTGTTTCGAAATGACTTGAAATTCGTTTGAAAATACTTCCGAATTTTGTTTTTCAAATACTTTGATGCCTTGAGAAACTTTCAAAAGTGGTGTTGTATTTTCAAAATTTGATTTGCTCAAAGGTTTTATGTTAAATTGGCACATTTACTTTTGAATTTCGACATTGGTGGATGCTAGGACTTGTCATTAAAGACGTCTAATGACTGGTTCAGTACTTGCTGATGCATGGTTGTAAGATTTGATTTTTCCAATGTTGACTTACCCTTATCTTGGACGACAGAATCCTGGTTCGCGACAGTATTCTCTTGTTCCATGAGATGAGACAAGTGATTTTAATAGTTCAATTTTGAAAACTTGTTTAAAAATTGTATGACCTCAACGATGATTTCTCGAATTTATGTGTCAACCGAAATGATAAAAAAAAAAACTTGTTCTTTAAATTTTTTTTTTTTACTTTTAAGTTTCGAGGACGAAACTTTCTTTTAGTGGGGGAGATTGTAACACCCACCATTTTAATAAATCTCATTTATTTGATTTTCGTTAAAGAGGTTTATTTTTATTTCTTTTTATACTAATTTTGGTTTAGTGTTTTATTTAACACCATTTTTATTAATTTTAGTCCTATTTTATAAATGGACCGACTTTTAATTATATGTCACTTTTTTTTTATAAAATGGGAAAACGATTCTGGTTCATCACTTTTTTTTTTACCGTGTATTTTATATCTAGAAAATTTATTTTGAAAACTTTTTTTTTATATCTTTTACTTTAAGTCTTTGATAAATTGTTTTTATTCGACTTCTAATTATTTTACAATAAAAATTAGAAGGTATTTTCTTTGACTTATTCCCTCTTGTGGCTGGTTTTTCTAGAGCTTTTCAAGGAGATTTTATTACTTATATTTATTCTTTCCCTCTTAAACACTCTACTTTATGACTACATTCATTAGGTCATTTATCATTCACATATCTATCCCTCTTGCAAAAAAAAAAAAAAATATGGAACGTAAACCCTCTTCCGCCGTTCTCTGTTTCTAAAGAATAAAATTTACGTACGTGCTTGCCTTCTTGCTTCCTTATTTACGTTTTACAAATCATTCTACGTACGTGCTTGCTTTCTTGCTTCTTTATTTCGATCGACCTTCCCTCATCATCCGTTCATCTTTTTCTAAGGGTTTGTAGAGGAGATATTGAAGGCTAGCATATGTGGATTCGGATTCGTAACAAGGTAACTACGACGTTACTCGGTATTGCATTGATTAATTGTTGTAGTTGTATGTATTATTGCTTTTTTTTGTGGTTTTATAAAGATTTATTGATACATATGATTTTTGAAACCTTTACTTTCTGATCTCTTGATATCCATAATCTATTTTGACTATGTATAAATTTTATTTTGTCAATAGGAATTTATTTTGGTTGATTTACAAGTTTTATGATCAAATCGATTGTTTTGATATTAGGGTTTTAATATTTCGTTTTTATAATTTAAACAGATGTAAATTATTTTTCTGGAATTAATAGTTGATTTTAAGATGCCATGAATTTTTGTGGTAATTATTTTGGAGTTTTAGTATTTATTTCGTAATTTAAAGTATTGACGCAGTTTCTGCGATTATAGCGTTTCTGTTCGGTTTTAATTATGTTAAAAATACTAAATAAAATTGTAAATTTACAATATTTTAGTATATGGCAGAGACATGGAGTATTAAGTTGTGTATAAATTTGTAGGTCTTCAATCATTATTTTCGATTTATGGTGTATTTTACAAGTTTGATGAAAACCGTTGTTAAATCTGTCAAATATGTTCGTCTGTTTGTAAAATTCATATCACCTGTTTTTATTTCGAATTTGCAAAAGTGTAAAGAATAGACTCCTGTTATTTTAAAGTGTAGAGTCTGTATAAAAATTTTCATAAGATTTAGACTTACGGTTTGGTCAGAATAAATTATTTGTGAACAGCTCGTCTGTAAAACGCATTTCTGACTTCTCTCAAAGATTCATTTTTTAAAAGATATTTTGCTTTTGATACAGTAGCTAATCTTTTTCTCAATGAAGATTTATCATGTTTAATTATGTTTAAAATTATGCCTTGCCTTAAAATGTTTTCTAAAAGTGGATTTATGAACTGAAACATTATGGGTGACGTTTTTTGACAGTTTTTATAAATGAATTTTTAGACCCCTGATACTTTCGTAATTTAACGTTTGTCAAAAAATGAAAGTTGTAGCTAAAAGCTACAGGAAACCAGAAAAATTGGCCTTGCGTCATTTCGATTTTTCTATAATTAATTATGAATTTTACAATACTGCTGTTCAGTTTTATAAACTAATGTAGAACTCCGTCTCATTAAAGCCTAAGTAATAAGTCTTTACTAAAGTACCTTAAGTCAAAGGATGGTCTTTAAAGTTTGATTTCAGTAACTTAATTTATTTAAAGTCCTTAAATAAATTTTATACTTTTGGTTTTAAGTTTAACTTTTCTAATTCGAAGAAAATAAAAGTGTAGTTCACTTACGAACCATTTGAATAATATACTATATCACTTGGAATACTTTTAAGTTTGGAATAATGAAAGTAAAGGCAAAGAATAATAAACTAAGGCATACGGGTTCTTATACAGCTATAAGATTGGGTATCCTGCGGGCGGCGGCAGATTGTCGTAGAGTCATATACATGTACTTAGACTAGGACTTCGCATTGCGTGGTAAGACGTGTCCTATTATAGCTTGTTGTCTAGTGAGCGAACTTGGAGTTGGTCACCTTTGCGTGACACTGAGTTCCCGAAACTAGTGTAAGATGCTGCGGTGTCAAGGAGTATAGCTAAAGTGAATATCTAGCCTGAACTATATTATTTCCATTCTATCATTTGAGGAATTTTGCTTTTAAGCATGCAGCACGTTGGTTAACGTGATTTGGTAATCATATTTTGTTACTTATGTTTTATAACATTTCAATTACTTTGATATATTATTTGCATCTGTAACATTTATATCATGTGATATGGCTGGGAGAACGTCGAGTTACTCCCCACTGATTGTGGCTGTTATGTTTATAACATGACAGGTATTAGCTTTGCTGGGGATTCTCTGTGTGAGCTAGCGAGTAGTTTGCAGATCCTACTCTGTTTTCTGCTTTCTTTTATGGTTTTTAGTTTTAACACTTTTGAGGAATTTTATTTTCGCCCTTTTTATAAAAGTGGCATTTGTTTAGACTTAACCATTTAATTTTATCCTTGAGAATTTTATACATTCTCAATTTATAACAGTTAGAACTTTTATCTTTGTGTATTTAATCCCATTCGACAGTGTTTCCGCCACTGTTTTGCACTAGATTTTATAGGGGATTACAGATGGGCCCTTATTGAAGAGATGGCGAACCACTGTGCTGAGTATGGAAACCCGAGGGATGGTATTAGAACAGTTCATGCAGTCGATAAGCAAGTTGTGGCTCAGCTGGAAGCCATGAATGCTAGGTTTGATAAGTTGGAGCTGCATTCTGCTGGGGAGCCTCAGACGGTCCATATGCTTACTAGAGGGGAGACCGTCACATGTGAGAGGTGTGGTAGCAACGACGGCCATATTGCTGTTGGCTGTCTTACAGAGAAGGAACAGGTCCTTGCTTTTCAACAATACAGGCAAGGAGGGGGTTCCTACTATAACAACCAAGGGGCAGTCCATCCAAATTTGAGGTGGACAAGTCAAAATGTGCTTAATCCTACCCCTCCTCCGCACCAGCAGCAGTCATATGTCCCTCCACATAAGACTCAACAAGGCTTTCAGAAGCCTCCTTCCTTTCCTACACCTAATCAAGGTGCCTCATCTTCTGGTGGGGTAAGTGAGATAGGTGAGTTGAAGACGATGTTGCAGGCTTTGACAAAGCAATGGAAGTTAAGCGACCAACAAAAAGATGCATCTATAAAGGCACTTGAAACTCAAGTTGCCCAGTTAGCCGCGAACCAGTCCACAAGGAAACCGGGTTATTTACCGTCACAAGCTGACAAAAATCCACATGAGACGGTAAATTTAATTAATTTGAGAAGTGGTCGTTCATATGAGGGACCGGAAATGTTGAAATCAGACCCGAGGAAGGAAAATATTGCTGATGAACAGTGTTCTGTCGAAGAAAAGGAGCTGACGACAAAGAAAGTACTCGATCGACTAGTTACTGGGGGTCGAGCGAGTGATTTTGCTGAAGAAAGGGCTCGATCGAGTAAAAATGCTACTCGATCGAGTGAACAGGGAAAAGATCTTGCTCGATCGAGTGAACTTTCTACTCGATCGAGTGAACTTTCTACTCGATCGAGTGATTTTGTTGAAGAAACAGCTCGATCGAATGGTGTTTTTGGTCGATCGAGTAGTGCAGATAAAGAACAGCTCGATCGAGAGCCTGCTTGTGCTTGATCGAGTGAAAAATCGCCTGAAAGACCTCGTTCGAGAGGAAATAAGCGTCCTAAGGATTTGGAGCTTGATCCGGCTGACACGTTGGAAGAGAGGAACAAGGGACTCGAGATACCCATCACGGTGTCCTTCCCGAGGCGTTTGCAGAGTACTAAAGCTAATCAACAATTCGACAAATTTGCCGAACTCCTGAAGAGCTTGCAGGTCACTGTGCCATTCGCTGAACTGCTGACACAGGTACCCTCTTACCTTAAATTTATGAAGGAAATTTTAACATGTAAGAGGCACATTAATGATCATGAGACGGTAGCTTTGACTGAGGTAGGGACGACCCTAGTTAAGAATAAGTTACCTCCCAAACAGTCAGACCCGGGTAGTTTTTCGATTCCGTGTCATATTGGTACCCATTTGATTGATAACGCGTTATGCGATCTTGGCGCTAGCGTGAGTGTCTTACCGCTGTCTCTGGCTAAGAGACTTGGTTTGACAAAGTTTAATTGCACAAACATGACTGTTCAGATGGCCGACCGTAGCATATCACAGCCACTAGGTGTAATAGAAGACATACCTGTTAAGATCGGGAGGTTCTTTATTCTCGTTGACTTCGTTGTACTTGACATCCCCGAAGATGCCCATACCCCTATTATTTTAGGGAGACCATTTTTATTTACTGCCCGTGCAGTAATAGACGTTGGGGGCAAGACATTGACTTTTCAGGTTGGGGACGAGGAATTGATATTCCATCAGTCTAAGTTCCGAAGGGCTCCCATGCAAGCTTAGCCTTGCAATGCCCTCTCTTCTACTGACCCTATTATTGACACTCCAAATGAAGATTTGGAATATTGTGCGGCTATTGTGACCCCTCCGCCTCAGGTTGAGAGCAAAAAGGAGGAAAGTTCGTCTGTTTTCCTTGCTGCAGGTACAGATGAAAATAATGCAGGAGCTGTCAAAGGGCATTGTGTAATTAATGTCGGTCAAAGTGGGAATGACGATGTTAAAACCGGAGAGAAAGGAGTAAGGACGAGAAAAGTTCGCGCATATGTGGATGTCAACTATTCTCCTCCTAACGATTCTAGTTCAAGCTCGTGGAAACTGAAGAGGACGATTAATGTTGCTGAGATAATGTCCTCCAGTCAGGAGCCCTCCAAGGGGCTACTGAATTGCCTTGGGAAGTGATCGGGGAAATGCCCCGTGTACCATCTTGTATAAACAATTTTTGAATTTTCCGTTGAATTCTATTTATTGCTTTTAATTAGGACAATTAGAATTTAGACAATCTTTAGCGTAGATTAGAGACTATAGACTGTTACTTTGCGTATTTGGTATTTTGGGATATTTTTGCAAGTGTTTTTATGCAGGTTTGGGGAATTTTACGCAAATTCAAAGGAATAATGGCGAATTCAAGAGCTTACACGAGGAAAAGAGCTCGATCGAGTGCTTTTTGTACTCGATCGAGTGAAATGTGTTCGATCGAGTGATTCCATATTCCTCGATAGAGTAAAGCTGAAAAGGGGAGTTCTCGATCGAGTAAATTTTTACTCGATCGAGTAGATGAATCCAAAAAGTCCTCGATCGAGCAGTTCTAAACCACTCGATCGAGTGAAATTCCAAGAGACACGCAGGGAGTTTTCTTTAACTTCCTTCTTTTTGATTGTTATTTCATTTTACCCCTAATTTTTCGACACCCTTCCTCTTTTGCGATCAAAAACACCACAAATCCCCCATATTTCTTGCCCATTTGCCAAAGCCGTCACCTACATTTTGTTACTTGTTAATTAATCGTCAAAAGCCCTCTACTCCCCTTCTGATTTTCGTTGTTTTACACGGTCTATTAAGGGTATTAGGGTTCCGCGGTTTATCGAGTGAAAAATCGCCATTATTGCTTGTTTCTTGCCGATTAATTGCAAATTATAAGTTCTTAATCATCAAGTAAGTGATCCTTACACTTCTTTGCATTTAAATTTCATTTATTTTGCCTTTTATGAAGTGAATTAGGACCTAGGGTTTCGATTTTCTGTTTTGGGTCGAAATTATCGACTATAATTTTGATTCAATGCTTAGTCTTGCTTACTTGATGCTTATTCCCATACCTCATTGATTTTTACTTGTTTAATTCGGATTTTTGCGAGAAATTTGTGATTAGGGCTATTTTCAGTCGAAATTTTCGACTGTCAACTGGGAATTGCTGCTTCCATATGCTTAATTCGATTTGATTGTTGCTTAATTGGCTGCCATTGATGCTTGCTACCCCGCCCTATCGCTGTTTACCCGCTGTCATTCGAATTTTTGAGGAAATTTTGGGAATTTTCGTGCTGTAGGTCGAATTTTTCGACTGGTTAAGGGAATTTTCATGCCGTTTCACGCTGTTTTCATGTCTTTTTCTTATCAAATTCCCCCTACCCTATTTATTCAGGATGGATTCTAGCTCTCTGCCCTCCACTAGCTCGACTTCTAGTCCATCCTTGTCTGAGATGGTGGTCCCTGTTGTCACCACCGCCTCCACTTCTGTTAGTACCGCAGCCCCTGTGTTCTTAGTCTCTGTTGCTGGTACAGTTTTCACGCCTGCTAGCACTGCTACTAGCCCTGTTTCAGCTGCCACCTTAGTCACAGCCACCACCACTGCTAGCACTGCTGCTAGTCTTTCTTCCTCAGTGGTGGTCACAGCAGCCACAGCCTCTACTTCAGCCACGACGGACTCACCTGCAGCTGTAGCTGCTTTCAGAGCGGCCCTAGTTCCTCGCACCGTCACTGGACGGGCTTCTACTTCGGTTCTAGAGGCCGGGGCCAAGGTCGTGGACGTTCTCGTGCTACGCCAGCCCCTAGTACTTCTACTTTTGCTACTCCTGGTGGCACGGTTACCATCCGAGGGGACGACTCCCTCGACTCCCACCCTGAGTACCCGCAGGTAATTTTCGTTAATGGTGTACATCGTAAGAGGTTTTATAACCTCGTTGGCTGTGAGTTTTTACCTACCCGCTTCTTAGACAAGCCGACACTTGAGAGACTCGGCTTCTACGAGTCAGTTTGTGAGCTTTTACGGGGATCGGGGATGACCGGACTCATCACTATGAGTGGCCACACCTTTTTGGAGCTGAGTCTTGAGTTCCTCAGCTCCTTCACCTTCTCCTCCGGGGCACACGACGCTTCCCCCACTAGTCTTACCGTGTCATTCCGGTTGTTCAACCGGACTTTTTCGATGACTTTGGAGGAGTTTGGTACCAGACTCGGCCTTTCCCTTACGGGCGACACTGCTGCCCCTAGGAAGGTCATTCGTCAGCTTTGGCGGACCTTGGCCCAGACCACCTTTCCCGAGCGAAAGCTCGCGCAGGTCCACCTTCCCCCTTCCCGTTACTTTCTTAGACTGATGGGGAGCACCATTTTTGGCCGTAGGGAGCCAAACAACATCAACAACAACGAGCTCTCCATCTTAGGCGGTTACCTGAACATTGACTGCGAGGGTCCTTTTACCCTCAACATCGCCTATCTGACCGCCCAGTACTTCCAGGCCCAGGGGGAGAAGGTCACGGGATCTATTATCTGCGGTGGCATAGCCACCATTCTTGCCCGTTCCCTTTTCCCTGTCTGTCCTCGTGACTTACCGTACCTAGAGGGAGAGAGGTATCTGAGCCTAGATGCCATGCATTCTCAGCATTGGCTGACCACAGACTACCGGACATGGAAGATAGACGGTTCCTTGTCTGTGGACCTACCTTGTGACACTCCCCCCCGTCTAGCCCCTTTGCCTACTGTCGTACGGGGCACCCGACTTCCACCTCTACCCGACTACCACCTCCAGGTCCGTCCACCTACTACTGTACCCGCCGCTAAGAAGCAGCGCAGACTTGAGACTGGAGAGGGGTCCACACCTTCTGGGAGCGGCCAGCCTTCCACGGTCACTCCTACACCCATCCCGATCCCTACACCTACTCCTACCTCCGCACCCGCCGACCAGACCCAGACACAGAAATAGCCGGTCCTACCGGATAATTTCGTACCTCCATCACCCTTTGAGGCGTCCTCGGTCATTGACCAAGGGCGCCGTGACGGTTTGTTAGTTGAGATTGCAGAGAGACAGGCTCGTATAAAGCGGGACTTAGCTTTGACTTTGTTCCCTCTATACGAGTATCACATGAGTCGACATCGTCCGATCCCAGAGGGTTGGCCACACCCTTCCATTTGCCGGTACCCAGCTGAGGGGTACCCGGAGTCTGCTGAGGAGGAGGAGGAGGAGGATGAGGACCCGACGGCGGCAGCGGTGGAGAGAGCTCGAGTTGAGTAGAGGAGGAGGAGAGAGCAGGAGGTAGACCCGGACTTGACGACGACGGTGGAGGACGTGCGTGACAACGACGAGGAGGCTGACGAGTAGCTGCTAGTCTACTCACTTCCCCAGTTTTCTGGCTGGTTTGGGGAAGTTCGTGTTTTGTATGTCCATCTCACTCTTTTATTTTTGTCTCCTTTTTTTTTATTATTTTTTATTCTTTATTGGTTGTATATTCCCGTTCCCCTGTATATATCTGCTGGTGTATGCTGGAGGACAACGAGGGCGTTGTCCGTTTTGGTTTGGGGAGGGTATTGCATCCTTTTGAGTCTGCATTTTGCATTTGTTTGCATTCAGGTTTATTTATTTCAGCTTGCATTGTTTATTTATTTCATTAAAAATAAAAAAAACCAAAAAAATTAGAAAATTTTCAAATTTCAAAAATTTTCACGTTTATTTTTGCATATAGGTTGAGTCGGAACGGTTGATTTCCGTGATGATATTGCAATATAACTTGTCATTTTACTTGAGCCTTGCACTTCTGTTGATAGTTATTAGCTTTGTCATACGCATAGTCTACGAGTTTTTGTTCAAATGCAGCTGACTGTTTAGACTTGACCTGATAAATTGGCAACCTACTTTGCAATTTCTGAGGTTTAGAGCCCATAACTGGTGACATTCATGACCAGTTCATTAGGAATTGAGAGTAGTACTCCTTGCATAGCATGTTCATCATTTTTGCACTTTTATGACATTCGATTTCTTGTCAAATGCACACATTCGGGTTTGTGGTCGGTGTCACATGCAGGGAGGTGCTGGCAAATTTTCCCTTTTCCTTATATTTTTCACCCATTTAGCTCCACTTAAGCCAAAACTTGCCTTTTTGACCCATTAGCTACATCCCAAACTGAGCCTGCCTAGTCAAGCTAGTTTAGTATGTCCTTTTATGGTACATTTTTCCGTCTGCAGTTTGGCCCGTGTGTATATGATTGGAGTTGGTGAAAATAGAGGAAGAAGGAGAAAGAGAAAAACGTGAAAAAGAAAAGAAGAAAAAAAACTGAAAAAAAATGGAAAAAAAAGAGTTGTGTTTCACGTAAAAGAAAAAAAAAAGAGTTGGAAATTTTATTTGATATGTTTCAGTTAATTCATTTAGACGGTGTTAAAAAAGGAAAGTTTGTGACCGTCTAACTCCTCCATTCTTATTCCATATTTTTGAGGAGATTGTGTATGAGACTAGTGAGTTGTGTGCCAAATGAAGGGCACTTGTACTCTAATTGTCAGTCAGTTGAGATTCGGATGGTTTTATATGGTCCTGTTAGGAACTAGCTTGACGCTTTTACCTCCACATTACCATAACTTGTTTTGCCTTTTCTCACCTGAACCTCACTATTCCCATATTATTTGTAAGCCCTCGGCTGTGACGGACATTATTGGTTGGAGTGTGTGCATTAGTACTTGAATTGTCTTTCATTTTTGTTGCATGCATGCTATGTAGGTCGCAGTTAGGTGAGTGACTGTTTCTCCTTCTCTCTTTTACATATAACATTCACCCTTTGCTTCATGAGAGAAGAGTGACCACGTGAGAGTCCGATTTTGTTGGTCTTGCAAGGTCGATAGGTTGGCTATATTTTTGAACAGCTTATAACTCGTTTGCGTTTTGACTGCTTAGCTATGACTGTTAATTTTTGTTGCATTAAATTGGTTTAAGTAGACAAGTTAAGCTAGCTCTGAGTTTTCATTTCCGTTCCATTAGTTGCATTTTAGTTTACTCGAGGACGAGTAAAGGTTCGGTTTGGGGAGATTTGATACGTGCATTTTATATAGTCTTTTTAGCCTATTTTAGCACGTATTTCTATGTACTTTCGTACCGTTTATATTGTATTTTGCCCCCGAATTGGCTACTTTGGTTCATTTTGTCCGTTTTGTAGAAATGAACGCGAGAGTAGTGGAATCGTACCATTTTTCGTCCTTTTTGCATGCATTTTGAGGAGACGAGATTTTCCGGAGTGAGTTTCTGCATTGGAATGCGTGAAGGCACGGTTTACGAGGCAGTCGGGCACGAGTTTGAGCTGATTTGAAGGAAGAATACTCGATCGAGTGGTTTTATTACTCGATCTAGTGGTTTCTGTGGCCTTGGTTGATCGATCGAGTGGATTTATACTCGATCAAGAAGAGCTGGAAAGAGAGGTTACTCGATCGAGTAACAATTCTACTCGATCGAGTAGATTATCTGGAGTTTTACTCGATCGAGTGGTTTTATACTACTCGATCGAGTGGTTTTGGTTTTCGTGGGCTTTAATTAGCCCGTGAACTTGTTTTAGTTATTGAACTTAGTTTATTTTCTATTTAAGCATACGTTAACTAGGTTTTTAGGCATTCAGTAATCATCTATTCTAAGTTTTATCTATCATTTCCAAGACTGCGTTGCTTCTCCTTTCACTGTAACTTTATTTTCGGGGTTATTTAGCTCGGATTCGTTTGTTCTTTACGCCGGATTCTTGCGATTGTAATCTCTTTCTCCCTCTTTAATATTAATCTTTCATTTGTTCATTTTAATTACTTGTTTTGCTTCATTTAATTTCTGCCCTATTTACCTTTTTATGCAATTTAATCATCGTTTTATCATGTTGAATGTTAGTTTATACTTTGTTATTAATTTTGATAGTATTAATAGCGATATGAGTAGCTAAATCTGTTTCATGTTGGGATTAGGGGATCTACGGTAGAAATGTGACGATGTAGTGAATAAGTTAGATGGATTAATTGTGATATTCTGTCACCATAGCAATATAATTGTATCTATCGACTTAGTTGAGTGCACGCTTCTGAGTCACCTTTTTAATCTGGTTAAATTTAATCTTGGATCGGAAGATTGGACTAAATAGACCTGCTATGAACAGTAGACTACCCTGACGAGGACGGAAGTTAAGTTAGTGGAAGTTTAGGATATAAAGTGGACCGGAAGGACCTTTCCATATCCGTCTCGCAATAATTTGTCTAAGTTGTTTATAGTTGAGTCACTGGACTACCGTAGTGAACCGAAATCCTGACATGCCCCCTCTTTATTGATAGTTTATCATCTTTTTCTGCCTTTATTGCTCTTTTCTCTGCTTCTCTTCCTTTAAACCTTTTAGTTTAGAAAATCAATTTAAACACCCCTTATTTTGTGACCAAATAGACGCACTCTTACAAATATCTTGCCTCCCTGAGGAGATCGACCTGACTTCCCTAGCTATATAGTTAGTTTAGTTAGTTATTTTTGATAGGTACACGACAGCCATGTCATAAGTCCATTTTCAAACATTAAAAAATTTAAAAGGCTTACTGCTATTCTTAAGCATATTAGTAAATTGATCTTTAATTTGGTTGATAATGTACGACAGAGAAACACTAGCAACATATGGGACTTACCATGTAATTTCAAGATCAGATATAGAATCATTATTGCCTAATGTGAAGATTGAGTCGTCTGTGATTGAATCGTGGTCAATTTTGATGAATGAGTTGTCAAAAAAGGAACAAGAAGCACCAGCACCTAAAAGGATTTTATTTGGGCTTGCACATGCAGTAAGTTCTATTTCCTAAAAGTGTGATATTTTATTGAAAAGTATGTATTATTGTAAAATATTTTTAAACCAGGACTGCAAAAGAAATTTAAACCATGACTGATAAAATTGTTTCAAAAATATGTGATATTGTAATGCAATGTTTGTGTTATTGTAATTTAAGTCAATTGTTACTTCAATTAGTATGATATTGTATTGAAGAGTTTGTGTTATTGTACGTAAGACAGTTGTTATTGTAATATTGATTAATATTGTATTGAAGAGTTTGTGTTATTTCAATTAGTGTGATATTGTATTGTAAATGTTGTGATATTGCAACTAGCTGTGATATTGTATTACATTGTGATATTGTATAATGTATTGGTTGAAATATAAAACTAGTTGTGAAATTGAAATGGATATCTTATGATATTGTATTGGATATATTGTGATATTGTATTTGTAGACATGGAAAAAAATTTCAATTAGTATGATATTGTATTGAAAAGTTTGTGTTATTGTAGTGTAAGACAGTTGTTATTGTAATATTGATTAATATTGAAAGGAACCTATTGTGTTATTGCAATGTTACAGACACCTCTAGAAAAAATATTAATGCTAAATGGAGAAGTCTTTGAGAAGACGGAAACACTTACTAAAGAAATAGCTGGAGCATGGGATACGTGGACAAATGTTTGCAGGCAGCCATTGAACTTAAATTCATATCTGGTAAAACACTAGCATTGTCGCAATTGTTTGTGTTATGCCATTTATTTACTGATTAAACTGATAAATTCTTTCACGCAAACTTTATTAGGTGTTCCTGCCTTTGCTGATAAGCGAACATTATTTCTGCATATGCATCAACTTTGAAAACGAGACAGTGGACTACTTAGACAATAGGCTCTATGACAACTTCGAAGAATCAGAGTTTTTTTACCTCGCTGAGTTGGCTGTAAGTCGTAAACTCAAACTTTACTGCAAAACTACAATTGATGTGTTTTATTAAATTAGAGAAAATTTTCTTTACATTAATGAGATTCTTAATTATTGTCAAAAATTTATAGGCAAAGACATTTGGGAGTTACATGTGCAACAAACGTATAAAGCAAGGAGAAAAAGTGCAAATGTTTCCCTTAGTTAATAAGAAATTCAAGTGGCAAACAAATGATTTTAACTTAGACTGTGGGGTATTTATGATGCTGCACATGATGTTTTACAATGGGGAAGTATTTGATTGTGATTTGAATGATGAAATGAAGAGGAAATTATATCGAGCTGAGATAGCAGCAGCATTGGTTTTCAGTGATTATAACCATACCAGCACTGAAACAATGGATACTGTTGCAAACTTCAACACAGTAAAGGAATCGTTGGAACCAATCCTGTTGGAAAAAAGGAGGCTAAAAAGAGAAGAGGAAGAAAAAGCAAAAGCAGTCAGTCTGAAGAGAGTTTGTACACCCAAGTCAAAAATCAAAGGTTAATTACTTTTACTTAGGCGCTCATTTTTTTCTTAAACAACATAGTTGTATTTGGTACTAAAACAACTGCATCACCTGAACTGTTCTTTAGGGTTGAAAAGACCAGACGACAATGATTGCAATACTAGTGTCTTGGGTAGCCGTCGAAAAGGAAATTCAGATGGTCTTGGGTGCACATATAACTGTGGCAAAGCTGGTTATGTGCTGGTTATATCCAAATTTATGAGGAACAATCAAGCACTTTTAGCAAGCTTGTTGAATGTAAGAAAAGAAGTACTTGACTACTGCTTATTGGACGACCACACATTCTCTATAGAGTAAGATTGAAAACTATTATGATATCCTCAAATATTTTAACTGATGCTCATCATTTATTTAGTAGCATATAAAAATAATATTTCGCCTAATGCCCACCCTATACCATTGCTTGTAGTGAATGTGTTGCTGTCTACGGCGAAGAAGCAAAACTCCTCAGAGAGGATATACTATCAATACAACAGACGGTGAATGTCACGAGCAAAATGATTGAATGTTGAGCACACCTACTGAATGACATTGAGTACAAGGATCACAGCACAACAACTTTACTCTTTCTCGGACTTCGCCAAATGGTATGCAATATTATTTAAAAGTAGTTTAGATATTTGATTGTAAATATTGTAAATTTAATATTATTACAATGAATATGTGTTGTTATTGTTAAACAACTGATTTGCAAACAGGACGCTGTTCACGCATTATATCAACAAAGAGGTGATGAAAGTCAGGATGAAACTCAGAAATTGAGGATTTTTTAATCTTGGGATACTTTTATTACCCAAACAAGGGTACATGCAACTTGACAGCTGAGATTGTTTTCGTACCAATGCTATTTGAAGACCATTACTTTTGTGTTTGTATAAACTTTAACAAAGAAAAGGTTGAAGTCCTAGACAATACATCCTATGATAAATGGGAAGATACAAGTGTTTACAAACTGGCAGATATTGTGGTAAGTTGAATGCTTTAGTTGATAATGGAAATCTGAGAAATTGTTGGATAATATATGTGTGTTTCATTCCGATCGTTTTCTTGAAATGTGTCAGGCTTCATGCATGAGTGACTACCTGGAAGCAAAGAAAAGGCCGAAAGCTGAAGAAATAATAGGTTTTAACATTGTTAATGTAAGCTTCAAATGGCAAAAACCGGAACTAAAGAACAATGAATCAGGCACCTTTGTAATGCTGCACATGATAAGGTATGAGGGAGAAGTATTTGAAGCAGATCTTGATGGAAAGGTTGGCCACAGATACTATTGGGCAGAAATGGCAGCAGCATTACTCTTGGCTGACATAAATGGAATTAGGGATCAACTCATTCAAAGGGCAGCAAAGTTCACAGCAATAAAGGAAGAAGTCTGGCCTCAACTAAAACTGAAAAGAGATGCAGCGATGAACAAAAAACCTTTAAAAGGAGGCAAGGGTGAAGATGTGCAAAAGCCGGTGAATACTGAAATGCCTGTTCTTCGTAGTTCTCCTAAAAGGTAAATAAAAAAAATAAAAAAAATGGCTAATAGGATATAATAATGTCATTACTTTGTAAGATATTTGTTTTTGTTTTATTTGACTATGGACATATATTAATGAGTATCTGTGCACATATTTGGGATTACAGTGGTATTGTCAATGGGCAAAACATAAGTGGTGGTCAGAGGATCAAAACAGTTGCACAATATGCAAGACCAAGAGGTCGAGGTAGAGGTCGAGGTAGAGGCAGCAATGTAGGAAAATAGAAAGTGTTTAATCTGACTTAGGAAAATGGGTTTGGAGTTTGATTTGTAATAGATAGACAAAAATGGTACAATCTAGATCGTTTGGTAATATTTTGTAATGAAGATATATCAAACTAGTGTTAATGTGCTATTTTAAAAGGGTTCATTCATCTATTTGTTGAGCAATTGGTTTATCTTACAGGTGTGATATTGGAATGAATGCATTGCGAGATTGTATTATGTAATTCGTGGTATTTAAACTTTAAATCGAACATTAGGTGAAATTGTTACTTTAAAAGCATTCAAAATGACATATATTATTTGGAAAAGGTAAAAACATGTGATATAGTAACTCTTATTGAACAAACATTGTTCACCCTTGACTGAGAAATCTCTTTTTGGAAAGTGTGATATTGTATAGCAAAACAGCTGATATTGTATTGAATACGTTGTGATATTGTATCCTATGACACGTCTAATTATGTGGTATTGTATTAAATACGTTGTCATATTGTAAAGAATGCTGTAATTAGTGTGATAGTTGTGGTATTTATTTAAGACAAGTATGATACTGTATTCGATATCTTGTGATATTGTATGGCAAAAAACTGTGAGGATAATAATTATTCCCACTTGTGATATTTATTTAAGACAAGTATGATATTGTATTCGATATCATGTGATATTGTAAAAACTGCGAGGATAATAATTATTTCCCAAAAAGTAAAATTTTGGATTGAATATTGCGTGGTATTGTATTGAATAGACTGTGATACTGTAAAGAATACTGAAATTATTGTGATATGTGTGGTGTTTATTTGAGACAAGTGTGATATTGTATTCGATATAATGTGATATCACATTGCATATCAAATGCAATATCATAGTTCTAACTATGCAATATCAGAATATGTACATTTAAAAATCCCACCGTCATCCATATTCCACCGTCATCCATTTTAACTCTGCAATTTCAGAACATGTACATTGAAATATCAGACTTCTGATAATACTTTGTGAAAGATTTATTTAAGAAATATCAAACGTTTAACTATGCAATATCACGACATGTACAATAAAATATCAGACTTTTGATAATATTTTTTTGGAAACTTTATGTAAGAAATATCACACGTCCAACTATGCAATATCACGACATGTACATTTAAAAATAAGACTTCTGATAATACTGTTTTGAAAGCAGTATGGAAGAAATATCACACGTCTAACTATGAAATATCACACGTCTAACTATGAAATATCACACGTCTAACTATGCAAAATAAGACTATTTTTAATACTTTGCGTATGAAATATAGTATCAAACAATGTACGAATAAGATCGCTTATATCAATGCGTAAATCCTAACGTATGGAGTGTAATTGCTATAATAGTAATGAAACTATAAGATGTATATCCTATATATATTGAGCTCCATCAACAAAGAATCCTCCAACCAAGAGACGACGACACAAAAAATGTTTTGGATGACCTTGATGAACATGAATCAGTATACCAGTCAATCATCATCCGAACTCCCCTGAAAAATACAAAACAGCACAACAAGTAGTTGTCAGCAAATGAACAAACACAGTTGATACAGTTTAAGAAATTAAAATCATAAACAGCACCGCGAGTACTCGTCAGCGCTCAATATCAATAGTATATACAATTCCAAAAATTAAACTCATAAACAGAATCGTATGGCATCTTACTTATAGAAAGAATGTAATAGAATATATTTATTTAGGTAGCATACCTGATTCTCGACGTCAGGTACAAAAGGATGAGGGCAGTTACGCTTATCATGGTTAGCCAATTGTTTGCAATTTTTGCAAAGCCTTTTTGGCTTCTCTGCTTTGGCAATGCATTATTGCTTTGTCGATATCATTCTCTTCCCACTACCCTTGTTCTTTGCCCGACGAGGCGGTAAAATCCTCACCTCAGTTGAGGAACTACATCCAAGAAGCATTTCCAACTCGTGCTCTTTTGTCATTGGCTGTGCTTGTGGATTGATTTTGACCCACAATTGCTTCAACGTGTCAACAAGATCAGTGATCTGATTGTTAGGCATAGTTCTCAGCAAACTGATAATTGAGTAGAACTCTGACCATAATTTGCACATCTCCAGCTTCCTTACATTAGTGGCATCAAAGTCGTCAAGTAACTCACCATGTGAACCATACAAAGGGATCTTTTGTGCATTCTTTGTCCAGCGCATAAGTATGTACTTATCAGGCAACGTCCTGACTTGTTTCCCAGAGAAAACCCAAATAATGTGTCTGCAAATAATGCCCTTCCTATTAAACAACTTACAAGAACATCCTGCATCGGTGCTTGTAGAATTGAACACTACTTGATAGGTCTTATGCATTCTAGCGTCAGTAACAACAATGACCTATATACTGTCGACAGGTGGTGTGAAGCCACCAACACTAAGGGAACACATGGAGGAAACAGCCTCTTGTTGAAAATCTTTGAAAATAGAATGGGTATAAACCTTGGACGCATGAGCTTCCAAGTGTAGAGACGTAGCTAACTGTGGTACAGTATAATCACTGTCTCGATCATGTTGCTTTTGAGTATGGCGCTGTTGATCCATGGCGCTTTGAAACCGCATCCAAAACTCAACAAGTGTACCATGTATATTTTCAAAACGCTTGAAAAAGCTATTCTGGCTCTCCGATCGTTGAGTTGTTCGGAGAAGACATCCCATAGGAATATCACGATAATAAGTCGGGATCCATCTCCTTCTTTTTTTATACATGTATGACAACCATGAATTTGCTTGCAAATTATGTTCAGCAATTAACTCTGACCACTTGCATTCAAATTCTGAAGGTTCCAAGTCAGAGTCCCAAACTACAACATTCAAACGACTCACAAAACCAGTCTCCTTGGATATTGTACTTCTAATCTTCTCAGGGACCTTCTGCATAATATGCCACATGCAATATCTATGCTTAGCCTTCTTGAAAACTTTGGGTACAACCTTCTTTATTCCTCGACATTGGTCAGTGATTATACATTGCGGCTCTCGCTGACCCATAGCATCTAAGAACTTTTCAAAAACCCACTTAAATGAATCTTCATCCTCATGAAACAACAATGCAGCCGCAAAAGTCACAGATCTTTTGTGGTGGTCTACCCCAGTAAAAGGAGTGAAAATCATAGAATATTTATTTGTACCGTAAGTTGGATCAAAAGTGACCAAATCACCAAAGGAAGAGTAGTTTCGACATGCCTGTGCATCACACCAAAACACACGAACCAAATATTTGAAATAATCCACTTTATAAGCAACGTAGAAACCTGGATTGGTTTCACGGAGGTCCTCTAAATGATTGATAAACAATTGAGCATCTTTATCTCCTATGAAACATTTGATATCCCTTCCAAAGTTCTTAAACTCAATCAATTGAGCACCAACATTCTCATAACCATCTGCATGTTCCTTAGAATATCTATATGCCGATGTAGGGCCTAAATTAACTTTTGAATGATCAATAATTGCTTTTTTTATGAAAAAGATGAAGGTGTCTCTTTTTTCTTTGAAATTCTTGATTTGTGAGGGAACAAAGACGATGATTATGCCATTCACGAAACTGAACAACAATATAAACATCCTTGATAAGGCGAAATTCAATCATAGCATCACAACCAATCCTAGTTAGTTTATTGTTCTTAATATCAAACGACTTTATAAGTGGCTGCTCCACTACACTATCATGAACAATAGCTTTCCTTTTCTTACCATCTCTAAACCCTTCACGATTACAGACAACAAGTTTATAAAAGATGGCACCATCAACATTTTTTTTAGAGGACTTCCTAGGTTCAAAACCACATGCTTCTGCATACACATTATAAAAACTGATAGCGTCTTCCAATTTTTCAAAAATATGACCAAGTTGTGGTTTAGACTGAATTGCGACATTCCTTGTCCACAATTCAGTACCACCAGGTGTGGATTCCAAAAACAATTGATGTTCATGATAAGAAACATGAGGTTGTTCAATGCATGGAGTATAAGTAATTTCAGCAAAATGATTAACATTAGACGTAGGTGGGGAAGGACTTTCAATGCGTGGAATAGAAGTAATTTGAGACACACTAGTATCGTGAGAGATGGATCCAGAAGAAGGTATACAACTATCAGCATCTGGAAAAGAATGCAATATGAGAAGCAATTTAAAACATAACAGGTATTAAGCAAACAATAAGGGGCCAAGACTAATGACAAAGTTTGTTATTGTAATAGTTGTGATATTGTATTGAATATGGTGTGATATTATATTGGATATCTGTTATTATTGTAATACTGCTAAAGCAGTGTCAAGGTCTGCAAACGAATATAGTACGAGAATGCATTACAACAGCTGATAACAGATGTAAAGTAAACAATAAGTTACAATGACGGCTAACTCAAGAGAAAATTGAAAATATAGGTAGCAAAAACAGTATGAAAATTGAAATTTCGTGCATTACACCAATAAAACCGTATGAAAATTGAAAATATAGACAAATTCATAAGAAACCAAGTAACAACACTAGTAATTGCAAATATATGTAGCAAAAACAACAAGTAAATGAAAATAAAGCTGGATATTATGAAGGTAGACATAAATTCGAAACAAAGCAGTAAGAAGAAGAGTAATTCAAATATGTGTAACAAAAACAACAATTTTATAAAAATAACGCTGAAAATTGAAAATCTAAACATGAATTCATAATAAACGTAGCGAATATGTGGAAAAAAACAACAATAACATCAAAATAAAGCTGGAAATTAACAAATCAAGGAAGAAATCAGCAGCAGCAGAAAGAAGATGTACCTGACATAGCGATTTAGATTGAAGACAAATATAATCCTTCATAAGAAATAGAAATCAACAAATCGCGCAAGAAATAAGCAGCAGAAAGAAGGAATCCATGGATAAAGCTAGGTCGAGGAAGATGAATTTAGAGAGAGAAAGAAAATTGATGATGTAACTGAAAAAGATGATAAAATTTAGGGAAGCAGGGGTATATATACAAAGAATTGAAATTACCAAACTGCCCTTAATTCTATGTGTTAAATATAAGACGTATGATCTATTACTTTAGATGGCTTAGATTGATCCTCAATCCGTAAATATATGAGTTATACTCTATTACTCATATATATATATATATATATATATATATATATATATATAGAGAGAGAGAGAGAGAGAGGTAGGATCCGGTGAGTCCATCTAAATATTTGAGTCCATAAAACAATATCACGCACTATACAAAACAATATCACGAATTTTTTTTTTCAAAATTTCTTTTTTCGAAATTTTTTTTTTCGAAACTTTTTTTTTTCAAAATTTTTTTTTAAAAAATTTGTTTTTTCAAATTTTTTTTTTCGAAATTTTTTTTTTCGAAACTTTTTTTTTCGAAATTTTTTTTTTCGAAACTTTTTTTTTCGAATTTTTTTTTTTCGAAAATTTTTTTTTTCGGGAATTTTTGTTTCGAATTTTTTTTTTCGTGTTAGCTGTGATATTGTTTAGTATAACGTGTGATATTGTTTAGCATAACTTGTGATAGTGTATTACAAAACAATATCACGAAATATTTTTTTTCAAATTTTTTTTTTCGAAATTTTTTTTTAACAATTTTTTTTCGTGAAAACTGTGATATTGTTTAGTATAATGTGTGATATTGTTTAGCATAACGTGTGATATTGTATTACAAAACATTTTGTTTTCAATTTTTTTTTTCAAAAAGTTTTTTTTCCAGCTGTGATATTGTTTAGTATAACGTGTGATACTGTAAGCTGTGATATTATTTAATATAACGTGTGATATTATATCATGGACTCACGGACTCAAAAAGATAGGGTGGACTCATGTGATCCTAATTCTATATATATATATATGTATATATATATATATATATATATATATATATATATATATATATATAGAATCAGGATCCTGTACGAACTAAATTACGGTGCGAACCGTACGAACTGAACTCATACCATTAGATTAAAGTAATCAACCGTCAAGATTACAGTCCTCTATCTCACACAAACTCTCTTTTATATTCAATCACACCTATTATCTCATATCACTCCTCTCTATTCCCACAAACCCAAACTCCATCTTCATCGTCGTGTCGCCGGAGATCCGGCATCAAACTCATCGGTGCGCTATCCCAACTCCAGTCTCACCGTCTAATCACTCCTATTTTCGTCCCTTTATTTCTTCTCTTCGTTCTTTCTTCGTTGTCGACCACCTACTTAACTTCCCTCTCCATCCTCTCTCATCACCGACTACAACTGATGTCGCCGCCGGCGAACCACCGGCAACCAGCTCGATTGTCAGGCAAACATCTCCTTCGACGCCTTCGCTGATAACAAAGAACATCACAAATAACATTTTCCGGCTCCAAATTTACGGGACCCGTCATTGGCAATATTAGTTTTATGAATTCACTTCGTTTTTGGTAGATCTAACAATTAAATGGTATTTTGGAAAAAAAATCGATTCTCAATTTCCAGATCTACCAAAAATGGTGTATAATTGATGAAAAATAAGGTCATTATAGATCTTGTCGGAACATTTTAAATCGAAAAAGGTATTGTTTGGTCGGAAATTTCTTCGTTGGTGTTATTGGTGGTGTCGGACCTTGGGTGTCTTTGGTTCGGCGGTGGTTCGGTGAACTGACAAGGTCGGCGGCGGATGGCGAGGTCGGTGGGCAGTGGAGAGGTGCTGGGCTAGACGTGTGTCCGGTGTTGCGGATCTGAGTTCATTGTCGGAAAAGTCACCGACGATGGTCTGGTCGGCCGACGACGACAATGGTGGTGATGTGAGTTCATTGTGGGCTGGGTATTTGTTTACAAACAGGTTGATTAAGGTGGAAATGGTGGAAGTATATGGAGGCTGCAAGCTGCAAGTGAGTATAAACATTTCCGAGATGAGAAATGAATTACTTTTTTGGTCAATGAATCCAACGGAGAATAAGATAGCATATAAATGTGAAAACAAGGCATTGGGGTTCATCACCATTTCTCAGGAAGTCTCGTGGCTTATTTGGTCATAATGGTAGAGAAATGTATGTATGTATGTACTTACTCCGTATATTGTTATACATGGAATGCATTCAACATAATAAAATCCTGCTTATGGTTTATTGGAATTTAACCACACAAGCAATAGATTAAGTCCTATGGGAGTGTTCATGGTGGGCTACTTGTTCCAGCGAGCTAACTCCGATTCCAATTGATGGTGGTGATTCGAGATCTGAGGAGCGGATGAGCGAGGTGGCTGCTGGTGTACGAGATGATGGTGGGGTGTAGTGATGGCGATGACGTTGGTGGTGGTGGTGGCGGTGGGGTTGTGGCGGCGATGGGGTGGTAGTGGTGACAGTCGGTGGTGGTGGTGCGTGGTAGTGTTTGAGGTGGATACGTGTATGAATACTACTAGATACGTATATGAATACTACTGGATACACATACAATATGTGTATCTGGAAGTATGGATACGCATACAATATGTGTATCTGGAAGTATTGACATGTGTATCTGGCAGTACTGATATGCGTATTTGGGATTACTGACATGTGTATCCGGGATATGCGTATCTGGGATTATTGACATGTGTATCTGACAATACTGATATGTGTATCCGCAAATAGTATAAAATGTATCTCGAACTCAATCTTAAAACTCCTAAAAAAAATTAGTATTAAAAAAGTGTAAAAGTGCATCTAGAATCTTAGTGTGTAAAAAGTGTATGTGTTAAAAGCTGTTAGATACATTTTATACAATTTTACACAAAGTGTGTATCTGAAAAAAAAAAAAAAAAAAAAAAAAAAAAAAAAAAAGGTCAAAATAAGCTAGTTCGTACGGTTCGCACCGTAACTCAGTTCGTACCTGAACTATATATATATAGGGTCGGGATCCGGTGAGAACCACCAAGATAATGAGAACCATGAGAACCACTCACATCCCTTAGATCTAATAATATTACGGAAGGTGAGATTAACTCAACCAAAATTCAAATCCTTCGACAGGTACCCAAACAATCAGATTTCACTCATTTTCCATTTTTCCTTTTATCTCTCATCTTTATTTCTCTCTCTTCGATTATCAAAGCCTTCGACATCACTAAATCTGCCTTATACGTTCAATCGCAGATACTAACGCAACCATACCTGACGATTAATGGATCCTTATGCTTCGACGAGGTAAAATTTCAATATTGATAATTAATTTTTGTGAAATTAGGATTTATATTTTTTAATTTTTTGATTGTCGATTAAATTAGTTGAATTTAGGGTTTGATTATTTGTTTATAGTCATAAAAATGAATTATGTTTGATAAATTAAGGGGTCGTGAATTATTTCGTGGAACTGGAAAATTAGGGATGGGGAAATTGATACATTACTAAATTGGTTGAAATCGTGAAATCAGCGATTTAATTTCGTGAATTACATAATTTTTATTATCGTCAAAACATTAGTTTCCTTTGTTAGGAGAGAATTGATGCAGATGGTGCTATTCTTCCCGAAGTTGATGAATCTTTGCAAGGTTTGCTTTGATTTAACTTGTCTCAAGATTGAAATTTGGCTGTATAGTTATTGTTAAGTCATCTTACAGTGAAAATGATTTTATCAGACGATTTTTCTCCTCATAATATCGAGGACTTTGGAGAATCTGAAGCTTGGCTTGCTGAATGTCTCAATGACACTTACTTGAATATCAGCTCCGATGATGGATATAGTGTTCACTTGTTTTTTATATGGAAGAAACTTGCAGTTTGCTTATGCGTAGGGTTAAGTTTTACTTATTTGGATCTCCTCTGGAATGCAGGAATGCATCTGTCTCATCTGATGTGCAGATTGGCTCCAAAGGTATAGTAGCAGGAAAATTGTGTTCTTTTCTTTCACAAGTTTGTTATCTGAACGACCTTCCTATTTCTGTAGAAGTATGCCATGACACACCAAATTCTGGATCACATATAGCTCAAAGACCAGTAAGAAGCTCCCGAAATGTTATTTTTAAAGGTACCCTTATGCCATCTTGTGCAATTTACTTTGTTTTAGTCTCACTAATGCTGACATTGGATGTTTGATGCTCTAGCATTATTTAGGCCGAAACGTTAATTTATTTCACAAAATAGCCATTTCTGACCCTCCACCGCTATGCTCCATTTGAAACATGGAGCCATGTCAGAGTATTGTGTATAATTATTTGTGTAGTACTCCGTTTTTATATTCTCATTTTTGAAATCCAGGCAGGAAATCTTACATGCGGACACCATCAAAAGTTCCTTCTTCTGTTGCATATCCATTTGATTTTATTAAACCATGCGGTGATAGTGGAGGAATGACCCTCAAGGATATAAACCAGCGCATACACACTCCACCACCGAAACCTAAGGAAGCTGAGGACGAAATTATCTACCCTACTTCAGCATTTTTAGGCAAACCTGTTGTCGGTAAAACCAAAATCCCTACTCAAGGAGGAAAAGGTAGCATCACTACCATGAGAACCAAAGGATGAGATTGGAATGATTAAAACTGCTGACTCAATCTTCGCAACCGCAAGGGCAGGTCTGACCTTCCTGGCATCGACGTCTTTGTTTCCACAGCTGACCCCGAAAAAGAACCTCCCTTAGTCACATCCAAGATTTGGCGTTTCTGATGAAATAGTCCTCTGACTCAAGCTTAAGCTCTTCTTTCTTTGACGTTTTACTTATTTTGAAAGCCAATTAGCTCAAATGGGAGAGCATTGTGCAATGCACAAGATGTGGGTTCGACTCCCATATTGGCCATGAAATACCAAATCTTTCTTTTACTCTTAAGAATGAAAAATAGTGTAACTGGTAATCCCATTTAATTCAAGTATGCCATGTATGGTAATAGTTTTGGTATATATGTTAGTCTTTGAAATGCTTGTATTGAACTCCTGATAATTGCAAAGCTATTTCACGAGCTCGATCATTGCCATTGTTGCTGCTCGCTTCAGTCCAATCAAGGTCTGCGCGCCATTCTCCGAATATGATTATAGCCTCCTAAATAATTGTACTGTATTGCTTGCATCATGACACATTTCTCTCATTGGATTTGCAATTTAATAGGCTATATGGGACTCGAACCCATACCTTTGTGCAAAATTTGCACATTGCTCTACCATTGAGCTAATAGCCTTTAAATATATGCTAAACAAATACGAATACGAAATAACTGACATAAGTACACGAAATGTTTCTCACATATTAGTAAGATATGTAATAGATACACTAAAATGCCTTGTAATTACAAAAAAAGGCCGGTAAACACATTAAATATCCTCCATGGTCATTTCCCTTATTTCATGTACATAGAACCTTATTTCATGCACATAGAACCTTATTTCATGCACATATAACCTTTTCATGCCATAGAAAATTAACGTCCTTAACCAACAATAATTAATATCATATTATAACCAACTGATGCAGCTGAAGAACTTTTTAATGCACATAGAACCTTTTTTTCATGCACATATAATCTTATTTCATACCCATATAAAATTATTGTCTTTAACCAACACTAATTAGTATCATAATATAACCAACTAATGCAACTGAAGAAGTTTTTAATGCACATAGAACCTTATTTCAGGCACATAGAACCTTATTTCATGCACATATAAAATTAACGTCCTTTACCAACAGTAATTAGTATCACAATATAAACAACTGGCGCTACTGAAAAACTTTTTAATGCACATAGAACCTTATTTCATGCACATACAACCTTATTTCATGCACATATAACCTTATTTTATGCCGAAAATATCCTTAACCAACATTAATTAGATGCAACTGAAGAACTTTTTAATGCACATATAACCTTATTTCATGCACATACAACCTTATTTCATGCACATATAACCTTATTTTATGCCCATATAACACTTATTTCATGCATATACACGGTTGTTTGATGCACATATATTGCTTTTTCATGCATTGATAAGTCTATTGCACCTCAAACCCTAACCATTATTATTGGGATAAGCGATTCAAGGGTTGAATTAGTCGTGTCCGCTGGAGCGATACGTAATTAGCTGAAACTAAGGATAAATTTATGGCACATGATAATTTGATGATTGAAATTCAATGCCAACGAAAGAGCATTAGTTTTGCTCAGCTAGTGGATTGGCAAGAACCATTCAAGTTGTACAGAACAAATAATGTGAGGTTTAAGGTCAACTTGTATCGGAAAAACGGAAATAACAAAGCTTAATCTCAAAATTGATCTGAAATAAAAGCACATAACAGGTTTCCGACAAAATACAGGAACAAGCAGACTGTCTATCGACTTGAATCACTTAGATAATCTTAATGAACATGTAATTTTACATACAATTGTTATTTAAAAGCTCATGGACCAGAAAATGAGCTTCCATAGATAAAGAAAAAATTACGCTCTATGTTATGTTACCATAAACTCGATTGCAAATGTGTTATGTTAACATAACTCAATTGGAAATGCCGGATGCAAAACAATATTGAAATGCCTATTTGTAAAAAAACTTTAAATGCTTTTGAAAATGAACTGCGCAGAGTGGGATACACAGCATATAAACAAAGCAAACTACTCCGTATCAGAATAACTTAAGACCAAATTCTAAATCGCAAATTTTCCAGTACTACAATCAGTCTTTACTGTTGGCATTTCAGCAAAAACTTCCGAGACATAGGCACAAGCAGCAGATTGACTAATAGCGTCTAACTTGATTGCAAATGTGTTATGTTACTTTTAACTAAATTGGAAATAAAATCAAAGCAAACTACCCCGTATCAAATAGCTTAAGCCCAAGTTCTAAAACAGCAGCATTTCTGAAGTAAAATATAACAATCAACGATGCATAAACTCGAAACAATCACGAAAAAACACAAGAATAAACATAAAAGCCAGCATCCATTAATAATAGTATTGTCTCAGTTTCATTCAAGTAACACAAAGAAAGCATTCATAAAATCCCTAGAATAAAACAACATAAGAAAAGAAAAGCATACTTAAATAAGCCTACGCCCTACGTCCTCTACGGTCAATTAATTCAATCATAAAAACTGAGAAATAAGAAAAAAATTGGGGGAATTGAGGAATTACCTAAATTGTAATCTGCTTGAAATCGGAAAAATCGATGATGAAATCAGCGAGAACGAACAAGGAAGCAAAATTGAAGTCGGATGTACGAAGTATTTTGGTCGAAACCACATGATGACGCTCGCAATCGCCGCGAACGAAGAAGGAAGCATGAACAAAGTTGTCGCAAAATAGAAGGTCTGATGAAGGAGGAGAGAGAAAGTCGTACAAAAGGAGAAAAACGCGTGATAAGAGGGTGAGACGGGTTGGACTATTCTCAAAATATATTTAATCTCAGCCCTTCAAGATGTTTAAAGTATGTTTAATCCCAACCCTTAATGAGGTTCTCACAGTTCTCATTATCTTGATGGTTCTCATAGGATCTCAAATCTATATATATATATATATATATATATATATATATATATATATATATATATATATATATATATATATATATATATATATATATATATATATATATATAGGCGGGATCTCGTGAGTTTGGTTCTTATGGTGAGTTGTGAGTTTGTGCGCTTTAAAATCTCACCCTTCGGATCGAGTGATTAAAGGCTAGGATCTATCAATAAAAACTCAACTACTCACGCATGTTATCCCTCCAAACTCAAACCCCAATCTTGCTTTACTTCCTCCTTCGTCCTTATCCACCAGACCACCACCGATCCACCACCACATTGTCCCCGCCGGAGCTCCGGATTAACCTCGCAGCGCACCACCCGACCACTGCCGACGATGGTTCTCGTACTCTTGTTCGCTCTTTCCTTCTTTTATTTCGCGCTACCTCACCACCGGCCCGGTTTTGAATCGATTAATTTCAATTAATTTCATCAATCAATTGCACTTATTAATTTGAATTATTTGAATTGAAGTTGAATTTCTAGTTGCAATTTATTTTTTGAATCGAAGGTAGCTCGGAAGAGAATCGATTAAAAAGAGCTCGCCAATCTCATCAATTTATTCGCTTTAAAGGAGCTTGTATTTGCTTTGATCGAATGTTACTGATTGTTATTCTGCAATGGATAAGAAATCCAATCGGACGGATCTTCTCGCTGCCCGCAAAAAAGGTTTCCTATTTTCTCCTTTTTCCTCATTATTTCTCTATTTAATTCCAGTATGCGCCAAAGTATTAGCAATCCTATTAACCGATTCTGACTTAGTTTTGTATACCGTAATTACTTTGTTCTCTGTACAAAAATATGAGCAAATAAGACCCGATTTACATCATGTACCGACATTCTCTGCATCTTACACAAATCGGGGTGGCTTGATATGAGTAGTGTGATATGTGACTGTTTGGTTTAGTTTCGGGTTTTGGATCGTCTTTGACTTTTGCGTGTTATCACAAATGCCTTTCAAGAATACCGTAAGAAAAAGGATAGTAAAGGTAAAGATGGGAAGGGCGCTAGTCAATCTCAACATAAGGATGTTGAGCTCAATGTAGTTGATAACTTGAATGCTGAATCCTCACAACATTCTGAATCACGTCCCTCGCACAAGGCGCTAGTCGTATAGGTGTGATCCGATTTGAAGTTGTTTAGAAACTAACTTAAACCTTGTGTATTTTTGGATGATGTACAAAATGCAGAATGCAGTTGAGAAACTACCACGATTCTTCCCAAGCTCGACTGCAATGTATGTCGTGAATGCATTCATAGTCGTATGGGTGCTTGTTGTGGGGTTTGGATTCGGAGGGTGGGTGAGTGTGGCGAACTTTATCAAGCAAGTCGATACATTCGGTCTCTTTGCTAAGTGTTATCAGTGCAACCCTCCTGCAGCAGCTTTGGCACCACATCACTGAACGAACATATGTGGATTTGGTTCAACTTGTAATAGCTCAAGAACTTCCTTTGGCTTGTATTTACGCGTGGATTCTTAATTGTTCAAAGTGAAATTTCTGCAGTTGAAGTCCTGGAATCTTAGCTTCTTTGTATCATACTAGGAAAAAAGAAAGGATTTGTGGATGATTGCTAGTGTGTTAATTCTGTTAGTTCTCGTGTTAGAATATTTGGATAAAATGGAATAGTTACACTGTATAGATCAGATATGTTGGATGCGAAATATTGGGAGATTGGTACGTATGATGTATGTCTGTATAGTGTAATGTGCTTTTGGTTGGTTGTTGTTTGTAGCCGGTTAAATTAATTCATCTCATATTCAGAGCTTTGTACAGTCCTATCGTCTTTTAAAACTCGTATTAGTCAAAGGTCAAACCAAGTATTGTCCCAAATATACCAAGTAAGATAACGTGTCGGTAATTAAGGGTAACACTGGAGTAACAGTACAATAGCACTTAAATAACATCAGAATAACACCGGAATAATACTCCAATAACACACGGATAACACTACAATAACGCCACAATAACACTACAATAACACCACAATAACATGCGGTAAAAAAAAGAGTAAAAAAATCAAAGTAGTAAAAAAAATGTACAATAACACGTGGTAAAAAAAAATCAAAGTCGTTAAAAAAATCAAAATGGCACCGGAATAACATCACAATAACACCAGAATAACAGCACAATAACACGCGGTAAAAAAAAAAAGAGTAAATAAAAAAAGCAAAGTAGTAAAAAAATATCAAAGTAGTAAAAAAATCAAAGTGACACCGAAATAATATCACAATAACAACAGAATAACAGTAGAATAACAGCACCATAACACTTGGTAAAAAAAATAAAAAAAAAATAAAAGTCGTAAAAAAAAATCAAAGTAACAGCAAAATAACATCACAATAACAGCGGAATAACAATAACAGCACAATAACATGTGGTAAAAAAAAGAGAGAAAAAAATCAAAGTCGTAAAAAAAATCCAGGTAAAAAAAAGCACAATAATAGCATAATAACACGAGGTAAAAAAATAAGAGTAAAAAAAATTTCAAGTAAAAAAATATCCGGTACAAAAAGAAAAAGAAAAAAAGGTAACATAATGAGTAAATTAAAGAAAAACATAAGAGAAAACAAAAATCAAAGTGGTAAAAAAAAAAGCATAATAACACGAGGTAAAAAAAAGAGAAAAAAAAAATTTAAAGTAAAAAAAAAGTAACATTAGATAAAAGAGAAAATAAGTAAATGACAATGGTTTTATATGACATGTAAGATTTGATCTTGGCCACTCATCTCTAATATAATCTAGTGGTTGAGATTCCCCCAACTCACAACTCACCATAAGAACCAAAATCACCAAATCCAATCTCTCTCTCTCTCTCTCTCTCTCTCTCTCTATATATATATATATATATATATATATATATATATATATATATATATATATATATATAGGTCGAGAACCGGTAAGGACAACCCATATAATGAGAACCATGAGAACCACTTAACAACCCTTGGATCTAATAATACACAGGCTGAGATTAACTCAACCAAACCCTCGCGCGTCCCCCCAAACCCAACTAATCTCAGTCATTTTCCAATTTTGCTTTCTCTCTCATCATTCTTTCTCTCTCTTCAACTAATCTCGTCGACTATCAAAACCTTCCGCCATCGCCTCTTTGATAATCAAACCTTAAGTTTCTCTACAATCGAACGATAAATTCTTCGACAATCAACCTTTCGACGCTGCTTCAATCAATGAAGCCTTTAAATTCGAGGTAAAATTTCGATCTTGATAATTATTTGTTGTGAAATTAGTTGAATTAGTCGATTAAATTAGATTGTTCGTGAAATTAGGGATTGATTCATCGATTAAATTTCTGAATTGATGAATTATGCTTCTGAATTTAGGGTTTCATCAATTAAATTGGGGAAACTGAGAAATTAGGGTTAGGGAATTTGAGAAATTACCTAAACTTGTTGAAATCATGAAATTAGGGTTTGATTCGTCTATTAACTTTCGGGATTGATAAATTATGCTTCTGAACTTAGGGTTTCATGAATTAAATTGGGGAAACTGAGAAATTAGGGTTGGAGAAATTGAAAAATCACCTAAATTTGTTGAAATCAGGACACTGGAGACCGTTTATGTGCATCAAATTCCTGTTTAGGCGCATCAAATTGTGATTTTGTGATTCAAATTGACTTAATTGAGAAATTAGGGTTGGAGAAATTGTGAAATTGCCTACATTTGTTAAAATCAGGGACTCAATTTCATGAATTATACTGTTGTATTGTTGCTTATTTAATTTTTGACGTTTCTTGTTGCAGCAATAATGACATTGACAATTGATCAATACTATCACAAACTTCTTCAGATGTCAATACAAACGAAGGAGTGACTGTTGAAGCTAATGCATGTCTGTCTATATTAGAAATATCTGCAATAGCAGTTGAACATGATGTTCCTGAAGTTGTGACTTTCGAATTTGTTGAAGGTACAATTCTGTTCATCCTGAAGTTGTGAGTTTCATGGTTGTCTTAGTTATTATTGTTAAAAAGTTGGTAGCCATCCCAATTCTTGGTTGTCTGTGATGATCTTTTGGTTTTAATGATCTGTATTGCTCGGATCTGAAACAATAGTCCAACTGGTAGTTGCTTGATGTTTTCAGCTTTTTTTAGGCAATTAGGCTTTTAGGTTTTAGGATACCCGTCCTCTGTACATGCATGAAATAAGGTTCAGTGTGCATGAAATAAGGTTCAATGTGCATCAAATAAGGTTCTGTTTGCATCAAATAAGGTGCCAATGTTTAATTAGTAGTTGGCCTTTGACTCGAAAAATCTGCTTAAGGTATGGCTACTGGCAGTGTTCTGTATTCATTGGTGTATTTTTGTCACCTATGAAAACTCTATTAGTGTTAAACTTCTCAGACTGTCCGGAATTTATGATTCATGAAAGCTATATTTTGGTTGCTGGATAGAGTAGTTAAACTTCTCAGACTTTCTATTAGGGAACAAGATTTTACTTATTTGATGCATGTAGAAGTTTATTTCATGCACATATAGCGCTTTCCCATGCATGTTGATGCGTGCATTTTATATAGAATCATTGTACCATATTTGCACGCATCTCTATGCATATTTAGTAGTGTTTAGCTACAAATGTCCCCCGAATTGTCTACTTTGGTTTCTCTTGTCTTATTTGCAGGAATGAACCAAAGAGAAGCGGAATCAAGCTTAATACATGTCCCTATGCATGCATTTAGAAGATGAGTTGAGTCGGAGCATGGAGACTACTATTTTGAGATGCGCAAAAAAGTAAGGTAGCTAGGCGAGCAAAGGAAGAACTTCAAATTACTAGTGCCTACTTTGAAGAGCCATATCTCGAGTTCTACAACTTATTTTCAAGTTATTCCAATTGGAGATGAAATCTTGTCCTGTTATATTTCCAACGCCACTGAAAACGCTCTGTTTGCCCAAGTAATGAAGAAATGGCGGCCATTTGAAATTCAGTGCGCGAAGCAGGAACTGTGCGCTGGAAATCACTCGATCGAGTACTATCTTGCTCGATCGAGTACCTAATGTCTTCGATCGAATGGTTCCTTTTTGATAGTGTTCGATCGAGTACCTAATGTCCTCGATCGAGAGGTTTTTTCTAGGAGTTACTCGATCGAGTACTTTTCTATCTGACGCAAGATTTTAATATCTTGTCATCGTATCTTAGGAAAATAAATCTCTCTCCTATAAATAGGAGAGACTTAATTAGGTTTTAGGACTTTTCATTCAACTTTTCCTCTGCTCATTTTTTCTGTTAGACGTTACACTGCTCTTTATTTTCGGATCTTATTCTTTGTAATTTCCTTTATCTCTTTTATGTTATTTCTGTTTTGCACATCTCTTTTTATCATGGTGTTTATTATTTCTTTATCTTTCGTTCTTGCTTTGTTTACCACTATGCATAGCTAATTTCCTTGCTAGGATTTATGGGATTCAATGAGTTGATGTTAGTTGCTAATTAGGTTTGCAGATCTGTTGCTAAAATCACGTCTTTGTTATTAATCACTGCATTTAATTGCATTTAGCTGCTTGAGTCGATGCATTTAGCTAGTTGATTTGGTACACCTTGACCAAGATCGAAAGATTGGAAGGGGTAAGACCTGCAGTGAACATTAGGACACTCTAATGAGGGCAAAAGTTAAGTTAGTAGTGTTTTAGGACGAATAGAGGACCGAAAGGACGTATTCACTGCCCCTTAGACTGATACAAGTGACCGATCTGTGACCTTAGCTGCAATTATATAACTTTCATTGGTGACCCGACAATTCTAGTTCTCTCTCTATATTGTTAGTCCCTTTTATTCTTTTCTCTGCTTTAGTTAGTCAGTTTAGATAACAAATCAACGAAACCCCCAGTTTAGTGATATTAGACAGACTAGAATAACAAGTAGATAGTGACTGCCTCCCTGTGGATACGATACCCGACTTACCCCTACTATATTTTAGTTGAGCCAGTTGGTTTATTTTTTATAGGGTTGCGACAGCCCGTATCAAAATTTTGGCGCCGTTGCCGGGGAGTCAACTATTTTATTTGCTTGTTTTATTTTTGTCTGTCTTTAGCCTCAAGGAATTTATTCCTTGAGGCAGTTCTTACCTTTTCCCTTTAGTGTTGTTTTGATAGGTCCTACCTAGACAGGATTCTAGGAGAAAGATTATCAAAGGGAAGGCTTGAGTACCTTTGATTCTTCTGCCAAGATGTCTAGCGTCTCCAGAATTATAGCACAATTTGAAGCTCAGAATGCAAGATCTGACCAGCTGGAGAGTAGACGATCTTAGGGTAGTTCGCCTCAGTTCCATACTGTGGCACAACAGGTAATCTACTGTGAGAGATGTGGTGCTGCGGGGCACAATGCTGTTATTTGCCTAGCGGGGGACGACGAAGTCTATGCGTTTAGGCGGCGTAGACAAGCTAGTCAATCTTTTGCATATGTGCCGCCACATCCGTTTCAGCAACGAGGCTATCACAAGCCTCCATTTGTTTGGCCGCCGCCATAACAAACTCCTCCTCCTAATAAACAAAAAGAAGAAATTGATGAGTTGACGTCTGTTTGGGCTAAAAATCACATAATAAGAAAGGCCCACTTAATAAATAATGGATCATGAAAGAAGGGGTAGGAGAAGGGGAGCCCGTGGTTGGAGAAAGCATAAGAAAGGGAGAACGGGCCGGCACGCGCATGAGAAGAAGGCTAAAGCCCATTAAAGGAAGCATCTGAACTTAGGAAAGAGGAGTCAGGGAGAAGTTATGGAGAAGTCAAGGAGATCAGGAAGAATGAAGGGAGACCGTGCGTTATGGCAAGAGTTATTATGGAAGTTATATTCCTTTCCATAATCAAGGTATGATGCGTCTAGAGTTCTTACCCTATAAATAGCCAAGGAAGCAATCAAAGAAGGACATTCATACATTCATCCAAGATCTCACACGCATACACAATACGTTGTGCTAGCTAAATTTACATTTCGTCTCATTGTATTCGTCCTCCTATTCAAAGCTAGTGCAATATTTGGCAGGGTACTGTCCCTCCCGCGGTTGTTCCCACATTGGGTTTTCCGCGTCACCAAATCTTACGTGTCAATTTACGTTACGAGCATTATTTCCTTATTTAAATATCAACATACAAACAATCTATCAAATAACCAATGAGTAAGACCGCATTGACCCGAAATAACCAATTTGGTAAAAAACACCTAAACAGTTTGGCGCCCACCGTGGGGTATTGTGGTCCTCAATCGTTGATAATCTAAGTACACAATGGATAAGCAAGTATCAGAAGCTATGTCAAGGAGCAGTCAGCCGTCGCTACCACCAAACACTACTCAAAACTCGGCATCAACAGTGGCAACGCAGGCTCCCGGATATACCTCAAGAATCACACCAACAGCAAAAACCTCTCTGCCTTCTAAAACCCCTGCTGTCACAACCCAAGCTAGATCAGATAAGGTAACAACAAGCTCATGCCTCACCCCGCCACCCAGTCCAACACAAATCTTGCTCGCTGGCGTAGAGAACCTTCAGAAGGCCATGGAAAACATGAGAGAAGACCAGAAGAAAGCCGAAGCCGAAGCAAGGAAGAGAGATAGAGAGCTCTGGGCGCATATAGATATCCTAAAGCAGCAATCTGTGACCCCATCGAGCACGACTAGTGAAGGGAGATCTCCGGTAGTGGACCTGACACAGGGTGCATCTGGCAGCAGGAATTCGCTTCGACAGATACCCGCCGAACTAGTAACAAGATTGGATCTAGCTACAGTACCGTCAGACGGAAGAATAACTCCACAACGGTGGCACTCATGTCAGCAATTTCACAGCAATCGACCAGACACCTGGAGCAGGATCCGCGATGAACCAGCAAGTGAACTGGCAGCAGGGGGCAATCGTGACCTCAACCCCTCTAGCCGCCGGAACGCATGAGAACCTTCAAGAGTTTGGGTCAGGAGGCAGCACATTGAATCAACCGGCAGCTGACAGGCGGACCCCAGATTCAGACAGCATAACAAATCAGCAATACTTAGAGTTGAGAGAGATGCTAAGCAGGGTTCCAGGGCTGCCACCCCCACTTGAGAAAGCAGCACCTGACAGTTATGCCGACTCGCCATTCGTGGACGCCATATCCGTCACAGCTATGCCAAAGGGATTCACAAATCCAAATATGCCTCTCTTCGACGGCACAGTAGATCCCTTTGACCATATAAGCTAGTACAAGCAGAAGATGATGACAGTAACAGCCGTAGGGCAAGTCAAGGAGGCTTGCATGTGTAAAGGATTTGGATCCACCTTAACGGGGCCGACACTTTGATGGTTTGTGAGTCTACCCAATAGGTCGATCTCCACATTTGCTGAATTGGTAAACGCGTTCACCCAGCAGTTTGCAAGCAGCAGAAAGCCGCAAAAGCATGCGGGAGATCTGTACAGAATCGTCCAGGGGGCAGGAGAAACCATTGGAGAATACAATACTAGATTCAACAATGAGAAGGTGGCAGTACGAGAATGTGATGTTTCAATGGCAGTAGAAGCTTTCAGGAGAGGCCTCCACCATGACTCTGACCTATACAAGGAGCTAACTATGCATCCATTCCATAGCTTCGAAGCAGTGCAAGAAAAGGCAGCTGCCACAATCAGATTGGAGGAAGACATTCTAGCCAGAGCCAGCCTACCTAATACACCAAGCGTCTCCAGCACCTCAGCCGTAGAAAAGCCAGGAAGAAAACAATCTACAAGTAAAAGGGACGAGAGGTATAGGCCATATGGAAGGGAGTCAATAGAATTGAAGAAAATCAGCAACTCCCTACTCTGGCAGAATATGGATTCACTACAGGCATCGGAGGAATTCTGAAGGCACTCAGGGAGATGGGATATGGAGTAAGGTGGCCCAAACCACCAGTAGAAGTACATCGATGGAGGAAAGATAGCAAAAAGAAGTGCGAGTTCCATCGTTACAACGGGCATAACACTGAAGACTACTACACACTGCGAAGAGAGATCAAGCACCTGTATAGCAAGGTGAGCTGAGCCACCTATTACCACAAGGGGGCAAGCAGTAGGATAAGGTAGGCTTCACAAAGCCTGCAAATCCACCCACATGCACCAAAATCATAAACGTGATAACAGGCGGCTCAGATCTAAGCGGGCTAACATACTCAGCAGCTAAAAGACATGCCACCAAGACCAAAGGAGATAGACCAGCAAGATCTTGCAGAATTTCTCACAGTGATCTACCAGCTGTTACCTTTGATGAAGGAGATACACATAACGAGCGGGAACATCATGATGCACTCATAATCACCACAATGGGCTAATCGCACGCTTAGAAAGGTCTTGGTAAATACAGGCAGCTCGGTCAACCTGATCATGCTGAAGACTATAGAAAACATGGGATTCAGCGAGAAGGATTTACAGAAGAAAACTATCCCACTGGTAGGCTTCAGCGGAGAAACAGCCAACTCGTTGGGCGAGATAGTCATCCCAACCTATGTGGGAGGAGTCAACAAGCAGATCACGTATCTGGTCCTAGACGGACCCTCTACCTACAATGTCATCCTGGGAAGGCCGTGGCTACACCAAATGAAAGCAGTCCCTTCAACGTACCATCAGTGTATAAAGTTCCCCACGCCATGGGGAGTAGAGACAATACGAGGAGATCAGGAGGAAGCTAGAGGCTGCTATAAGAAGGCACTAAAGTGCACTGCCAGCCCTCCAGCATAGCAATTACAGAAGCAGCCTGTCCAGGATGAGTACATCGAGCCTCCAGTGGAAGAACTAGATTAAATTAACCTGGACAAGCTGCACCCAGAGAGAACTGTGCTAATTGGAGCTGGATGCACATGAAGCTTGAGACAACAGCTAGTCAAATTTCTGCAAGATAACATGGACTGTTTCGCATGGTCACACGACGACATGATAGGAATAGATCCGTCCATCATAACACATAAGATTAGTGTGGACCCAAAGTGAAAACCCATTCAGCAGAGAAGAAGAAAGTTTACAGCAGAAAGAAATAAAGTAATTAATCAAGAGGTAGATAGGCTTCTGGCAGCAAAGAAAATAAGAGAAGTAAAGTATCCAGAGTGGTTATCCAACGTGGTGGTGGTGCCTAAAAAGAATGGAAAATGGAGAGTATGCGTGGACTTCACCGACCTCAACAAAGCATGTCCTAAAGATCCCTTCTCACTACCTCATATCGATGCAATGGTGGATGCAACAGCTGGATATGAGATGCTAACGTTTCTGGACGCATGGAGTAGCTACAACCAAATCAAGATGGATCCTGCAGATCAAGAGAAGACGGCATTCATGTCTGAAAGAGGAATATATTGTTACAATGTCATGCCATTCGGCTTGAAGAACGTAGGTTCCACATATCAAAGGCTGGCCAACCGCATGTTTAAGGAGCAGATAGGAAGAACTATGGAGGTATATATCGATGATATGGTGGTGAAATCAGAGAAAGCCAAAAATCATATGCAAAGATCATCGCGAAACATTCAAAGACCGAGGGAATACAAAATGAAGCTAAATCCATCTAAATGTACCTTCGGGGTATCCTCTGGAAAATTCTTAGGCTACATTGTAACTCAAAGAGGGATAGAAGCCAGCGTCGAGCAGATCAGGGCCGTTTTGCAATTGGAGTCACCTGAAAAGCCTAAGGACGTTCAAAGACTAGCTGGCAAGGTAGCAGCCCTGAGCAGGTTCATCTCAAGGTCCTCAGATAAGTGTAGACTGTTCTACGACATACTAAGAAGGAGCCAGAAGTTTAAGTGGACCGCGGACCACGAGCAAGCATTCAGAGAGCTGAAGCACTACCTCAGCAACCCACCGCTGCTGTCAAAGCCGGAACCAGGAGAACCACTATTCCTCTACCGAGCCGTCACAGCGGTGGCTGTATGTGTCGTTCTAGTCAGAGAGCAGGAGAAGGAACAAAGGCCAGTATATTATGTAAGCAAATCTCTGCTGCCGGCAGAAACTAGGTACACATCTCTCGAAAAACTAGTACTAGCCCTGGTAGCGGCATCTTACAAGCTGCGCCCATATTTTGAGTCCCACACCATACATGTTGTGACCAACTACCCACTGAAGTCTGTAATAAGGAGACCTGAACTGTCAGGCAGAATGTCAAAATGGTCTGTACACCTTAGTGGGTATGATATCCAGTATAACCCCAGAACAACAATCAAATCGCAAGCATTAGCAGACTTTGTCTCAGACTTCAGTCCAGCCATCCAAAATCTGGCGAACGAGGAGATCCTAACCCTGGAAGGGAACATGGACAAGGAGATCTGGCAGATGCACATCGACGGAGCCTCCAATCAAAGGGGGGCAGGTGTAGGGTTAATCATGCGGTCACCACAGGGGGATCTGATAGCACAAGCGGTAAGATGTGAATTCAAGGCAACCAATAATGAAACAGAATACGAGGCTTTGATACTAGGAATGCAGCTAGCTCTGGAATTAGGAGTCAAGCACCTGCACATATCCAGCGACTCTCTGCTGATTGTTAACCACGTAAATAACGAGTTTATAGCCAGAGATTCAAAGCTGATTGCATACTTAAAGGTAGCAAAAGAGCTAAAACAGAAATTCAAAACTTTCAAGCTCAAGCCGATTCCCAGGGATCAGAATGTGAAAGCAGATGCCTTAGCAACTCTGGGGGCAACGTTCAAGCCAACAGAACTATCCAGCATTCCTATCGCACGTTATGCTAGAACCTTCTATCAAGAAGACAGATAAAATAGACAAAGGAGAACTGGAGGACCATCAGGACAAAGTGGGAGTTCAGACAGCTACGGAGGCCGGGGAAGGCTCTCAGCCAGCCGACCAGCCGCCTGACCAACAATCTACACAGGCAGATAACTGGAATTGGCGCATACCCTACCTAGACTGGCTGCGACATAGCAAGCTGCCAGATGACAAAAAGGAAGTAAGAACTTTCAGAGTGAAGGCCTCCAGATTTATAATAATTGATAATACACTCTTCAGGAAGTCACTGGCAGGTCCCTACTTACGATGCCTGGACAAGGAGGAAGCACAGACCGTGTTACATGCCCTCCACGGTGGTGAATGTGGAAACCATGCAGGGGGCAGGAGTCTGTCAAATAAAGCTCTCAGACAAGTATACTTCTAGCCCACAATGAGGGCAGATGCAGCAGAATACGCACGTAAGTGTGACGCCTGCCAGCGCTCAGCACCAATGATCCATCAGCCAGCAGAGCCCTTGCACCCTATCATTTCTCCCTGGCCGTTCATGACATGAGGCATTGATACATGCATATTCTATACACTTTATTAGCGGTTTTGGCACGTATTTCTATGCGTAATTGTTAGCTTTAAGCTATTATTTCTCCCGAAACGGTTTACTTTGTATTTCCTATGTCATTATTATAGGAATGATCGGAAGTAAGCTAAATCAAGCTTTTATTTGTTCCCGGGGGCATTTTATGGAAACTATGAAGTTAAAAGCTCGGAATTAGATCGCCTCAGGATGCGTGCATGAAGTTGGAGGGTTGGAAGCTGCTACAGAGATCCAAGTCTATCGACCAGAGACCCCAGTCTATCGACCGTGGAGTTCAGTAGAGGAAGCAGTGTTGCCAACACTGTACTGGGCGGTCGATCGACCGTGTCACTTGGTCGATCGACCAGGTTTCAAAGCTGCGGGTTCTTTTTACGCGATTGTCTTTTGGAAGCCCACTTGTAATTTATCTTTTAGGCAGAACTATTTGAGTAGAACGTAACAAATAATTGAGGTTATGCTTTATTTTTATTATGGAAGAACTGAAGTTTTAGACCTAGTTTTGAAAACACGAAGTGGAGGCTACGAATTACAATCAATTGTTTGTTCATCGAATTCTTTAGTAAGCTTTAATTCAATTTCAACCTTCTCTTATTCTTATTTATTTATTTCTAGTTTCTTCCAATTTATATTTGAGCAATTCAATTTTAATCCCTTAGTTTTAATTCTAATTCAATCATGTCAATTTTATTCCATACCTTTAATTTTGCAATTGTCATATTCTCAATCATGCGTAGCTAAATTCCTATGCTAGGAATTAGGGAATCCATGGCGTCATGAGTTGATTTTATTAAGTTTAGGTTGAATCCGTACCGGCCTTATTTACGTTTGTGAGATTTCACCCCTTTGCTAGATTGAGAGATTAGCGGAGTTAGAATTCTTACAAGTAATTGCAAAGACTAGTGGAGCGAAAGCAATCTAGTTTCTTTCTAGGGTGAAAGAAGACCGAGAGGCTTAGTTCGAATAGGGACTTAGAGGACTTATTTGACATCCTGAGACGGTATTAGACAGACCTTGACTTTACCTGACTGACTCTTAAGCCATGGTGAACCGAAGTTCCTAGCTGCTTTTTAATATCTATTTTAAACTTCATTTAAATTCCAGTAATTAGTTTAGAATCAACCAACCAAAAACCCCCCCAACAATTGTTACTTCAATAGATTAAAAATAGCAAATAGAATTGACCTTGTCTCTCTGTGGTTCGACCCTTACTATCACTAGCTATAGTTTTAGTTTGGTTTATAAATTTAACTTTGATACAAAACGACGGTATCAGGCATGGACATAGTAGGCCCCGTACCAAGAGCCAAGGGGAACAGAATATGGATGCTGGCTGATGCGTGTCATTTATATGATGTTTTACACCCTATTTTACACGCATTTCAGAGCTCAATCGAGTAGTTTATGCTACTATTTCCCTTGTTTCGTGTATTTCTTCCTTTTCTTGTGATTTTGTAGGAATATGAAGATTTCAGCGGAAAATGAGCCGAATCCGTCCCTAAGTACTTAGCATTGCATTTGACATGAATTATTGACTCGAGGAATGAGCTTGGTGCGCGTTTCAAGGCCTAAAGATAGCAAAAGCAAGAGTGCGTACGAGTTTAACAAGCAAAGAAGCATTTCACGATATTGCAGCCTCGTTCAGATGGCTATATCTCAAATTCTAGAGCAGATAATCGAGTGATTACAATTGGAGGTGAAAGCTTATCCTCTTAGCTTTCCAACGCCGTGTAGAACGCCTGATTTGACCAAGTAACGAAGAAATGGCGGCTGTTTTAAGATCGGTGCGCGCTGCAGGAATCGTCAGAATGCAATTCTGTACAGCATCTTTGGTCGATCGACTGACCTCAGTGGTCGATCGACCACCACGCGGGCTGATGCGCAAATTAAAAGATCGAGAATTAGAAAGCCCAATGTGTTCTTAGGTTTAGGAATAAGAGTGCGTGATATTCCTATAAAACTAACTTATGTTTTAAGAATAATTATCAGTTTTAGAGGAGAGACATTAGGTCTCGAGTTTAGCATAATTCACATTCATTATTTTTAGTTTATTCAATAAAGTTCTTGTTTGGCTCTCGGATTTGCTTTCTTGCTATTCAATTCGGTATTTTCTTGCTCTTTATTTTCGGTATTGCTTTATTTCATTGTTAGTATTAAAATTGTGTAGTTAGAATCCCGGAACCCTAGATTTAGTTTTATGCACTTTAATTATTCTTGTATTTCAATTATGAATTCTTATGCTTTAATCACGAATTTCATTGTTGTTATTATCGTTGTTATGTCTAGCTAAATCAACCCCGCTAATATGTAGGGGATCTATGGCGTAGATGGCATTAGAATAAGGTGACCTCGCATTAGGGCTTAGTCGATCGACTGGCTTATCTAGTCGGTCGACTGAGCCGGTTGGTCGATCGACTGGGGTAGCTGGTCGATCGACTGACTTCGCGTCTGGTTTTGCTTTGTTTGTTTCGTTAAGTGCTTTATCTTTCAATGAGACCGAGAGGAGACTTGATAGATGCTTAAACTTGACCATCCCATAGATCGAGAGATAGGAATGGACAATAATTAACGAATTAAAACGACTAAATTGCTAAGATCGAGAGATAACGTGATTTAGTTTGCATTAGGATTCATTAATCAAGAATGAGAGTTAGTATTAATGAGACTTAGGGATTATTAGCATAGGCCGAGAGGTAGCTACTATTTAACATGGACCGAGAGGACTTGTTTTCTCCATCCTTCGCGACCGTATTTCGAAGTTACCTAGGATTATGTGCCATCGCAGCTATAGTGAACCGACCGTCTTAGCATTTCTTTTATCATTGTTTACCGTCCTTATTTACTTTTATTTGTTTATTTAGTTTATGTCATTAGATTTAGTTATAATTCTCATCAAACCCCCTCACTGTTACCCGATAGACTGAAATATAAAGCAACTATTCTCTCCCTACCTCCCTGCGGATCGACCCTTACTACCACTTGCTAGTTGTAGTTTGGTTTTATAAATATTATTTTTTGGTACTCACTTCGACTGGTATCAAATTTTAGCGCCGTTGCCGGGGAGGCAGCACTAGTTTTAGTTGTTTTTTTTATTTTTGTCTGTGTTTCGCCTCAAGAGAAGACTGAGTACCTTGAGGCAGTTCTTATCTTCTTCTTTAGTGTTGTTTATTTGCAGTACTTCAGAAGGGTCCACTCATGTTCCATTCTCAGGAGCAGCAGGTGCTGTTGTGTGGGAGATGCGGCGGAGTGGGACACACATCTGAGGCATGCAGGCACCCTAAGGAGAAGATGTTTGCTTTCCATCAACTTCAGCTCGACAATTCGTATAATTACGCTCCTACTTCACCGCAGCAACCATATGCGCCTCCTTATGAAGCCCCACTACCATCCACTCCGTCACAAAGAAGAGTTGAAAAACGAAGTTGCGAGTTGACGAGTCTAGTGCACCGCTTATGGTGGAGGTACGAGAGAGTAATGCGGCGAACCAGGCCTTAATCACGAAGGCGATATCTCAAATTGCTACATTAGAGAAGAATGCAAACAGATACCGAGTCAATTTCACTCTCTGAATCAGCGTATTGAGACCGTACATGCAATGACGCTGAGGAGCAGGTCCGCTCTTGATGGACCTAAGAAAGCTGCTGGAAAAGGAAAGAAGAAAAAGAGCGAGAAGAAGACGGACAAACGGCGATTCCGTCGATCGACCGCATCACCTAGTCGATCGACCACTGACACCTTCTGATCTCTCTGTTCATTCTGAAAAGAAGAAGTCCATCCGATCGACCGTTGACTTTCGCGATGATGAGCCAATTCGTCCTCCAATGCCAGATAACTTGAGGGATTTCTTGTTTCGGGATGAGACGACTCAAATTATTGAGGCAAGACCCAAATGCTTTGATGGGTCGATCTGCGTTCCAAGGTATGACCCTACGACGGTCAATGGTTCATATCGAGACGGTCGAAGAAGGGTCAAGTTACAACAAAGACAAAGTAGTGGATTTTCAGCCTAAGTCCACCGATGCCTGTATGAGAGACCTAGAGGAGAGGGCAAAGCTACTTCGACACCCCCCTTATCCGAGAAAGACTAGTGTCGACCAAAGATGAGGTAACATTCGATAAATTTAAAGATGTCGTGCGTAGTCTTAACGTGAAATTCCTTTCTTAGAGCTAGTTAATCAAATACCTGCATATATGAAGTTTATGAGACAATTGCTAGCTAAGAAGAGGTCTTTGAATGTTGTGGAGTCAGTGCATTTAACTGAAGAGTCTAGTTCGTACTTAACTCACACTGCTACTCATAAACTGTCTGACCCAGGTAGTTTCTCTGTCCCCTGCAAAATTGGTACCTTCTCAATCGAGAAGGCGTTATGTGATTTAGGGGCTAGTGTCAGTGTTATGCCTTTGAGTCTGGCTAAGAAGTTGGGATTGACTAGATTCACTGTTACTGACATGACTGTGCAAATGGCTGACCGTTCTGCAGTTCAGCCAGTAGGGGTCTTAGAGAATGTGCCTGTTCAAATTGAAAAGTTCTTTTTTCCTGTTGACTTTGTTGTTTTGGATATTCCTGAAGATGTCCACACCCCAATTATTTTGGGAAGACCGTTTTTGCACACTGTTGGTGCAATAATTGATGTAGGGGAAAGAACATTGAGATTTAAGGTAGGGAAGCACTCTATTATGTTTGCCCAGTCCCCTAGGAAGAAAGACCCCATGTGGCCCATGACCTGTAATATGATTTCTGAAAAGAAAACTTATTATGTGCTTTCTGATATGCCTACTTCAGTACCTGTGCCTATTCCTGTTATGACACCTCCGCCCCAGAATGGGAGCAAATTGGAGGAAAATTCTTCTATTTTGACTGTTGCAGGAACTGGTTTGGGGAAGGAAGAACCGCTCGCTGCTTCAACTGTGAAGGAGCCAATTGTTCAGAGAGGCGGTTTGGGATGTCTGAGCTATGCAACTGACGAGGAGCCCAAGAAGAAGGAGCCAGTCAAAATTTCGGAGTCGGATCTCGAGTGTGAGGAGCTAGAAGATGATGGCCATGCTTGGGAAGATGCTAGAGATGATCCATTGAGCATCCCAGCCGGAGTAGAGTGGAGTCCAGCTTCTGAGATGAGCACTGCAGAAGCTACTTCATGTAGAAAGAAGCCTTGGTCGGAAATTTTCCGCAGTTTCCGTTGATATATTCGTTTCTTAGATCTTTTTAAGACAATTTATTGCTTTTAGACTATTTATCGTTTTTCGTGTGCGCGAAACTTCGCTTAGTTTGGTTTGCTTAGGATTTTTATAAACTTTAGACTGTTACTTTGGGTTTTGCGCAATTTTTGGGCGCGTTATTATGTGCTTTTGCAGGTATATGGACCATATTAGCTCACGTTGTTGAGCTAATTCGAAGAAATCAGAAAGTTATAGCAGGTTTCTCATTCGATCGACTGGTCAGTATGGTCGATCGACAGAGCTGCGAAATCCAGGAGCTTCTGTTCCTGTTCACCTTGGTCGATCGACTGGGTGATGTGGTCGATCGACCGCCCGTAGTCGCTTGTACTGTTTTTCGATCATTCCCCTGCTGTGTTTGGTCGATTTGCGGAGTCAAGGGAGTATTCCCTTCACTTTATTCTCCGCTTAATTTCTGATTTCTTCTGTTTTTCTTATTCTTGCACATAATTTTGCGCTTCAACATTGTTTTCTCGAAATTACGCGCGGTACTTGTTGTCTTTTCAGGTACTTTTTGGTAGCATCTGCTCTCATCAAAACCTCCTAGCTCACGCCGGTTTGGGGAGGTTTCCTTTTTCTGCGCTTAAAGTCTTGTGAGTTTCCGAGTTAAATTTCATGTCTTTTATTTATTTTACCGCAAAATCCCATTTCCTTTGCCATTTTCATTACATGATTTTGCACAATGGGGACATTGTGCGATTTGGTTTGGGGAAGAGTTTTGCGTCGCATATCATTTGCTTGCATTCACGTTTACATTTCAGTTTTGCATTTGTTTATTTCATTTCTCATATATACAAAAATCCAAAAAAAATTGAAAAATTTTAAAAAAAATATTCAAAAATGCATGTTTATTTTAGCATATAGGTCGAGTCGGAACGGTAGTATTTCAATGATGACATTGCACTTGCAGCTGTTTATGCCTAAGCCGTGCTAAATTGACATGTTATTAGTAGAATCATATATGCATAGTCTACGAGTTTTCGTTAAATTTCTTGCTGAACTTGAGACTTGACTTAGATTTTTGGCAAACTACATCATATTCTGAGGTTTAGAGCTTATAACTGGTGTCATCTATGACCAGTTCATTTAGGAATGAGAGTAGTTACTCCTTATGAGACATGTTACATTAATTTGCATAAATATGAACTTAATCTGCTTAATACCTGTATGCATTCGGTTTGTGGTCTGTCGACACATGTGGTAGAGGTCCCCTTTTCTCATTTTACCCATGAGCCTCTCATAGCCAAATTCAGCCTTTTGTCCCTTAACTACTTCCTATATTTAGCCTGCCTTTGTCAAGCTAGTAGTCTTAGTTTTTGGGAAAGTGTTTATTGCGGTTTGGTTATATGCTCATTTTGAGATGATGTTGGGAAGATGAAAAAAGGAAAGAAAAAAATAGAATTGAAAAAGAAAATAAAAGAGAAGAAAAATGATTCGAAAAAGAAAGAAACGAGTGCTGTAGAAGCTGGTCGATCGACTGACAATATTGGTCGATCGACTGCAGCCCGAGAGAAGAAAAAAAAAGAAGCAAAATCACATGCTTCATTTGTTACGAGTTGGTGATTTCCACTCCCATTTTATCATTTATATTCTTTGGGGAGTTAACTTTTATGGAGGTTGTGAGCTTTGTGCCTCGAATTGGCACCGTGTTGTAGCATTTACATTAAGTTTGAAGTTGGGATTCGCTTATAGTTTGGATTAAAGTTACTAGCTTGGCTTATTACTCCTCATATCCAAATCCACTTTTGCCTCTTCTTACCCGTAGCCTCACATATCCATATTTACCTCAGCATGTGTCATGGTCATTTGATTGGTTGGAATGCATATGTACGGTTGTAGAGATCATTTTCATATTAGACTGCAGGCATGTTCTTATAGGTCGTAGTTAGGTGAGTGTCATTACAAAATTTACTTCTTTCTATCTTTTACATATACTCACCCGTATTCATTATGTGATTTGAGCGACCCGTGAGAGTCCATAATGATAAGTCTCTATAGTTGACGGTTCAGCAGTTTTTAACGACTTTATAACTCGTTTGCATGATTCATATTACTAATTGATTGTTGATTTGTTGCATTAAATTGGTTTAGGCTTTACATGTTGCATTTCGCTCTGAGATTGAACTCGTTCCATTAGGTTTTAGGATCGAGTCTAGTTCTTGCTTGGGGACAAGCAAGGGTTTGGTTTGGGGAAGTTTGATGCGTGTCATTTATATGATGTTTTACACCCTATTTTACACGCATTTCAGAGCTCAATCGAGTAGTTTATGCTACTATTTCCCTTGTTTCGTGTATTTCTTCCTTTTCTTGTGATTTTGTAGGAATATGAAGATTTCAGCGGAAAATGAGCCGAATCCGTCCCTAAGTACTTAGCATTGCATTTGACATGGATTATTGACTCGAGGAATGAGCTTGGTGCGCGTTTCAAGGCCTAAACATAGCAAAAGCAAGGGTGCGTACAAGTTTAACAAGCAAAGAAGCATTTCACGATATTGCAGCCTCGTTCAGATGGCTATATCTCGAGTTCTAGAGCATACAATCGAGTGATTTTAATTGGAGGTGAAAGCTTATCCTCTTAGCTTTCCAACGCCGTATAGAACGCCTGATTTGACCAAGTAACGAAGAAATGGCGGCTGTTTTAAGATCGGTGCGCGCTGCAGGAATCGTCAGAATGCAATTCTGTACAGCACCTTTGGTCGATCGACTGACCTCAGTGGTCGATCGACCACCACGCGGGCTGATGCGCAAATTAAAAGATCGAGAATTAGAAAGCCCAATGTGTTCTTAGGTTTAGGAATAAGAGTGCGTGATATTCCTATAAAACTAACCTATGTTTTCAGAATAATTATCAGTTTTAGAGGAGAGACATTAGGTCTCGAGTTTAGCATAATTCACATTCATTATTTTTAGGTTAGTCAATAAAGTTCTTGTTTGGCTCTCGGATTTGCTTTCTTGCTATTCAATTTGGTATTTTCTTGCTCTTTATTTTCGGTATTGCTTTATTTCATTGTTAGTATTAGAATTGTGTAGTTAGAATCCCGGAACCCTAGATTTAGTTTTATGCACTTTAATTATTCTTGTATTTCAATTATGAATTCTTATGCTTTAATCACGAATTTCATTGTTGTTATTATCGTTGTTATGTCTAGCTAAATCAACCCCTCTAATATGTAGGGGATCTATGGCATAGATGGCATTAGAATAAGGTGACCTCGCATTAGGGCTTAGTCGATCGACTAGCTTATCTAGTCGGTCGACTGAGCCGGTTGGTCGATCGACTGGGGTAGCTGGTCGATCGACTGACTTCGCGTCTGGTTTTGCTTTGTTTGTTTCGTTAAGTGCTTTATCTTTCAATGAGACCGAGAGGAGACTTGATAGATGCTTAAACTTGACCATCCCATAGATCGAGAGATAGGAATGGACAATAATTAACGAATTAAAACGACTAAATTGCTAAGATCGAGAGATAACGTGATTTAGATTGCATTAGGATTCATTAATCAAGAACGAGAGTTAGTATTAATCAGACTTAGGGATTAGTAGCATAGGCTGAGAGGTAGCTACTATTTAACATGGACCGAGAGCACTTGTTTTCTCCATCCTTCGCGACCGTATTTCGAAGTTACCTAGGATTATGTGCCATCGCAACTATAGTGAACCGTCCGTCTTAGCATTTCTTTTATCATTGTTTACCGTCCTTATTTACTTTTAATTGTTTATTTAGTTTATGTCATTAGATTTAGTTATAATTCTCATCAAACCCCCTCACTGTTACCCGATAGACTGAAATATAAAGCAACTATTATCTCCCTACCTCCCTGCGGATCGACCCTTACTACCACTTGCTAGTTGTAGTTTGGTTTTATAAATATTATTTTTGGTACTCACTTCGACAGGTATCACTGGCAATGACAGATTACTTCTCCAAGTGGATAGAGGCAGAAGCATTCACAGAAGTGAAGGACAAACAAGTCATTTCTTTCATAAAACGAAATATAATCCGCAGGTTTGGTATCCCGTCAGAGATCATATGTGACAATGGCTTACAATTTATTTCCAATGATGCTGAGGGATACTGTGCCAGGTGGAACATCACCCTGAAGAAATCAGCACCCAGGACTCCAAAGTCTAACGGGCAAGCTGAGTCCAACAACAAAATTATCATGGATAATCCGAGAAGGAGGTTACAGGAGTTAGGAGGAAAGTGGGCAGATGAATTGCCACTGGTGTTATGGTCAGATAGAACGACGCCAAAGATAGCAACAGGCCAAACACCCTTCAGCCTGGTGTTTGGTGCGGAAGCAGTCATTCCGTCAGAGGTTCTAGTCCCCACTCACAGGTATGGATGTATGACAGGGGAACTGAACAATGCAGAGATGGTCAGGAGCCTGGACACAGTAGACGAGCTGCGAGCAAGTGCGAAAATACGTCTAGCTGCCTACAAACAGTCAGTGGCCAGGAGTTACAACAAGAATGTGAAAGTCAGGCTCCTGGAGGTAGGAGACCTGGTTCTCCGTGAAGTGTTCCAGAACACTAAAAATCGAAAGGCAGGCAAATTCGCTTATAAATGGGAAGGACCATACCAGGTAGAAGGAGTTGTTGGCCATGGCGCATACAGACTGATGACTATGGACGGTCAAATCATACAACGCCCATGGAACATACTTCACCTGAAGAGATATTACTTTTAATAATAAGTAGATTTTAGCCTACAGGGTAATATACTATGAAAAGCCAAATTATTTTAAAATAAAGAAAGTCCGGTAGTAGGTATACTACCAATTTCATTCCTATTTCTGGTATCTCTAACTCTTTCAAATTTTAAACTACTATTGGATGGTGTGGTCTGACAGCGTCCTGGGACCACAATTGCTCTGGTACCCCATGAGATGGCGTCAGGTACTTCACATCATTCTAATAGACTTTTCTGTTCTAAGGCTTCTCTAAGTGCATCACTCAAAATCCTAATGTCTATGGTACGTTGAAAGTGTATCTAGCAGGACTGTCAACTGCCAACGCGGGGTGACAAGGCATATGACACTCCAACATGCCTAACCTACTTTCTCCAACAGGAGCACCCTCACCAGGCGGATTGTGGAACATACGAAAGGGAGCCTGGTTGACCGCTAAACACGCTTACCCAGCTACCCCTGATACCACCCCCTGGACGTAGCTCGCACTAATCGCAATTAATCAGGGCCCCAGCATGCATGCACACGTATATGGAACGTAGGGATCTCTGAGCTACCAGAATCCTACAACGTCCCATTGGTCTTAGAACGACGATAAACTTGCCTAAATTACGCCCCTGTTGGCTCTAAACGTGATGAACACACCTTGCGTCATTAACAAAGTTAATGTAACACCCCCTCATACCAAGGTGCCTTACCAGGACCACCCTACCATGAAAGTGCGTTACCATCTCGGTTTCCCGAGGTTAGTATATACCAAAGCGTCTGAATTAAGCATTATTATTAAAGTAATGTGAAATGCAAGGTTTACAATATCCAAAACCAAATACTGCCTAACGAAATACAACTTCAAAGTCTTAACATTAAAAGAAAATTCGCTAAGACTCAGACGGTGATGCTATGACTCGTGGTGGCAAATCTCCCAAGATAATCCCCAAGCTCTCACTAGCAAAACCTGTCAAGCCTGCTCACCATCCCTGAATGGATCACCGCAGATTCCACAAACAACAACGGGTCGATTATGCAACTAACAAGACAAACAAATGCAATAATCGTCTGATCATCACCAACTCCCAATCACCCAAGCTCACATAGTAACCGACTACACACCAAAGTGTGTAGCCCTGCCAGATTACCCATCGCAACAGGTAATCCTCGCCGCCAGTGGGTGACCGCAGCCGATCCCACCTAGTCCAGCTCCTCAACGAGCGACAACGATCCCTGTCCCTTAATGTGCACATCCCCTCCCGTGGCGGGTTCCACGGAGGGCGAACTAGGGTGTGAAGCCACTCCCGCAAGTGACTCCACCACAATCACAATCACATGACATCACAGTCATCTTAATCCCCTCACACCAACATTGTCACAAAAACCTTCATTCTACGATGATCAATAGACGACGATAATTACAACAACAAGTCATGTAAAGCACAGTAAACTGAGTAGGGAAACCCTACCTTAGCAATAAACAGCAGTATGCAACACGAACAATCAAAAAGGCTCCTCTACCAAGTCTTCTCCTATACAATGATCATGCAACACGATTACACTTTGTACAATTCCCAAAATCTTCTTCGCATATAAATGTACAGTAACTCACAACAATACAAATAATCATGAAGATAGAACTTACCAACAGTGCAACGAGAACTTATACGCAAGGACCACGACGATTATCCACATAATGACGCTACAAAATGCTTAAGAGGAGGATTAGGGAATGATTTGGGTGTGATTAGGTTAACGTAGAAATGATAACGCTTATGAAATGATATTAGAAACTGACGCGGTTGTATAAAATACCCTAAACATTCCCTAATCAAACCGTCGAAATAACACTCCGCCAAACCGGACACTCGGTCGAGTAAGTGCATACTCGGCCGAGTGTCCAATACTCGGTCGAGTATTCCCTATACTCGGCCGAGTATTCCTCGGCAGAACCAAAATAACACGCACCCAGAGCACTACTCGGCCGAGTAGGCTCTACTCGGTCGAGTAGGCTCCAAAGAGAATCCGTAGTGTTACAATCTTTCCCCCTAAAAAGAACTTCGTCCCGAAGTTCACACTCTACTACACAAGCAAGCACAACACTACGTCACAAGACTATAACAATTACATGAGACAACTCCAAGGAACTATACAAGCATCACAACAAGTTACCCCAAACTCATCTCCCGACTCGAACCAAACAAAGAAAACACAACAAAACACCATCGCGACCATCTCCTACCCCCCTAAAAAGACAACGGTTACGTCCCCGTAACCAAACATACCTGATCAAAAAGGTTAGGAAAACGTTCTCGCATAGCTTCCTCAGGTTCCCATGTAGCGTCCTCCACATTATGATTAGACCAAAGGACCTTGAGTAAGACTGTCTCACCATTCCGGGTCTTACGAACCTTGCGATCAAGAATCTCCTTAGGAATCTCGGCATAGGACAAGGATTCATCAAGTTCGATGTTCTCCATCTCGAGGATATGCGACGGATCACTCACATACTTCCGGAGTTGAGATACATGAAAAACATTGTGCACTCTATCCAAAGCGGGTGGTAAAGCTAACCTGTAGGCTACCTCGCCAACACGGTCCAAAATTTCATAAGGACCTATAAACTTTTGGCTTAGCTTACCCTTTTTCCCAAACCTCATAACACCTCGCATAGGTGACACTTTCAAAAGAACCTTGTCACCTACGGCAAACTCAATGTCCCTGCGGTGTAAGTCGGCGTAGCTCTTCTGACGATCTTGACTGGTCTCATCTTTTGGCGAATCAACTGGATTTGCTCAACCATATCTTGAACCAATTGTGGCCCTAAAACCACTGCCTCGGAACTATCATCCCAACAAAATGGACTTCGGCATTTTCGGCCATACAAAGCTTCAAAAGGTGCCATCCCAATGCTTGTATGATAACTATTATTGTATGAAAACTCGATTAAATCAAGTCTGTCTTCCCAACTGCCCCCAAAGTCCATAACACATGCCCTTAACATGTCTTCTAAGGTCTTGATGGTCCGTTCTGTCTGACCATCGGTTCTTGGATGAAAAGTCAGTACTCATTTTCAACGTTGTACCCATCAACTTTTGCGCTTCTTGCCAAAACTTTGATATGAACCTCGCATCACGATCGAAACGATATCTTTCGAATACCATATAACCGAACCACATGCTTTCAGAACCCAATGCCACCGCATCTTAGACCAAGTATCCTTCATGGGGACGAAATGGGCTGATTTGGTTAACCGATCCACAATCACCCAAATCATGTTGTTACCTTGTTGTGACCTAGGTAACCCCACAATGAAGTCCATGGAGATCGACTCCCACTTCCACTCGGGCACTGTCAAAGACTGAATCTTACCCTGGGGTCTCCTTTGTTCACCTTTGACCTTCTGGCAAGTCAAACATCTAGCCACAAACTCAGCTACATCCCTCTTTATGTTCGGCCACCAAAAAGTCTTCTTAAGGTCTCTGTAAAGCTTGTCACCACCCGGGTGAACTGAATAAGGAGTGCAATGAGCCTCTGACAAAATCATTCTCCTTAACTCGCATCATCGAAACACACCATCTCCCATCAAAACGAACACTCCCATCTGGATGTATAGAGAACCTGGAAGCTGCTCCACTCTCTACCTTAGACTTCCACTCCTGGATCTTAGGATCAAGCTCTTGCTTGCTTTTGATGTTTTCATACAACTCTGGCTCGATCGTCAAATCCCCGATGGTATTCCTCTCTCGAATCATAAAGATCCCCAACCTAGACATCTCATCTCTCAACTTCAGCAAGGACATAGCTGTACATAGCGAATGAACGCTCTTCCTGCTCAATGCATCCGCAACAACATTAGCTTTACCCTCGTGATAGATGATCTCCATATCATAATCTCCAATCAGCTCCATCCACCGCCTCTGTCGCATGTTAAGCTCCTTCTGAGTGTAGATATACTTTAAACTCTTATGATCAGAGAACACCTTAAAAGTTGCGCCATAAAGGTAGTGCCTCCATATCTTAAGAGCGAACACAACTGCACCCAGCTCCAGATCATGAGTAGGGTAATTCTCCTCATATTGCTTCAGCTGCCTCGAAGCATAAGCTATCACTCTCCCTCCCTGCATCAAGACACAACCTAGACCGTTCTTTGAAGCGTCGGTATAGACCTCAAAGTTCTCACAACCCTCTGGCAAGGCTAGGATAGGAGCGTGGGTCAAGCGTTCCTTTAAGGTCTGAAACGCCGTTTCACAACTCTCATCCCAAACAAATCTGACTTCCTTCCTCATCAAGGATGTCATAGGCCGCGCTATGGTAGAGAAATCTTTCACAAATCTCCTGTAGTAGCCGGCAAGGCCTAAGAAACTCCGAATCTCAGCAACATTTTTCGGCGATTCCCACTTGGTAACGGCCTCAATCTTACTAGGATCCACAGATACCCCCTTCTTTGATATTACATGGCCCAGAAAAGCCACTTCCTCTAACCAGAACTCACACTTGGATAACTTGGCATAGAGCTGATTTTCTCTCAAAGTCTGCAGAACTATCCTCAAGTGCTCTTCGTGCTCTTCCTTAGTCTTAGAATAAACTAGGATATCGTCGATGAAAACAACCACAAACCTATCCAAAAACGGTGTGAAGATCCGGTTCATCAAATCCATAAAAGTCTGCCGGCGCATTGGTCAACCCAAAAGGCATCACCACGTACTCGTAGTGACCATAACGAGATCGAATGCTTTGTTTTAGGAATATCCTCATCCGCTATCCTCGCTTGATGATACCCCGACCTCGCATCAATCTTAGAGAACACACCAGCTCCACTTAGCTGATCGAACAAATCATCAATCCTCGGCAACGGATACTTATTCTTCACTGTGACCCGATTGAGCTCTCTGAATCAATGCACAGTCTCATACTCCCATCTTTCTTCTTTACAAAAAGAACTGGAGCTCCCCACGGTGACACGCTAGGCCTGATATAACCCTTGCCTAACAACTCATGTATCTGCTTCTTCAACTCAGCCAACTCTTTAGGTGCCATACGATAAGGTGCTTTAGATATAGGACCCGTTCCCGGCTTAAGCTCCACGCTGAAATCGACATCCCTCTTGGGAGGCAAACTCGGTATTTCCTCAGGAAAGACATCTTCGAATTCTTTCACCACGGAAATCTCAGAAGCTGTCGGCGGCTCTACTCGGTGATCTCTCACATGACAAAGAATTAAGGGACACTTCTTCCTTAAGCATGACTTTAAGGTCATAACTGCTATAAACCTACACTTAGGCTTTACCACAAACCCTCTATAGGATACCCTAACACCCTTGGGACCCTTTAAAGACACTCTCTTTTGTCTACAATCTATCCTGGCATCATACTTACCTAGCCAATCCATCCCGACAATCACCTCAAACCCATCCTTAGGAAACTCTAATAGGTCTACTGGTAAATCTACCCCTCCAATCACCATAGATATACCCTTATATAACCTGAGACATGACACAGACTCTCCCGAAGGTATGAACACATCATCCTTTACAACCTCAAACTTTCCCAAACCCATAGACACAGCATGACTTTTAGACACAAAAGAATGTGTAGCCCCGGAATCAAACAAAACAAAGGACGGTACATTATTAACAAGAAAGGTACCGGTAACTACATGAGCATCATCTTGTGCCTCCCCGCTTGTCCATCATGAAGAGCTTTCCATTTGTTTTTTCTGTCCTCCACCCCGAATCAAGCGTTGGAGGTACTTGGCTTAGCTGTCGAATCTTGGGTGACGCTGTTATTCTGACGCTGGTAAGATCCACCACCACCGCGGTTGTAACCGCCCTGGTTACCCTGTCCACCTCTGTTGCCCCATGAACCTCCCGGTCGGTTGCTAGCAAAACTCTGAGTCGGCCCCTGAGAGAAATTTCCTGATCGAGCTCCTGAACTATTGCCAGGCTTGTAGCTCGTGCATTCCCGCCTTTTGTGGCCTATCCCACCACAGTTGAAGCATGTAAGGTTGGTGTTGTCACTTACAGCCCGACCTCCATTCTTTCCCCAGCCACGAGAACCTCCAGAGAAACCGGCTCCACTAGAAAAAGCCTTAGCATGGTTGAAATTCCCTTTCTTGTTGATTGGCTGATTGTTGTTCCCACTATCAGCCTTCCTCTTTTCTGTAGCAGTCCTCTCCTCGATCTCCCTTGAGAGATCCACCATTCTCTCAGCTTGACCCGCTCTCAGATACACTTCTTTGAGGTCAGTAGCAACCCCAGCCGGCATACGACTCACGATCTTAGCAGACAAACCCCTCTCAAAACGGAGAGCCAAACCTCTTTGCCCGAGCTGCATATCTTCCACATAACGAGATAGCTCCAAAAACCGATGATAGTAATCAGTGACTGTCATCTCCTCAGACATGGTGAAAGAATCAAAGTCGGATCTCATCGTGTCGGATATGCTCCGGCACAAACTGCTCTCTCATAGCACTCTTCAACCCAGACCACGGAATAGCCCCTTCCGCCTGGTAGTAAGCTCTAGCATCATCCTTGACATTCTGCCACCAAACTGCCGCTTCTCCTCTTAGGTAGTACACTACCTGCTCCACAATCATATCCTCGGGGCACTTAACCATTTCCATGAGAGCTTCAATCTCACGGTGCCACTTCTCGAGCAGCTTTGGTTCACCTACCCCGTCATAGGTGGGAGGGTGGAAACGAGCAATGTTGATGCTAAGCTGGGTTGCATCCATCACCTTCTCGTTCCCTTTTCCCACATTTTTGAGAGCTTTAAGGAGAGCCTCTTGTTGCTCAATAATGCGAGCAACCTCATCAAGAGTCATCTCTGAAGCTTGGATCTGCGCGGGAGTTCTTTTGGGCGGCATTTTGAGCTGATAAGAATGAAAGAAACGTAAACACATGCTCAAAATTTAACACTCTTCCGCCATAAGAACACTCGGCCGAGTATACATCATACTCGGTCGAGTAAAGCTAACTCGGTCGAGTATCCTCCCAGATACTCGGTCGAGTATCGACTCCAGAGACAAACGTCAAAACACAAAAACAACACTTGGTCGAGTGTAACAACACTCGGCCGAGTGAACGCTACTCGGTCGAGTATACACTCATACTCGGTCGAGTTATCACAAACAGTAGCAACTGCTACTTTCCATCAAACAACACTCGGTTGAGTTATCGGCTACTCCATACTCGGTCGAGTACCTGCCCTGCTCGGCCGAGTTACGCTATAAATAGGTTTACAGATTACGATTCCCCTATCATGCTCACTATTCCCGCAGCAAATACGTAAGGACTTAAAAACCATGTTATAATCACGTCAGCATGCAATGCATATATCAAAACTTTAATACCGTATTGTAACCATATCAGCATCCAATTTGCACATATACTAAATCCAACCTTGAAATCACAACACGTTTCATCGACCACTCCTCACATCACAACAATTAAGAACTTCAACACACATATATGCAACTATCGACTTTTACTAGCATACATCTTCACATACGTACACATACTAAGCCTAGTTCTCATCACACTCCCTCATGTTACCGGCTCGAGTCAGTAAGGGCCAATGTGCGACTCCGGGACGTCTCCTGAGTCTCTGCGGTAGCTCCAAACAACTCTCCCCGGGTTCATTTTATTTAGACTCCCTAAGTTCATTACATTCATTTGTTTAGGTGACGGAATCTTCGGCTCTGATACCACTTTGTAACACCCCCTCATACCAAGGTGCCTTACCAGGACCACCCTACCATGAAAATGCGTTACCATCTCGGTTTCCCGAGGTTAGTATATACCAAAGCGTCTGAATTGAGCATTATTATTAAAGTAATGTGAAATGCAAGGTTTACAATATCCAAAACCAAATACTGCCTAACGAAATACAACTTCAAAGTCTTAACATTAAAAGAAAATTCGCTAAGACTCAGACGGTGATGCTATGACTCGTGGTGGCAAATCTCCCAAGATAATCCCCAAGCTCTCACTAGCAAAACCTGTCAAGCCTGCTCACCATCCCTGAATGGATCACCGCAGATTCCACAAACAACAACGGGGTCAGTATTATGCAACTAACAAGACAAACAAATGCAATAATCGTCTGATCATCACCAACTCCCAATCACCCAAGCTCACATAGTAACCGACTACACACCAAAGTGTGTAGCCCTGCCAGATTACCCATCGCAACAGGTAATCCTCGCCGCCAAATGGGTGACCGCACCGATCCCACCTAGTCCAGCTCCTCAACGAGCGACAACGATCCCTGTCCCTTAATGTGCACATCCCCTCCCGTGGCGGGTTCCACGGAGGGCGAACTAGGGTGTGAAGCCACTCCCGCAAGTGACTCCACCACAATCACAATCACATGACATCACAGTCATCTTAATCCCCTCACACCAACATTGTCACAAAAACCTTCATTCTACGATGATCAATAGACGACGATAATTACAACAACAAGTCATGTAAAGCACAGTAAACTGAGTAGGGAAACCCTACCTTAGCAATAAACAGCAGTATGCAACACGAACAATCAAAAAGGCTCCTCTACCAAGTCTTCTCCTATACAATGATCATGCAACACGATTACACTTTGTACAATTCCCAAAATCTTCTTCTCATATAAATGTACAGTAACTCATAACAATACAAATAATCATGAAGATAGAACTTACCAACAAGATTAAACGAGAACTTATACGCAAGGACCACGACGATTATCCACACAATGACGCTACAAAATGCTTAAGAGGAGGATTAGGGAATGATTTGGGTGTGATTAGGTTAACGTAGAAATGATAACGCTTATGAAATGATATTATAAATTGACGCGGTTGTATAAAATACCCTAAACATTCCCTAATCAAACCGTCGAAATAACACTCCGCCAAACCGGACACTCGGTCGAGTAAGTGCATACTCGGCCGAGTGTCCAATACTCGGTCGAGTATTCACTATACTCGGCCGAGTATTCCTCGGCAGAACCAAAATAACACGCAACCAGAGCACTACTCGGCCGAGTAGGCTCTACTCGGTCGAGTAGGCTCCAAAGAGAATCCGTAGTGTTACAGTTAAGTAGTCCAAAAACTGCGGCATATGCCTAAATCAGTCATCAGACTGACACGACAGCTAGGTGTGTCTAAATTAGCCTCTTCACGCTGACATGACTAGCCTAAATCAACCTCTCAGGTTGACACGGCCACCCCTCCTTACATTGCGGCATACGCCTAAGTCAGTCAACAGACTGGAAAGGCAGCTAGCTGAGTCTGGAAGTCAGCCTCCTCGGGGTGACAGGACTCGCCTAAATCAGCTAGCAAGCTGACACGACAAAATCCTAATCTGAGGAAATCTAAAAGATAAACACCCAAGATATAAGTCTAAACTTGCCAAACAAGGGCAAGGGGCATTCCAAAACATGGCCAAAAGTACGGCCCCAGAGTTTAATCGCCACCATGGCGAGCTACCAGAGAAAGTTTAAAATATTACAAGTCTGCCACCACAGGGCCAGACTGCCAAGAGTTCATTGATAAAAAAAAAAAAGAAACTTCTTAATTTTCGGTCACATTAATGACCTCCACATCTGGATCTCATCTGCCTCCTCCCGCTGAGCATCTGTTTCAGGTACCGGACCAGCTTGTGCACCCTCAGCAGCCATAGCTACCTGAGCTCCGTCAGCAGCATCCTGGGGCAACCTTGCGTCTCCAGCAGCAGCCTGCTCAGCCAGCGCAGGAGAATTCACCTGGCCAACCTTAGGCATCAGGACGCTCAAGTCAGGTCGCACAGGGTACAGGGTCTTCAACTGCCTCTCTTCTTCTTCAATAGCTTGCGAAGTTGGAGGCTCCTCAAGGTCAGCACGCATTCCGCTGATCTTTCCCCGCCAGGTAGCATAGGCGACAATATTTGTGGCTATGGTGATCAACTCGCTGATCCTCTCCTTAGAGCGTTTCAAGGAGTCAGAAAACGTGGTGCAAACATCTTGAGTACAAGCCAGCTGATCAGCTCCCTCCTTCAGCTTCCTCTTTGCGCCAGCCAGATCTGCCTTTAGCTCAGCCACCCTTCCCCTCAAGTCAGCACGTTGCTTCTCTAAATCAACAATATACGCAGTCAGCTCCTTGTTCTTGGCGCTAGTGGCACGGCTGGTGGTCTGCACTATGTTGATTATCTTCCTGTTGTAGAGGGCAAATTAGAAGGTCTGGGGCAAAAGAAATTAAAGTTAGCGAGGAATTGAGGCTGAAAGATTTAGAATAGGTGGAAGACGAAGAACATTCACCATGAAAGCATTATACACGTCATTCTCTGCCATCTCCTCAGGGGCAAACTCCGAAAAAGCATCGACCAGAGAACGAAATAGCAGATGGTCAATCTCAGGCCAGTATGGCACTTTATCAACATTCCCGAAGCCCTCTGGGAAGTGGGCAATGATGCCACCACTGGCAGAAGCACGTGGGTTGGTAGGAGGAGTAGGGGGATGGCGAGACAACGGGTCGACCTCCAAGGGTTTAGGTCTAGCAGAGCTGGAGTGAGTAGGAGGTGTCTGGAAGGAAGTAGCGGGAGCACTCCTCTTGGAGGTAGATTCCACGTCAGGGCTAGCAGCGGATCTCTTTCTTTTTTCGCTTTGGAGGATAGCTTCCAAAGGGTCAACTTTTGAACCTGCAAGTAGACATCATTTCAGGTGCCAGGGAAATTGAGTAGTCAGCAAAGTTGCACGCAAGCGGAAACGACTATAGGTGGCTTACCAGAAGACATGCTGTGAGCTGATTAAAGGGGGTTGGAAGAAGATGCAGACGAAAATCCGGGAAGCAGGTCAGGAAACTTCCTTTCTAGCTGAGGAATGCAGAATAACTTGTTGCGGGCAGGGATCTGGGCGCCAATACGAGTCAGGTAGCAGGGACCTGCACAAGGGCGATAAAGTAAGCTAGTAAGCAGCAGGATAAACAAATCAGGTGACAAGGAGGCTACTTACTCGAATTTATGACCCATTTCTTGAAGATATAGTCAGCATGCGGCTGAATAGAAGCCTTCCTCACATAGAAGATGATACCCGTCGTTGTGAGTACCAAAAATAATATTTATAATTCTGAGCTAAACTAACAGAAGCTAGTGGTAGCACGAGTCGAACCACAGGGAGGAAGGGAATTTCAGTTGTCTAAATCTGGTCTAAGGTAACAGATGTGTGGGGGTTTGATTTGATTTGGTCTATGGCTAAAGGCAAGGAAATGTAAATTAAACTAAAGAAATATATTGAATCAAATATAAAGAAAGGTGCTAGGATGGTCGGTTCACTATAGTTTCGGCGGCAGCCAACTAGGTAGGTCTAAAAACCAATCACGTGAGACGGGAAAATAAGAGGTCCTCTCGGTCCACTCTCACAAGTAGCATCTTTCGATCTCGCTACAGGTCTCTAATATCACTAATACTGACTCTCGTTCTGAAAAGTGACTAAAAGTCTAAACTTTACCTATCTTTCGATCTTAGCATAGTTTAGTCATTTTAATTGATGGTCTAACAACTTTCCCTATCTTTCGATCTAATGGGTCAGTCATATACTAAACATTTAACTAGTCGCATGCATGTGATTCGTCAAACATAACAATTAAATCAATCAAAACGAAGGGTATCTCACGGAGCCAGTCGATCGACCGGGTATGGTGGTCGATCGACCATGGCGCGATTTAGGTCGTCCTAATTCTAATGCCGCCTAATCCTACAGTTCCCCTATATCCTAGCACAATGAAATTAGCTACTCATACTAGGAATATCAATAACAATAAAATTGACTAATAACACAGAAGAATTCATGATCAAAGCGATGAAATAAACAATTAACATAAAACGATAAATTGGCTTTCGGGAGACTATTCTAGCAATTCCTATACTACGAAGGACAATAAAGTAGTAAAACTGAAATAAGAGCAGAAGAATACCGCGTAAAGGAATTGTAAAGAAGAGATCAAAAACCAACTGCAAACCGAACTTTATTAATGGAAGAACAATAGTCTTAAGAACCCTAATTATGAAATAGAACTAAAACTGATAAAAACTAGATAGTTATTTTGATGCCTCAAGCTGCGTTATATAGGAATACAACGTAGTTCTTATTCCAAAACCTAAGAATACATTGGGCTTTCTAATTATCGACCTTTTGATTTGCGCATCAGCTCGTGGGGTGGTCGATCGACCAATGAGGCTAGTCGATCGACCAAGAGCGCTATACAGAATTGCATTCTGACGATTCCTACAGCGTGCACCGATTTTAAAACAGCTGACATTTCTTTGTTACTTGGTCAAATCAGGTGTTCTATGCGGCGTTGGAAAGCTAAGAGGATAAGCTTTCACCTCCAATTGGAGTCACTCGATTATCGGGTCTAGAACTCGAGATATGGCCATCTGAATAAGGCTGCAATGTCGAGAAGCACTTCTTCGCTTGTTAAACTCGTACGCACCCATGCTTTTGCTATCTTTAGGCCTTGAAACGCGCACCAAGCTCATTCCCGAGTCATTACTTCATGTCAAATGCAATGCTAAGTACTTAGGGACGGAGTTAGCTTGATTTCTTCTCATATCCGCATAAATATGCAATATTACATAAAAATACGAAAGTAGACGAAATGGGGCAAATAGTAGCATAAACTACATAAATGAGCTCTGAAATGCGTGTAAAATGAGGTGTAAAATATCATATAAATGACACGCATTAGAAGAAGTCCTCAAACCATTTCTCGTCCCTGGACTTTGACACATGCTTGAAGGGAGTCTCGCCAGAACCCCGGAGCGAGAATTGGCCCCTCCCAGGGACCTGATATCATACATATGGGCCAAATCGCCCAGAGACATGGAATTGCCAGAATTCTGACATGTAGCTAAGGAGTAGAGGAGAACCCTCCAAACAGTGGCCGATATTTGTGTCGTAGCAAAGTTGTTGGTAAAGATGAAATCTTGGACGAGTTTTGGGAAAGGGAAGTGGAGACCATATCTAAATGGGTATAAATAAAAGCAAACCCACCCTGGATGGATGGCATTAGCTTTTTGACCGGGTTCAGGAATGGCGACATCCACCCCGTCGCCAAGACCAAGTAAACCCTTGATCAAAGGGATGTCAGCATGGGTCAGGGCGGAGTCACAGTCATGGGGATGGGTGAAAAGGCCCCGGGAGGGAAAAACCGGGTTTGGGTTTCGGTCAGAGAGTGTGGAGGTTGAAGATAAATGTCGAGTTTTGCCCATGGTGGAAAAAGGAAAAGGGGGAATTAAGGAGAAAAGGAAGGGGGGAAATACCTGGTGAAGAGGATGGCGGGAGTGAAACAGTGAAGCCGGCGGAAAAAGAGAAAAGGGAGAGATGAGAATACGGGGAAGAGTTTTTGGGGAAATAATGGAAGTGAGTAAATGAAGTAGGGAGGGGGTTGAGATTATAAAGGAAGAGAGAGAGAGAGAGAGAGAGAGAGAGAGAGAGAGAGAGAGAGAGAGAGAGAGAGGGGGGCGCGAGAAATGAGCAGGAGGGCGGCAGTGATGATGAATTTGCATCAAAAGGAGTGCAAATGACGGCTTAGGGTTTTAGCAGTTGATTACGTAAATTCCTTGTTCGACACCTCGAAGCGTACTTCACAAGAAATTTGGGGCAAACTGTTTGGGCTAAAAATCACATAATAAGAAAGGCCCATTTAATAAATAACGGATCATGAAAGAAGGGGTAGGAGAAGGGGAGCCCGTGGTTGGAGAAAGCATAAGAAAGGGAGAACGGGCCGGCACGCGTGTGAGAAGAAGGCTAAAGCCCATTAAAGGAAGCATCTGAACTTAGGAAAGAGGAGTCAGAGAGAAGTTAGGGAGAAGTCAGGGAGATCAGGAAGAATGAAGGGAGACCGTGCGTTATGGCAAGAGTTATTATGGAAGTTATATTCCTTTCCATAATCAAGGTAGGATACGTCTAGGGTTCTTACCTTATAAATAGCCAAGGAAGCAATCAAAGAAGGACATTCACACATTCATCCAAGATATCACACGCATACACAATACGTTGTGCTAGCTAGATTTACATTCCGTCTCAATTGTATTCGTCCTCCTATTCAAAGCTAGTGCAATATTTGGCAGGGTACCGTCCGTCCCGCGGTTGTTCCCACATTGGGGTTTCCGCGTCACCAAATCTTATGTGTCAATTTACGTTACAAGCATTATTTCCTTATTTAAATATCAACATACAAACAATCTATCAAATAACCAACGAGTAAGACGGCATTGACCCGAAACAACCAATTTGGTAAAAAACACCTAAACAACGTCTATAGTGAAGACACTTGCGCTTCAAGTGCAAGAGGTTATGCAAACTAAAGACGCCATTATCAAGGAACTTGAAGCTCAGTTGGCTCAAGTAATGGCCGAGCAAATTTCTAGGCGACCCGAGATAGTCTATGTTGTTCGCACCAGGACTGATATTCCCTGCGAAGGGCCGGTTCTCCCTATTAATGAAAATGATGGCTCAAATGTTAAAAATGATGTTCAAGAGGAAGAGTTCAATGCAGCCACGCATGCCCCTGTTCCAGAATTCGATCGAGGGCTTTTATTTGCTCGGTCGACTGAAATGCCTGAGGAAGTACTCGATCGAGAGGATTACCGTTCTCGATAGAGCAATGAGGAAAACTAGGTCCTCGATCGAGTGACACAAGTTGCTTGATCGAGTACAAATACTGAGGAAACTTCTCGATCGAGTTGCTTAAGTGCTCGATCGAGTAACTTTTATGCTGATAATAATAAATGGTCGTCTAAATTTATTTCGGACGATGATTCTGCAATCAAGGTTAATTCCTTTGTTACTTCTTCTGCAGGTACTGATAGATTGACGGACCCAGGAGGTGGGCATCATACGTTGACTTTGGAGACTAGAACAATGTGGATTGATGACCCAGGCGGAGGATTGGACGAGGCGAGGCCGCATAAGAAGAAAGCGCGCGAGAGAGCCAGAGGTGGAGGCCATTACGCTGCGATAAGCTGCTGTTCTTCTGTTGATGAAATGGTATGGAGGCCTAAGGTCAAGCTGATGGACGCTGAGGGGACCTCATTCATTCAACATCCTTATTGTGGGCCATTAATTTCTGTCGGTGGATGATAAGAATAAGGTCGAGCTGGGACCTATCTGAAACTAGCGCTGTCCGGGAGGCAACCTGGAGTTTGCAACTTTTGGTCGCCATTTGTGGTCTGCAGGTACCACTCGATCGAGTGGTTTCATTCTCTTCGATCGACCCTTTTTGCAGCTCATGTTCCTCGATGGAGCGCTATATCTTCTCGATCGAGTTTCTCTACTTTGATTCGTTTCCATTGGCACTGCTATGAAGCTGTTAGTGACCTACCTTGTTGCTGGCTGGTTTGGGGAGGTCCCTACTTCGTGTATTCTTGTAAGTTTTTCTATTGCTTCACTCCTCTTTTCAGTTTGCATTTCCTTTCCCTATTTTTGGGTACAATGATGGCATTTTACGGTTTGGTTTGGGGAGGTGATATGCATCCATATCTGTGTCTACATAATGTTTTTATTGCATTTCTGTTATCACGTTTAATTTTCCGCTTGCATTGTCTTTTATTTTCAAAAAATATATGAAAATCTCATAAAAATTATAAAATTCAAAAATTTCACAAAACAAAACAAATTTCACGTTTACTTTTGCATATAGGTTGAGTCGGAACGGTAGATTTCAATGATGAAATTGCACTATAATTTGTCCTTTTGCTTAAGCCTTGCATAAACTAATATCTTTTAGCATTGTCTTTTTGCAAAATTTACGAGTTAATGTTGAAATTTAGCTTAACATATAGACTCAACCTGAAATTTTAGGCAACCTACTCATATATTCTAAGTTTTAAAGCCTTAAAACTGGTGTCATTTATGACCAGTTCATGTAGGATTGTGAGTAGTTACTCCTTACATAACATGTATCATTAATTTGCACATATATGAAATTCAATTGCTTTTTGCCTACATACATTCGGGTTCGTGGTTGGTGTCACATGCAGGGAGGTGTTTACATTCCCTTTTCTTCCATTTTACCCATTAACACCGCATTTAGCCAAATTTGCCTTTTGACCCTTAACTACATCCCAAATTTAGCCTTCCTTATCAAGCTAGTTTAGTGATTGTTTTTGCGGTATATTGTTTATTGATCCGAGTTTGGTTGTATTATATTGATTTGGAGTTGGTAGAAAAGGAAGAAGGAGGATGAGGAAATTGAAAAAAGGAAGTTTAAAAAAAAAATGAAAAAAAAAACAGAAAAATGAAAAAAAAAAACCGTGAAAAAAGAAAAAAAAGGAAAAAAAAAATGAAAAAGTTTGATTGTTGACGGTTTTTACTCCTATGCTTTATTTTTATTTTATGAGGAGTATGTTTTGGTTGAGTGAGTTTGTGTGCCGAAATAAGGAGCACTTGTGCTCATTTCTAATGATTAGGAATCGGATATGGTTCATTTGGTTCTGTTAAGTTAGCTAGCTTGGCTATTTAACTCACATTTCCAGAAATGTTTTGCCTTTTCTTACTCATTACCTCACTTTTCCATATTTTTTTAAGCCCTCGACTGTGACAGACCTTGTTTGGTTGGAATGTATGTGTACGGTAGCTAGAATTGTCTATCATATTAGTTGCATGCATGTTTATGTGGGTCGCAATTTAGGTGAGCGACTATTTTCTCCTTCTCTTACACTCATATGCTTACCCTTTTCTTCATGAGAGAAGAGCGACCCGTGAGAGTCCATCATCAAAGGTCTTGCAAGGTCGACGGTTCAACTTTATTATAGACATCCCATAACTCGTTTGCATTTGACAGTTTCTGCTATAAGCATTAGTGTTTGCATTAAATTGGTTTAGGTGGACGATTTATCGCTAGCTCTGAGCTTTACTCCGTTCCATTAGTTAGTTGCATTTAGTTTGCTTGGGGACAAGCAAAGGTTTTGTTTCGGGAATTTTGATGCGTGCATTTTATATATCATTGTACCATATTTGCACGCATCTCTATGCATATTTAGTAGTGTTTAGCTACAAATGTCCCCCAAATTATCTACTTTGATTTCTCTTGTCTTATTTGCAGGAATGAACCAAAGAGAAGCGAAATCAAGCTTAATACATGTCCCTATGCATGCATTTACGAGATGAGTTGAGTCGGAGCTTGGAGACTACTATTTTGAGATGCGCAAAGAAGTAAGGTAGCTAGGCGAGCAAAGGAAGAACTTCAAATTACTAGTGCCTACTTTGAAGAGCCATATCTCGAGTTCTACAACTGATTTTCAAGTGATTCCAATTGGACATGAAAGCTTATCCTTTAGCTTTCCAACGCCACCAAAAATGCTCTGTTTCCCAAGTAACAAAGAAATGGCAACCGCTTGAAATTCAGTGCGCGAAGCAGAAATTGTGCGCTGGAAATCACTCGATCGAGTACTATCTTGCTCGATCGAGTACCTAATGTCTTCGATCAAAAGGTGCCTTTTTTATAGTGTTCTATCGAGTACCTAATGTCCTCGATTGAGAGGTTTTTGCTAGGAGTTACTCGATCGAGTAGTTCTAAAGTACTTGATCGAGTACTTTTCTATCTGACGCAAGATTTTAATATCTTGTCATCGTATCTTAGGAAAATATATATCTCTCCTATAAATAGGAGAGACTTAATTAGGTTTTAGGACTTTTCATTCAATTTTTCCTCTGCTCATTTTTTCTGTTCTACGTTACATTGCGCTTTATTTCTGTAACACCCCCTCATACCAAGGTGCCTTACCAGGACCACCCTAGCATGAAAGAATGTTACCATCTCGGTTGCCCGAGGTTAGTACATATCAAAAGCAACCGTCCCAAACACATTTATTAAAATACTGTAAATGTAAAAAGGTTACAATGTTCCAAAATCCAATAAATAAGAATCCGAATGTTAACAACTACAGAATCGTTTGCTAAGACCCATGATGGTGATACTACATCTGGTGTGACGACTCTCCCAAGACCGCCCCAAGCTCACCAAATGCAATACCTGTCACGACCTGCTCACCATCCCCGAATAGATCACCGCAGATTTCATAAAACAACAACGGGGTCAGTACTGTTCAATCAAAATAAGACAACTACACAAGGTAACCAGCTGATCATCCTCCAACCCAATCCTCCTATCACACATAGTAACCGACTACACACCGAAGCGTGTAGCCCTGCCAGATTACCCATCGCAACAGGTAATCCTCGCCGCCAGTGGGGGACCGCAGCCAATCCCCACCTAAATCCCGCTCATCAACGAGCGATATCCCTGTCCCTTAATGTGCACATCCCCTCCCGTGACGGGTTCCACGGAGGGCGAACTAGGGTGTGAAGCCACTCCCGCAAGTGACTCCACCACAATCATCACAACACTACAACATCCACAATCATCACCATACCACAACCTCACAATCGTCACAACATCACAACATCACAATCACCACCACAACACCACCACTCCGATGATCAGCAGATAACAACAATTACAATACAAACACATCTTAAATCAACCAACAGAGACTGAGTAGGGAAACCCTACCTTAGCAACAATCAGCAACGATGGAATCAATCACTAGAACGACTCCTCTACGAAGTCCTCGCCTAAACAATAATCACATAAGACAATTACACATTGCACAATCCCATTTCCCCCAAATTTATAAATAAAGCAACCCTAGAATTGACCATTAACAACATAGGGATAAGACTTACCGGCGAGAGCACGAAAGACTGAATGCGATCACTGCGATGTCCACATACACAGAGGAGAGATTTGGGAGTGATTAGGATGTCGTAAGTATGATTAGGGTTGCAAATGATGTTTAGAAACTGTTTTATCGAATAAATAATCCCTAAACACTCCCGCATCAAACCGCTGAAATATTACTCGCCAGACCGGATACTCGGTCGAGTATAGAGTATACTCGGCCGAGTATCCTCTACTCAGTCGATTATTCATCATACTCGGCCGAGTAGTCCTCAGCAGTAGTCAAACAGACTACACTATCTACACTACTCGGCCGAGTAGGCTCTACTCGGTCGAGTACTAGCCTAAGGAATTCTGTAGTATTACAGTCTTCCCCCCTTAAAAAGAACTTCGTCCCCGAAGTTCATACTCTACGCAAAGCAAACACAAACAAACGACATCCCGACTCACATATACCAAAATTATACCAGTTTAAAACATCACAAACTCGACTAACCCGACTCAAACCAAGACAAAAACACGCATGCGACCATCTCCTACCCCCTAAAAAGACAACGGTTACGTCCCCGTAACCAACCATACCTGATCGAAAAGGTTTGGAAAACGCTCTCGCATAGCCTCCTATGTTTCCCATGTGGCCTCTTCCACATTGTGATTGGACCAAAGTACCTTGAGTAAGACGGTCTCACCATTCCTTGTCTTGCGTACCTTGCGATCCAGGATCTGCTTAGGAACCTCGCCATAAGAAAAAGACTCATCAAGCTCGATGTTCTCGACCTCAAGCACATGTGACGGGTCACTCACATACTTCCGAAGCTGCGAAACATGAAAGACATCGTGGACTCTATCCAAAGCCGGTGGCAAAGCTAGTCTGTAGGCTACGTCGCCTATGCAGTCCAAAATCTTGTAAGGACCTATAAACTTCGGACTCAACTTGCCTTTCTTTCCAAATCTCATCACACCCCTCATAGGTGACACTTTCAAAAGGACCTTGTCACCTACTGCGAACTCTATGTCCCTGCGGTGCAAATCGGCATAACTCTTCTGACGATCTTGAGCTGCTCTAATCTTTTGCCGAATTACCCGAACTTGCTCAACCATATCTTGTACCAGCTGTGGTCCTAAAACCACTGTCATCCCAGCACACTAGACTACGGCACTTTCGACCATACAAAGCCTCAAAAGGTGCCATCCCGATACTTGTATGGTAACTGTCATAGGATCGAGCTATGGTAGAAAAGTCTTGGATCTTAGGATCGAGCTCTTGCTTACTCTCCACCCTTGACTTCCACTCTTGGATCTTAGGATTGAGCTCTTGCTTACTCTTGATGTTCTCATACAGGTCTGGCTCAATCGTCAAATCCCCGATGGTGTCCCCTTTCCTTATCATACAAATCCCCATCTTGGACATCTCATCCCTCAACTTCAGCAAGGACATGGCCGTACATAGCGAATGAACGCTCTTCCTACTCAAAGCATCTGCAACAACGTTAGCCTTACCCTCGTGACAGATGATCTCCATATCGTAATCTCTGATCAACTCCATCCATCGCCTCTGCCGCATATTAAGCTCCTTCTGAGTGTAGATATACTTTCGACTCTTATGATCTGAAAACACCTTAAAGGTTGCCCCATAAAGGTAGTGCCTCCAAATCTTAAGAGCAAAAACAACTGCACCCAGTTCCAAATCATGAGTAGGGTAATTCTCCTCATATGGCTTCAGCTGCCTCGACGCATAAGCTATAACTTTCCCTGCCTGCATCAAAACACAACCCAGACCATTCTTTGAAGCATCGGCATATACTTCAAAGTTCTCACATCCCTCTGGCAAAGCTAGAATAGGAGCTGTGGTCAAACGTTCCTTTAATGTCTGGAACGATGTCTCACAACTCTCATCCCAAACAAATCTGGTCTCTTTTCTCATCAAAGCTGTCATAGGCCGTGCTATGGTAGAAAAGTCTTTCACGAACCTCCTTTAGTAGCCAGCAAGGCCCAAGAAATTCCGTATCTCGGCGACACTCTTCGGTGATTCCCACTTGGTCACAGCCTCAATCTTGCTAGGATCCACGGATACCCCCTTCTTAGATATCACATGACCCAGAAAAGTCACCTCTTCTAACCAGAACTCGCACTTAGATAGCTTGGCATAAAGTTGATTTTCTCTCAGAGTCTGCAAAACCATCCTCAAGTGCTCCTCATGTTCTCCCTTAGTCTTGGAGTAGACTAAGATGTCGTCGATGAAAACAACCACAAACCTATCCAAGAACGGTGTAAAGATCCGATTCATCAAATCCATGAAAGCTGCTGGTGCATTGGTCAAATCAAAAGGCATTACTACATACTCATAATGACCATAACGGGACCGGAAAGCTGTCTTTGGAATATCCTCATCAGCTATCCTCAATTGGTGATAACCTGACCTCAAATCAATCTTGGAAAACACACCAGCTCCACTCAGCTGATCAAGCAAGTCATCAATCCTAGGCAAAGGATACTTGTTCTTTACCGTGACACGGTTTAACTCTCTGTAGTCGATGCACAGCCTCATACTCCCATCTTTCTTCTTTAGAAATAGAACTGGAGCTCCCCAAGGTGACACACTTGGCCGGATATAACCCTTGTCTAACAACTCATGTAACTGTTTCTTCAACTCAGCTAATTCTTTAGGTGCCATGCGGTATGGTGCTTTGGATATAGGACTTGTTCCTGGTTTGAGCTCCACGCTGAAATCAACATCCCTCTTTGGCGGTAACCCCGGTATCTCCTCAGGAAAGACATTATAAAACTCTCCCACTACTGGTATCTCAGCAGCTGTCTGTGACTCTACTCGGCTATCTCTCACGTGACAAAGAATCAAGAGGCACTTCTTCCTCAAACATGACTTTAAAGTCATCACAGCTATGAACTTACACTTAGGTCTAACAACAAACCCTTTATAAGACACCTTTATACCCTTTGGACCCCTTAAAGACACTTTCTTTTGCCGACAATCTATCTTGGCATCATACTTACCCAACCAATCCATCCCGACAATCACCTCAAACCCATCCATAGGAAACTCTAGCAGGTCTACCGGTAAATCTACCCCTCCAACTATCATAGACACTCCCTTATACAACTTGACACATGACACAGACTCCCCAGAAGGTATGAACACATCATCCTTTACAAGTTCAAACTCCCCCAAGCCCATAGATAAAGCATGACTCCTAGACACAAAAGAATGTGTTTCCCCCCAGTCAAACAAAACAAAAGACGATACATTATGAACAAGAAAGGTACCGGTGACTACATGTGCATCATCCTGAGCTTCCTGCTTATCCATCATGAAGAGCTTTCCACTGCTTTTTCTTCCCTCCTCCTTGGACCGAAGCATTGGAAGTACTCGGCTTGGCTGTCGAATCCTGGGTGACACTATTGTTCAGGCGCTGATAAGATCCACCACTGTTGCGGTTATAACCGCCATTGTTGCTATGTCCACCCCGGTTGCCCCATGATCCACCCGACCGGTTGCTAGCAAAGCTCTGACTCAGCCCCTGAGAGAAGCTTCCCTAATAAGCTCCCGAACCTGTCATAGTCTTGGCACTTGTGCACTCTCGCCTCCTGTGGCCTATGCCACCACAGTTGAAGCATGTAAGGTTGGAGATGTCGCTCGTACTCCGACCACCACCTCTTCCCCTGTTGGATTCGTTAATCTCAAAAGTTTACATATTCAATATGTGATAAATTAATTTAGTCATAAAATTAATTCTAGATCTTATGCATGCAAAACAAAATACAAGAGTGAAGAAAAATCGGTTCCTTACATATGTATTTTCGGCTATTAGGGCACTAGTAAGGTCTCCTACCTTACTTAGTTCTTGAGCTTTCCTAATGGATGAACAAGATTCAATTTTAGAATATCTCCTCAAGGATTGTACCAAGAAATCCTTCTTAATACAAATATTAATTTGATTACTAGAATTAATATTTGTTCCCTTAAAATACTAATATTATGTGTATACTACTTCTAGTATTAAGAGAATAATATTAGAGATTTTATGTGAGGTTTTATGATTTTGTTCAACAACAAAACTTAGAAGGATAAGCTCATATCCAAGTGAATGAATATTATTAGAATAAATAAGTGTAAGATGAAAACACACTACTTGAGTGTGTATATAGGAGGCCACCGATTTTTCGCCATGGGTAGAGTGCCCAATCCTTTTCATTTTTCTCTTCTAAAGAGTGTAGATAGGGAAGCCTAAGATTAGTAGGTAATCATGATGTCTTCCACTAAACAAAAGAATTAAGCACAACCAACCTCCTCTCCTTCATTTACACGGCACCCTTAACATTATAAGGGTCCATTTTAAGTTTGTCAATTTGCTAATATGTATTGTGTGACATATTGAACATGTTACTAGACATGTTGGTTAGATAATGCATTTTTAACAAATTAAAAAACATTATATAAACAAAATAAATCACAAACAAAAATTAATTAGTAATTCACAATTACTATTACTTAAAATGGGTCATATAATTATAAATCACAACTACTTGTATTTATAATAATCAATTCATTCTTATTTCAATTGTTTCATAAACAATAAATAAACCTTAAGTAATAAAACAATTTAATTACTTAGAATGAATCTTATTTAATCGAATTACAATAAGATACGTATAATTACTCACAAAATCATTTGTTCAATTTTAACGAATTAATTAACTTGTATCGTCTTACAATTAATTAATTAGTCAATTAAGAATGTTTCCTTAGAGGTATGACCTTAAGGGATCAACTGATCACCACCGTCGCACGACAGTAATGTCAAACTCTAGTCAGCCAATCATTACCGATTAATGTGGATCAGTTGACAATAAAATGTTACATTCCCTTATGTATTCTTAATATGAGATTTAAACATGTGATCGCATTATTGTCGAGGATACATACTCCAACAATCTCCCACTTGTCCACGACAAGTGTGCGTCACCGATTCTCTTGTCCTATTACAATCTCCCACTCAATGCAAGGTGTCTTGCTGGTCGTACTTGTATTTGATCATATCGAGAGTGGTTTCCTCGATCTGGAGAATAATTGTCTGACCGGAATTATCTTCCATAGATACCTTCCGAGCGTGGCCACGCATTTCCAGTTCATTTCTCCTCGAGTGGCCTTGAGATATAAGATAACCCTGACGGGGATGGACAATTCCTATTGCACTCTTCCCTTCGTTCAGCCACAGCTCATCATGACCCAAAACATGCCCATTAGACCCCAATTACGAAGGTCGCCGAACATAAATCAAAGTCATTCTGAAACTGTGCCATCTTAGGCGAACAATCATTAGTCAAAGAATTGACTCATAAGAATACCATAGTAGCTCTCGCCACGACCAGGCTATAAAAATTGCCAGAACTCTATAAGCGGTCATAGGTCCGACAGAGTGTCCCTCACAGTCTGCCTATGTGATCAACTAGTCATCTCTTATGACTCTATGGCACTTGAACTTGCCAACAATCGCATCACACTCTAGTTGCTTCGAGATGTCACCTCATGTAAGTAACTAGGGACGAGCACTATGTTAATCCAGTTCACATTAATGGGGTTCAATATTGTCCCAACAATCCCATTTGGATGTAACAAGGTATAAGATGAGTTAATAATAACTCAAACAATAAATGTGATTATCACACATGAGTAGTAAATACCATGTTGCTACTCCATGTCTTATAATCATGAGTGCACTTATGCACTTGTGTAACGCAATAAAAGTTTAGCTTGTGAACATACCATGTGTCCAAGTGTCCAAACTTTTCCGAATTGCGATTTCCTTCAACTTCATGTTATCCCTCATAGCATGAATTTTTACTAAGTACATGTCTAGACTTCATACTAGACATAGGTTCTTAAGCTTAAAAGAAGCTATTAGTGTTATCACATAACTTGTGATGTGGGTTTCGGTAGACAACACTACTTATAGTTTTAACGTCCACCACTTCATCACAACGCACTTAGGTTCATTTCGTAGAAACTTGCAATGGATGACAATAAAATACTCTTTTCTAGTCTTGTACTCCTTATGTCAATAATCTGCCTGGGATTTTCATAAATCCAAATGAGTTTGGAAACTTGAGTTTGTGTAACTTCTTAACACACAACTTATTTCTCTTCCAAACTATAGAACAGATCATTAGTTCTCCTAGAGAATTCATGACGGTTCCTTAAAGCTTACCAACAACTCTCATATGGGTAGACTTGTTATCGACTTATCATGCTCCAAGCATTTAATTCATCTAGGACATATGTATAATGGTGTACATAATTATACTAATGGCGGAAACATTAGTAATTATATTCATGTAGACAACAGTTCTTAGGTTCATGTGGATAATCATAACACTATGATAATTCAAACTTCATCAACATGAACAACCTACTTAACTGGTTGATATTAGAAGGATCATTATCATCATAAGATACCCGTCTACGTGCCAGTCCAACATCCCATGTTATAATAGATATGCATAATGTTTAATTTCATCCAGAATTGAAAAACTATTTGCACGTCATTTTCAAATGAGTAATAAGTTATACAATTCATGAAGGATGATTGCTCCCACTAAACTTCATGTCTAAATATGACAGTTTCTTGCTCCCACTCAAGTCCATGTGTACACATGTTTCTCCATGGAAACATTATATAATGGAATGTTCATTGCTTCTCTAAGTATTAATCAAAACCATATATGTCATTCACATATCACTTTCAAAATACCCATTTAGGAAGTGGCTTTGATACTTTACTTACTTTCATAATGAATAGCAATGTTTTGAATCCTTAGCTTAGTTAACAATTAACTTAGTTCTGTAGACATCGAGATGCCACTCTATGCAACTCTTAATCATAAACTTCTATTCACTTTGGATTGGTCTCAACAATCCCAAATAAATCCATTTAATTGCATAGATATCATTTTAGTTTCATAGGGCTCTTAAGTAAAATATCGAATTTTAAGATTTCTTGTAAGTTCATAGATCATGATCTAAATTTCAAAGGCACGCCTTCTTTTGGTGTCCTCACGTAGGTTCTTTAAGAACATCTTCTTTTGGTCTCCTCGCGTAGTATCCTCAAGAACATCTTCTTTTGGTCTCTCACGTAGTATCCTCAAGAACATCTTCTTTTGGTGTCCTCACGTAGTATCCTCAAGAACATCTTCTTTTGGTGTCCTCATGTGGTATCCTCAAGAACGACTTCTTTTGGTGTCCTCACGTGGTATTACGTAGTTTTCTTAAGAACATCTTCTTTTGATGTCATCACATCTCACGTAGTATCTACCTTCTCAAAGCTTGTGGCTAAATTACTGCCACTCTACTTTAGAAAAATACCATTTTTCTCCAAAGATAGCTTTTGAGCCACAAATAATGATGGTTAAAAATATCACATATTTTTAAGTAATAGTGATTTAATCGAGACATATTAAAAGGATGACTTTGACAAGACGATTTAGATAGGCGAATCAAATGAGGTTTATAATGTTCCCTTATATGAGTTCAACAACTCAATCTTGACTTCACAATTGATCTTACAAAGTAAGTTCTGACATTTAGTCACAATGACATAAGGAGAATCGAATTCATAGCTTATGGACATATAAGGACGTGATCATTATAATTTGTCTAAATAATCAATTTAAGTCGATAATCTTATGTTTCTAGATGCAAGTAATGTATTAAGATAAATTTTAGAACAACTAATACGATAAAGTAAGTGACTTGGGTTGCAAACCAAGTCACCAAAATCCAAAATACAACCATTGTTTGAGGAAATAGCAAATTCCCAAGTCAAACGAGGAAATTGAAAATAGTTCTAAAATTCCAAAATACAACACAAAATAAAGACAAAATAAAGCCAAGCTCCCATTGATCTAGCACTATGGGCGGCTACATCTAGCTTCCCTCAAGATCTTCTAGGCTTGCTTTTCTTGGCCCTTGTCCTTGCTCGGATGCCCTAATTACAATAAAAAGGGAATTATCACAACTTGTATCACAATAGCAAAGTTGAGATCGAAACATAAAAAGATAGGGATAATTAAATTACCTACTGGAATAACCTTTCCAGCTTTGATGTCGCCTATGTACTTAGGGCAATTCCTCTTCCAATGCCTAATGCCATTACAATAGTGGCATTTGTCCCTGGACGGGGCACCCTTCTTGGGCTTAGAGGAGCTAGCTTCACAAGCTTTTCCCTTGTTCTTAAAGGGGATTTTCTTCTTACCCTTTGTGCCACCTTTCTTGAATTTTCCCTTGCTCTTTTGATTGATGTTGAGCACATTCTTGGTGGTGCTAGCATTTAGCCCCATATCCCTCTCGGCTTGCACAAGCATTTTATGCAATTCATCGAGGAAAACTTTCAAGTTTTGCATATTAAAATTCACCCGTAATTGAACATATGCTTTAACCTTGTTCAAGGAATGAAGAATTCGATCAATGATGAGTTCTTCGGGAATGTCTACCTTTTGCATTTTCAAGGTCTCAACATGCTCCATCAACTTCAGCACGTGAGGGCTAACCTTTTGGCCCTCCTTAATGTTGAGATCGAAGAATGCGGATGCCGCTTCATATTGAATGATCCTAGGAGCTTGTGAAAACATGGTCACAAGCTTCGTATAGATCTCATAGGCGGTGCTAATCTTTATAGCACTCCTTTGGAGTTCGGCCTCCATTGAAAAGATCAACACATTTTTGATCGCGGCCGACTCCTTTTGGTAAGTCTCATAGGCTTGCCTAGCGGCGGGAGTAGACGTAGCGGTCGGTGCGGCGGGAGAGGCCTCAGTGAGGTAACAAATCTTATCGTCACCCTCCGCGGCCAAGCGAAGTTGGGCGTCCTAATCGGCGAAGTTTGACCCATTCTTTTCTAGTTTACAACGATCCATAAAGGATCGGAGACATGAAACATTGGTGAGAGTGTTCGAGCTAGTGGATGCGTTTGGATTTGGAGTTGCCATTGCAAATGAGAAAACAAATTTGACTACAAAATAAAAGTGAAAGAATTAATAAACATCTATTGTTTTAATAATACTTGTTAACATTTTAAACAAGTTTTAAACATTTATATAGTGACCTCTACCTAACTATGATAAATGATTCCGAGATCCAAATTCATATTAACTCGGGTACGGTGAGCCGAATCATCCCTTATCAATATAACTCGGTGGATTAACCTTTTAATCGATTATACTTCTAAAATTCTCGGTCGATAAAATTACTCTAATATTTATCTTTAGCCCGGAACACATGCGACTACGGTCACGAATACTTCCGTTGAGCTCAATCCAAATTTCGATGTAATAACATTTTATCACCCACTTACCCAACGTAACAAGGTTTGTATTACGGTGAAGCCGGCTTAACTCCCTTATGAAATTGGGGCTCATGGTTCTACTATTTGGTAAGGCTAATTCTCAATTATAACTTTAGCGAGAGGTCATGTCAATTTATTATCTATCACGTTTTAAGTGAACTAAAGCGGTGAACTACGATAATTATAATTGACATGGTCGATGACTCGATAAATGATATGCATGTGTAGTTATGGCGATTTGGCTATGCATGCAAACATATAAAACAAATGCAAAGCATAAAGATAAAATCCTAGTATGGCCTTCCTAAATTAGTAAATCAAATAAACTATTTACAAATTCGGAAACCAACTCCTTTGCTCCCTTGAACTTCATATGGCACGCTCTTCAAGGTAACACCGTCTTTGTCGGACCACCTTCTCAAATTGCACCGTCTTCAAGGAACTCCGGAATAAATAAATTTCTACTTTATACAATATAAAATAGAAACAAAACTATATAAAATAAAAGTGATACGAGATCACAATAATTACAACCGAATCGATATCCCCATTCATTTCGGGAAATACCAATTAAAAACTAAGGCCATACTAAGTACAAATTACATAATTCAAAAATTATATAAAATAAAATTATGACAATCATACTAAAATGCAGCTAACCTTCTTAAAACTCAAAATTTAGTCTTCATAATAAAATTATGACAATCATAATAAAATTGTGAAATGCCAAATCGCCCTATTTAAGCTAATATCGTATATTTTTCCGGTTTTATGGATTAGTGTGACCATTATACTTTTAAAGTCACAAAATATTACATAAATCAAATCTATGTCCAAGTTAATTACCCTAACCTTCTTAGGACTCAAAATTTAGTCTTCACTAAATATTTGACAATAATTCAACTTGATATTTTACAATTGCTCTATAATCACCATTATTCAAAATAATAAAGAAATAATTCCCATTAAGTCATAAAAATTCGAAAAAATCAAAATCATAATTTTGTATATTCTGGAAAATTCCCAAAATCCCAAAATTTTATTAAAATTTGATCTTTAATTTATCTTAACTTATTTCACAAATAAATTGCATAAAGCATAATTTTAATCCATTAATTCCAAATTAATTATAAAAATATCCAATAAATCAAATTTAAAATTTTGAAAATTCTTAACAAGTTTCTAGAACCTGTAAATAACAAATTTGTAAGCTCAAAATTCGAATTTTTTAATTATGACTATTAAAGTTGCTTTTTATCAATTTATATCCCATAAAAATTAATAACTATCCAAATTAAACGAAATTTGACATGCAACTTAAGACCTGATGTTCATATCACATATAGAACATAGAGAAAAATTTTCAAGCCTTAAAATTTAATTTAGCTATTTTGGGCTAAAATAGTCACTATTTATTCGATTTTTACATCTAAAAATCATAAATCATGCAAAATTAAATCATTTGATCTAATAATTTACATACAGTGTGTAAATATTACATGTGACATTATACTAAATTTTGATTTGCAGGAACAAAGTCTAACCATTTTTAACATAAATACCTCCATTTAATCGACTTTTAACTTGTGAAAATCATAAATCATGCTATATAAAACCATTTTATATGCAAATTTACATACAACTTGTAAAATATGCATGTGAGGTCGTGTAAATAATTCAAGTTCAGAATCATAGTCTAACTATTTTTAGCATTTTTAATGTCATTTTATTCAATAAACTGTAATAAAATACTAATAAATATATTAGAGAGCAATAAAAATACCATAAATCATCAAAATGATATAAAATCAATTTAGGACCAGAATGTTTATCATGCAAAATTTTCGTGGCATTTATCTTCATAAATCCTAAATAACAAGTTTTATTCGTTAACAAATTAACTCGGAAAAACTAACCCGATTTTGCATGCAACAACCGTGTAGCTCTGATACCACTTATTGGATTCATTAATCTCAAAAGTTTACATATTCAATGTGTGATAAATTAATTTAGTCATAAAATTAATTCTAGATCTTATGCAAGCAAAACAAAATACAAGAGTGAAGAAAAATCGGTTCCTTACATATGTATTTTCGGCTATTAGGGCGCTAGTAAGGTCTCCTACCTTACTTAGTTGTTGAGCTTTCCTAATGGATGAACAAGATTCAATTTTAGAATCTCTCCTCAAGGATTGTACCAAGAAATCCTTCTTAATACAAATATTAATTTGATTACTAGAATTAATATTTGTTCCCTTAAAATACTAATATTATGTGTATACTACTTCTAGTATTAAGAGAATAATATTAGAGATTTTATGTGAGTTTTTATGATTTTGTTCAACAACAAAACTTAGAAAGATAAGCTCATATCCAAGTGAATGAATAATATTAGAATAAATAAGTGTAAGATGAAAACACACTACTTGAGTGTGTATAAAGGAGGCCACCGGTTTTTGGACATGGGTAGAGTGCCCAATCCTTTTCATTTTTCTCTTCTCAAGAGTGTAGATAGGGAAGCCTAAGATTAGTAGGTAATCATGATGTCTTCCACTAAACAAAAGAATTAAGCACAACCAACCTCCTCTCCTTCATTTACATGGCACCCTTAACATTATAAGGGTCCATTTTAAGTTTGTCAATTTGCTAATATGTATTGTGTGACATATTGGACATGTTACTAGACATGCTGGTTAAATAATGCATTTTTAACAAATTAAAAAATATTATATAAACAAAATAAATCACATACAAATATTAATTAGTAATTCACAATTACTATTACTTAAAATGGATCATATAATTATAAATCACAACTACTTGTGTTTATAATAATCAATTCATTCTTATTTCAATTGTTTCATAAACAATAAATAAACCTTAAGTAATAAAACAATTTAATTACTTAGAAAGAATCTTATTTAATCGAATTACAATAAGATACGTATAATTACTCACCGAATCATTTGTTCAATTTTAATAAATTAATTAACTTGTATCGTCATACAATTAATTAATTAGTCAATTAAGAATGTTTCCTTAGAGGTATGACCTTAAGGGATCAACTGATCACCACCGTCGCACGACAGTAATGTCAAACTCTAGTCAGCCAATCATTACCGATTAATGTGGATCAGTTGACAATAAAATGTTACATTCCCTTATGTATTATTAATATGAGATTTAAACATGTGATCGCATTATTGTCGAGGATACATACTCCAACATCCCCAACCACGAGAACCCCCAGAGAAACCAGCCCCAACAGAAAAAGCCTTAGCATGGTTGAAGTTGCCCTTCTCTTGTTACCCGACTGGTTGTTGTTTCCACTATCAGCCTTCCTTTTCTCCGCAGCAATCCTCTCTGTAACCGCTTTTGAGAGATCTACCATTCTCTCAGCTTGACCAGCTCTCAGGTACACATCCTTAAGATTAGTGACAACTCCAGCTGGTAGACGGTTCATGATCTTGGCGGACAAACCCCTCTCAAATCGAAGAGCCAAACCCCTCTGCCCCAGCTGCATGTCCTCAGCATAACGAGACAACTCTAGGAACCGGTGATAGTACTCGGTGACTATCATATCATCGGTCATGGTGAAGGAATCGAACTCTGATCTCATCTTGTGTCGGATGTGCTCCGGCACAAACTGCTCCCTCATGGCACTCTTCAGACCTGACCAGGCAATAGCCCCTAAACCCTCAGCTTGGTAGTAGGCTCTCGCATCCTCTTTGACGTTTTGCCACCACACGGCGGCCTCACCTCTCAGGTAGTACACCACCTGTTCGACGATTATATCCTGCGGACACTTGACCACCTCCATGAGACTTTCCATCTCATGGTGCCACTTCTCAAACAACTTAGGTTTCCCAACGCCCTCATAGGTGGGTGGGTTGAAGCGGACGATGTTGATGCTATATTTCTTTACGTTTACACTCCTATTTCTTTACAGTTACACTTGTTTACATTTACACTCGTATTTCTTTACATTTACACTCGTATTTCTTTACATTTACACTTTTTTTTTCCAGATCTGCTATAGATCTTTTTTGTGAGTATGAGTTGGTGGTGACTGGTGAAGGATGGTGATGGTGTTTATCGGTGGTCGGACTACAGTTACACTCTTAAAGGACAAAAGTTGCAATCTTAAAGGACCAAAATTACACTTAAAGGACCAAAAAATCAAATTGACACTCTTAAAATATTACATTTACACTCGTAAAACCTCACATTTACACTTGTAAAATGTTAAAATTATATAAATTCAAAATTTCCGTCACAAAAAATCAAATTTACACTCTTAAAATGTTACATTTACACTCGTAAAACCTCACATTTACACTTGTAAAATGTTAAAATTATATAAATTCAAAACTTCCGTCACAAAAAATCAAATTTACACTCTTAAAATGTTACATTTACACTCGTAAAACCTTACATTTACCCTTGTAAAATGTTAAAATTATATAAATTCAAAATTTCCGTCACAAAAAATCAAATTTACACTCTTAAAATGTTACATTTACACTCGTAAAACCTCACATTTACACTTGTAAAATGTTAAAATTATATAAATTCAAAATTTCCGTCACAAAAAAACAAATTTACACTTTTAAAATGTTACATTTACACTCGTAAAACCTCACATTTACACTTGTAAAATGTTAAAATTATATAAATTCAAAATTTCCGTCACAAAAAAAACAAATTTACACTCTTAAAATGTTACATTTACACTCGTAAAACCTCACATTTACACTTGTAAAATGTTAAAATTATATAAATTCAAAATTTCCGTCACAAAAAAATCAAATTTACACTCTTAAATTGTTACATTTACACTCGTAAAACCTCACATTTACACTTGTAAAATGTTAAAATTATATAAATTCAAAATTTCCGTCACAAAAAATCAAATTTACACTCTTAAAATGTTACATTTACACTCGTAATACCTCACATTTACACTTGTAAAATGTTAAAATTATATAAATTCAAAATTTCCGTCACAAAAAAATCAAATTTACACTTTTAAAATGTTACATTTACACTCGTAAAACCTCACATTTACACTTGTAAAATGTTAAAATTATATTTCCGTCACATTTACACTTGTAAAACTCATACAACATTACATTTGCACTTCTGAAATCTAAAACTCAAAACTGATTAATTAGGGGCTAGAGAGAGAAAGAAAAATTAATTAGTGTGTAGAAATTTGATTAGTGGTAATTTTTTTTGGTAATTTTAAATCTCAACCATCCATCTCAATCCAACCATCCACATTTTTTTCCTTTTCTTTTTAATGGCCTTTAATCAAATTCATCTCAACCTTCCATTTAGTCCATTCAATGGCCCTTAGAGGGACTTATGGACTCAATGTCCCATGTTGGACTCATTAGATCTTACCTATATATATATATATATATATATATATATATATATATATATATATATATATATATATATATATATATATATATATAGAGAGAGAGAGAGAGAGAGAGAGAGAGAGAGAGAGGCGGGATCTCGTGAGTTTGGTTCTTACGGTGAGTTTGTGCTTTAAAATCTCAACCATTAGATAAACAAAAATGAAGGGCTGTGATTTAGATCACATAATATCAAAAAAAATAACAAATAAAAAAACACAATCGCGAGCCAAAATCCATCAGATGAAACAAACAGTTTCTCTCTCCCAAAATCTCTCTTAATTATAGAACTCAAAATCCCTGAAACAAAACCCTGGAACTTTGGGGGAAAATAGCATTAATTTTTTCTCGTTTTCGACAATTAACAATCAATTAGCGGTTTTTAAGCATAATCATCTACACAATGAATCCAGCTTCCCAATTAATCAAAGGAAATGAATTCAGCAAGCTAATTCAACCACCGACGGTGACGGTAATGTTGATCTCAGTTCAAGAAGATGATAGCCAACATCACCTAATCGCAGTTGTTATGATTAAGAAGAATATTAAGGAGAGATTAGCTGATAAAAGGTGAGGATCAACCGTTTAATTTCATTGCGAAAATGGTGCAGGTGGACGAAGGATAGCGACTGTTGTGCGCTGCTGTTGGGCGGTTCGAAATGGGGCCATGGTAACTAGAATGTGAAGTTGTCTAGAGAAGGAATCGGTGGTTGTCGTGGTGGAGTAGAGTCGATTATTTCGAGGCAAATGACGGTGCTATTAAACCTAATTTATGCAACAGTTTTGTGTAATTTTGTTCGTTTAACTCCTAGATTTGTAAGTTTAGTTGTTAATAATTTCGTATTAAACGTATAGAGATTACCGGACTGGAATTCTTTTCCAGAAAGTCGATAATTAGCGATTCCATTTGGTTCTCAAATGGTCTCAGACAAATTGTTAGGGGTAGCTTCAGCTTTCATAGGGCTCAACTTTAGTCTGTTAGAGTGTTTCTGAATTCGTATGATTTGTCTTTTAATCTATGTTCAAAAGGAGTTACTGGTAACATTTACCTTATTACGTCTTTGTTCAAATCTCGTTTTTGACAATTGCTGACACCTCTTTGCCACGCTCAGGTATGAGGTTTTGTTCATATCTGTACAATCTCCTCTTTGCCCGTTTTAGTCATCTTGCAAGTTAGCACTACACAAATGTCTTGCTTAGTCATGTTGTTGCTGCGGCAATGTCATATCTACCCCTGGAGGTAAGTAGAACTCTAAGTTGGGGAAGATGCTTCTTGAAGGCTATTAGTTCAGTGGTAAAACAATGTGTGATTTTGCACAAAAGAGGTAGGTTCGACTCCCACATAGCCTACTCTTCTGTTGTAAAAAGAGTAAAAAAATCAAAGTACTAAAAAAAATCAAAAGTGACATCGGAATAACATCACAATAACACCAGAATAACAGCACAATAACATGTGGTAAAAAAAAAGTAAAAAAATCAAGTAGTAAAATATCTAAGTGACACTGGAATAACATCACAATAACACCAGAATAACAGCACAATAACATGTAGTAAAAAAAGTAAAAAAATCAAAAGTAGTAAAAAAATCAAAGTGACACCGGAATAACATCACAATAACACCAGAATAACAGCACAATAACATGTGGTAGAAAAAAGTAAAAAAATCAAAAGTATTAAAAAAAATCAAAGTGACACCGGAATAACATCACAATAACACCAGAATAACAATACCACTAGAATAACAACACAATAACACATGGTAAAAAAAAAGAGTAAAAAAATCAAAGTAGTAAAAAAAATTAAAGTGACATCGGTATAACATCACAATAACACCAGAATAACAATAACACCAGAATAACAGCACAATAACATGTGGTAAAAAAACATTAAAAAATTCAAAGTAGTAAAAAAAATCTAAGTGACACCGGAATAACATCACAATAACACCAGAATAACAATAACACTAGAATAACAGCACAATAACATGTGGTAAAAAAAGAGTAAAAAAATCAAAGTAGTAAAAAAATCTAAGTGACACCGGAATAACATCACAATAACACCAGAATAACAATAACATCAGAATAACAGCACAATAACACGTGGTAAAAAAAAAAAAAAAAAAAAAAAAATCAAAGTCGTAAAAAAAAAAGCACAATAACAGCATAATAACACGAGATAAAAAAAAAAGGAGATAAAAAAAATTAAAGTAAAAAAAAGAAAAGAGTAACGCTAGAAAAAAGAGAAAATAAGTAAATGACAGTGGTTTTATATGACAGGTAAGATTAGATCTTGGTCATTCATCTCTAATATAATCTAGTGGCTGAGATTTTCAAGCACAAACTCACCATAAGAAACAAAACTTACAAGAACCTAACTCTCTCTCTCTCTCTCTCTCTCTCTCTGTATATATATATATATATATATATATATATATATATATATATATATAGAGCCAAGTTCAAATGAGTCCACCTAAATTGGTGAGTCCACTAAGTCCTAATTCTAGCCATTGATCTTCTAAGATTGATGATTGAGATTGTAAAATTTTAAGATGAAAACTTTAATGTTTTATAAATGAAACTTTAATTTATGAGTGTAACTTTAATTCTTTAGAATTATAACTTTAATATTTAAGGTTATTTTATAAAAAAAAAAATTAAATTTATGTTATAAAATTTAATTTTAAATATATAAAATTGATTTTTGAGTGTAACTTTAGTGCTTACGAGTGAAATTTTAATGCTAAATTTTGAAACTTTAATTTTTTTAGACAATTTTTAATATAAAAATTTGAATTTATTTAGTTTTACTAATTTATAAATGTAACTTTAATGTTTTACGAGAGAAACTTTAATACAAAAAATTAAAACTTTAATTTTTTTAGCCAATTTTTAATATAAAAATTTAAATTTAATTAATTTTACTAATTTATAAATATAACTTAAATGTTTAACAAATGAAACTTTAATGCAAAAATTTGAAACTTTAATATTTTTAAATATTTTCTAATATAAAAATTTGAATTTAATTTATTTTACTGATTTATAAATTTAATGTAAATAACTTTAATGTTTGACGATTGTAACTTTAGTCATAATTTTTGAAACTTTATTTTCTTTTAGGATTGTAACTTTATACTAACTTGAATTTATGTAACGTGATTTCAACAGTTTATGAAATTTTATTCTCTTAGAAATGTAATTTTAGTCATGTCTTGTGAAACTTTAGTCCATGTCTTGTAAAACTTTAGTCCATGCAAGTAGATTTTAGTCCATATCAGTGAAATAAATTTTAGTGCTTATCAAGTGAAACTTTAGTTAATATTGGTGAAACTTTAGTCCATTTCTTTGAAACGTTAATCAATATCACAACGTTATTACCACGACACCATTACCTATGACAAATCTGAAATTAGAAAAATCTGAAAAAAGGTAAAAAAAAAAAAAAAAAAAAACGACAACCACCGACTTAATCCACCAACAACACCATTACCTATGACAAATCTGAAAAAAGAAAAAAAAAAAAACAAACCCAGACCCCACGACCACCCTGCTAGGCTGCTACACCACCGGACCTGAAGAAAAAAAAAGCACGCTAAAAAAAAAAAACGAAAAGGCGGCAGAAGCCCAGACCCTGCGACCACCATGACCTCCCCCCTGCAACAACCGCCACCACGTACCACCAAACTGAAAATAAAAAGGAAGACCACGACATTCTTACCCCCACCCCCACGGCCGCGACATCCACACCCCCACAAATCCCCCCTTGCAACCACCAACTCCCATCAGATCTGAATGAAAAAAAAAAAAAAAACAAGACAGTCGAAACCAACACCAAAGCAACCACCAAATCTGAAAAAAAGAAAAAAAATATAAAAAAAGAGAAAAGGGAAGGAGGGAGGCAGATGTGCGTGGTGGAGGCCGAGGTGCGTGGTGGAGGCCGAGGGAGGCACGGGGAGAGAGGGAGGCAGAGGGAGGGGTTGGTGGTGTCGGGGCGGTGGCGACGAGGCGGGTTGAGTGCAACAGTAGGAAGAGGAGAGGTGAGAGATTTAGAGAGAGAAGTGAGAGTGAGGGAGGTAAGTGGGTGAATGAATAGAATTAGGGTTTGTTGGGGTTTTATATGGGCTTTTATTTTCAGATTTAATCTTGGGCATTGATTTTGTTATAATCTAATGGCTAAGATTAGGACTCATGGACTCACCTAAGGAAGGTGGACTCATTTGATCCTAATTCTATATATATATATTATAAAGTGGTTTTACACAACAATTTGCGCTAAGCTAATAACGTCGGTGGGGTAGTCTTTTTATTCCAACCTACTAAACATCGTCGACAATTATTAACGAACTTCCTAAACTACCCCTCCCTCACACTCCCCCTTATATTCACATTTTTTTCCAAAAATCACCATTTCACACTAAAAATTTAAAGAAAAAAAAAATCGTCTCACATAACAACGAAAACACCGTCTTCAACCACATTATTTCCGTCATCAAATTCAACCATTCAACAAGGTATGTATTCTTTAGTAATTTTATTTTTAATATTTTCTTAGTTTGTATGTTTGTGACGGAATTAGGATAGATGCCTTTATTTGAGACGTAATTAGGATAGATGCCTTGATTTGAGACGGAATTAGTCGGATTTGCAACATTTTATTCGAATTTTTATAAAAAAAAAATAGACGAACTGGGCTTGGACGAATAACATTTTCGTCCAAAACCAGACCCAGACGAAAATGTTCTTCGTCCAGAATGGGCATTGGACGAAAAACATTTTCGTCTGGGCCTGGTTTGGACGAAAATGTTCTTCGTCCAAGCCCAGTTCGTCTAATTTTTTTTTTCTTTTTTTTTTAAACTTATTTTCCGTCTTGTTTTGTTTTCGTTAAAAAATAATTAATTATTACTACTAAACCCCGCCCCGGCCTAATTCGTTGTATTTTTATTTTTTAAATTTTTTTAAACTTATTTTTCCGTCTTGTTTTATTTTCGTTAAAAAATAATTAATTATTGCTAATAAACCCCCGTCCGGGCCTAATTCGTTGTATTTTTATTTTATTTTATTTTTTTAATTTTTTTAAACTTATTTTTCCGTTTTCACGACAAATAAAAAGAAATAGTGAAGTATAACACCATAATTAATAAATTTTTCGATTTTATTAATTTAACTAATGAACGCATTTTGTTATTTTGTCAATAGATGGCCGGTGGAGGAAAAGACCGTCACGTTCGAGCTCGAAAGGGGCTCCAGTTTGAGCCTGAGGTAGCACCGGTGGGTGGAGAGGGTAGTACCCAGTCGTGGACTGCGCAGGAGTTGGAGGAGGAGGTGCTTCGGGCTGCTGATGAGGTAGCTGAGGATGAGGGGGGTGCGGAGCGAGTGCGTAGGGGGCCCCGTAGACGGGACGAGGAGGGACGTTTCCAGCGGATGTCGGATGGGAGTTCTAGTAGTGTCGTGGCTCCGAAGAAGAAGAAGTCGGCTAAGGATGTCTCTTGGTTGGTTTTCGATCCTGTTCCGGGTGGTCCGTTGGTTCCCCACGTGATTCCCAGCTTTGGGGGCCACATTGCCCACACCTTATGGCCGAGTCCTAATGAGGTCGATCGACCAGTTTTGACGGGTTACCACCGGTTTGGTAGGACGGGGTTGTTGAGTAGCTGGCGACTACCTTTGGTCGTTTGGTCTATTTATGACGGTAGTGGTCTTTCCCACCTTACAGATTCCATGGCCGAGCATTTTAACATACCCCTTATTTCTGCTTACGTTGAGAGATGGCAACCCGACACCAACAGTTTTCACATGCCTTTTGGCGAGATGTCCATACTCCTTCACGATGTTGCGCAGATCTTAGGTGTTCGGGTAGATGGTGACTGTTGTAAGGTGGAGAGTGCGGACGGGACGTTGGCGGATCCCCTTATGTATGTTTGTGGCTTCTTTGGGAAGTAACAAAACGAGTTGAGGTTGCCGTTGAACCCTAATAAGAAGGCCCCTATTTACAAGAGTGGGGGTATATTGGTAGATGCAGTTTGTGACATGGCGATGGCTAGTTGTGATGTTGTTCATGCTCAGGGGTTCTTGGCTGTGGTCTTGGGGTCGACACTTTTCGTTGACAAATCAGGTGATAGGTTACGTCCTCAGTTGTTTCCCTTAGTGACTGATACTGCTTGTGTACACCACTATGCTTGGGGAGCCGGTGCACTAGCCTACATGTACCGACAGTTGGGTGTGGCTTCACGTGCTGGTGTGAAGACTATTGGTGGTTGCTTTACTTTGCTTCAATCGTGGATCTATGAGTATTTTCCTATGTTCAGACCCGATCCACCTTCGGTAATTGACCCTACTCAGCCTCGGGCGTGTTCTTGGAGATCCATTGGTCCTTTCGCTCAAAATGCGGAGAAATTATTGGAGTATCGGAGGGTGTTAGATGGGCTTACTTATGCTACCATTAGGTGGGATCCGTATGGGCCGCGTCAGGAGGAGTATTATCCTTGTACTCTTTTTGCCGGTTGTGTTCGTTTCATGGACATAGCCGAGCCGTACCAACCCGATCGGTGTTTACGTCAGTTTGGGCATGTGCAGGTAATACCCAATCCCATTATGAGAACGACAGCGCATCGTCCTGCTTCGGGAATATGGTACGAGGTTAGTGTCGGGGCGGTGGCCGATCATCTATGGGATTGTTGGGAGGATCACCTGGTTCACCTTTCTCGTAGATCGAGACCAGTATAATGGGAATTCTCACCCGTTGATCATTGATCCCGACCACCATGATGCCCCCGGTGCACATGACGATGTTGATGTCACTGCTGAGGAAATAATTTTACGTACCGTTGTTGTAATAATTGTTTAAATTTGTTACTGTTTGTCGATAATGTTTAAAATGTCTTAGTTATTTTTGTCAATTTGCAGACTACACATGCTTTAATTGATTAGTTTGCCGAAGCCCAACGGATTGGTGATGACAAGAAACATCTTTCCTTCTTCCGCAACATGATGAAGAACATCCAACCACTGATTGACAAGGCTAGGCGCAGACAAAGTACTAGAGGACCCCGTCAAACACCCGGTGATCGTATTCAACGTAGATCCGTTGGTGTGTATACTGATAGCGAGGGTGAGGGTGATGAGTAGTCGGGAGAATAATTTGTGTTTTTATACATTTATTTTGTACGTTTTTAAACACTTTCTCTATGTTGGACGACTATGTTAGTTGACTATTCAAACCGTTTTAAATTCAAAAAACATGACCGTTAGATTACGAAAGGCTAAGCAATTTTTGGAAAACCATACAAACGCATAACAATCATATTTACTAATTCTGAAATTTCTGGAAAACCATACAAATGCATAACAAGCAACTGATACAAATTTGGAAATTTTTGCAAATACTCACTACTTCATAACAATGGCTAACATAAGGAAAACAAACAAATACAAGATACACTTGAAATGTAACTTCGTCATCCTTGACAAACCCGAAATCTCTTCTATTAAACCTATCGCTTGCTCTTTCATAACATTTCTAGTTGATGCATCATCAGCTTCACCTTCACATGTTATCTTCAACCTTTTTGTTATTGTCAAATGATCTTCAGTCAATCACGTCACAAAATTATTGCAATCTAAACACTTTAAATACGCTTTCATTGCATTATTAATTGAGCCGAAAATCTTGATGATAGCGTTTTTGCCACAACGATTACAAGATTGATTCTTAAAATTAAGGCCTTCAATTGGGTGGTTTCTCCACATTGAAGATGATGTCGACATAAGTAGAGAGATGAAGAACAAAATCGAAGGGAAAAATTTGGGGCAATTTAGGAAGTGAAGAATAGAAGAAGATGAAGATGTTAGTGAAGAATAGAAGAAGATTTGGGGGGTTTATATAGATGAGATTTAGGAAAAAAATGGATGGAATATAACCGTTATAATTCAAAAATAACCGTTATAATTCAAAAATACCGTTTTAATTCAAAAATAACCGTTATAATTCAAAAATACCCGTTATAATTCAAAAATAACAGTTATAATTCAAAAATACCGTTATAATTCAAAAATAACCGTTATAATTCAAAAATACCGTTATAATTCAAAAATAACCGTTATAATTCAAAAATACCATTTTGAACCGACTTCTTATAAATAGCCCTTGCTATGTCCATTTCAATCATAACATCCCATCTTATTCACTCACTACAATACTAAAATGGTTCTCACAAATACTCAAAAAATCAGAGCTTATCAACTAAGGATCGATCAAATCGTTGCGGATTTACCAGTGCTAGTTTCTCGCCTTGAATTAGTGGTTCCTAGTACCACTGTATGGCACTTGCTTGAAAATCCTCCACTTGGCAGCCTTTGTATCATCTTAGCCGGAAACCCGGATCACATACTAACTCCAGCAGTTACTGATGAGGTTGTTTCTGATGAAACATTAACCGAGAAGATGTGTGAGTTTCGCAGGTTAAAAAGTGATCTCCTTGTCTATTTTGAGCGCATCCTGACCGTGCTCGATTATGGAAGACTATCAGAATTATGTACCGGTAGAGTGTTCAACCTAGGAAATGTCAAACTCGACATCACTGATTTCTTGGAACAATATATTGCTAGCCAACCTGAAGAAATTGAGGCTCGAGATTATGTACAAGATCTGGAATCGTCATCTTCATCATCGGAAGATAATTAAGTTCGATAGTTATTTAATTATGTATTAATTACTATGTTATGTTTTAATTAATATCGTTGTAATGAGGTTTGGGGTTTGAGGTTTAATTACATTTAGGGTTTAGGGTTTCAGGTTTGGAGTTTGGGGTTTAGGGTTTAGGGTTTAGGGTTTAGGGTTTGAGGTTTGGGGTTTAGGGTTTAAATATGTTTTAATTATGTTTTAAGTGATTTATGTAATGTCGTTGTATTTCAAATTAAGTTATGTTTTAATTAAATGTCGTTGTATTTCAAATTAAGTTATGTTTTAATTAAATATCGTTGTATTTTAATTTAAGCTACTAAAATATAAGGTATAATAATCGGACAAATAAAATATAAAGTACAATAATCCGATAAAAGTTTGAAAAAAAAGCTAACGGCGTGTTTCGAAACTGCGCCACAAAGAAAGTTGATGTCGATACATGCCTCTATAATGAGCTACGCTATCATCGTGTTCCCAACAAGGGGCTATTGGTGGCATAGGTGACAAGGACCGTACCCGGAACCTCATATAGTGGTTTCCCGCATGTAATATCCATAAGACACCATATGGGTTACGTACTCCAGTGGGGGCTCGTAAAGGCAAGTAAGTATGACTACTACCCCAATGTCGGTGCCCTTCTTGATCGACCCATGAAGAAACGCAACATATCACCCAATTGTACATCGTAGCATAACCATATAGATCGAAACCGTCCATCCAATGAATCGAGCCGCACGGTACTTGATCCATAAATGTAATTCTAGCTACCTCCGCATCAAATTTCTCCGGGCCATAGATATGATCACGGTAAATGGAACTACAGATTTCCCTGAGTAAATCTGTTCTAGCCATCGTGAAATGAGATTGGTCACCCTGAACAGCATGTGAGAGAACTCGGTAACCATAATGACCGTCTCCGGATGGATTATACCACGCTTCTAGATACTGTGTAAACCAGGAAGGAAAAAACTCAAGATAAGGAAAGTACCTCCAATGACCAATAGTATAGTTTACCTCTAGAGGTGCGCAATGCGACGTGCTGAAACTCCCCGTACTCGTGGTAGTGGTGGTAGACGGTGTACCGGGACCCGTTTGAGTGGAACGGGGGGTAGTAGACGGAGTAAAATGTACCGTTGTAGTGGAATGGGGGGGGGGGGGGTAGTAGATGGAGTAACAGGCACCGTCGGAGTGGAACGGGGGGTACTAGACGGAGTAAAAGGAACCGTCGGAGTGGACCCGGGGGTGGTAGGTTGTTGTGAAGACGAGTTTATTTGGGGCGTAACTGATCTGCCTCTACCTCTCCCTCTGCCTAAGCTAACCCGAACTCGTGCATGCTCAACGGCGGACGGTTCTCTACGAGTTACCCTCTCACTATGCCAAATAAGACATCCAATAACGGTCAAATAATGCAATTACCGTTATTAAATAGAAACACGGAACCGTTATTGCAACGACTGTTGTTAAATATATACCACGGTTGCATGACCGTTATATAACATCAATAACGGATCTATAATACCGTTATCACTACTCAAGAACCGTTATAAAACTGTTGTTAATTATGTTTATGGCAACGGGTATACTTTTAAGAAACCATTATTAGATATTAATAACGGTTTCAAACCCGTTGTCCTAGTTTACTATTGACAACGGTTTAGTGGTTCCAAAACCGTTGTTAAATATTATCTATGATAACGGTTCATTTCGTTATCTTATTTAATTAAATGTCAATATTTAACAACGGTTTTATTGCGTGATAAACCGTTGTTATATTTATCAATTGATGAAACTTTGACAACAGTTCTTCTTAAATAAACCGTTGTTAACATTTTGAAGTCGACAACGGTTATCGTTCGTTATCTTATATTTTTGGCGTTTTGAATGGGAGGGAAAAGATGTCAACGGTTATTTATCTAAATAAAACCGTTGTCAAATAATTGTTTGCAACGGGTTTTTTTTTAACCGTTTTCGTTTTTAATTTTTTTTTTTTAAAATGATTTTAGCTTGTTCTACCAGCTGCTGAAATGCTATTTTTTCAACAAATAAGTTGTAGCAAATTTCTTTGAATGCTATTTTTTCAAATTTCTTCTTGAAAATAGCATTCCAAAGAAATGTGCACCGCAAAAAATTCAATTCTGCATCAAAATATTACACCCCGTGATCAATTAAACCCAGTTTCAAAACAGGATGATCAAAAGCCAAAACACAACTTCCTCAAAAAAACAAAAGAAGCCAATACACAATGGCTTTATATATATATATATATATATATATATATATATATATATATATATATATATATATATATATATATATATATACACACACACACACACACACACACACATACATAAAGCATGAGCAAACTATTGAGACTCCGCTAATGAAACAACATAACTGGCCCACATATTTCTCATCTGATTGATGTCCTCTGGCGAATATTTTGGAGCTTTGTTGAGTATTACTGGAAACTACAATTCAAAATATATATAATTAAAATAGATATAATACATGGAAGTATACAGAATTGAACTCAATTTACATCTGAAATAGTTTTTAAATCACATTAACCCGTATCGGAATGGTAGAAAGTTTTCCGTCGATAACCTTCTACATGGAGTGACAAACGTAAAAGGCGCATTGTTTGTCATCTGGTGCTTTAGGAGACTATTATATAAATCACACACAAATCAGCTGAATTAGATAATCAACCTCTCGCATAAACATTAATTAAATGGTACGAGTAATTATTAAGAATACACTTACTATTGGCGTGATAAAATTGAGATCAGTGTTGCTTTCATATTTCCCAAATGGACATAATCTTTTTTTTGCTTCAAAAACACTAATTCATAAATATACACACATGCCATTATTATTTGCATATATATGGCTCAAGTCATACAATAACAAATGACATTATTGAAGGTTGTAAACTTACTCGCTTATCATCCTTACACAACCGTCGAGGGTTTGCCTTCATGAGAGTCAATCCAAAGACACTTTTTTTGTTTCCACTTGGATTGCCAGTAGCACCCAATGCTTCCTATTCATTTTAAGACATTGAACTGTTAGTTCATTTACACGCATTTAAGCATGTTAATAATAAATTTATAGAACCGTGATTCATTACAATAATCACGTACTATACATACATATTCTCATTGTAGGGGGCAAGCCATAGTTTTTTGGACGACATCAACCGACGAGCGATACTATTGATTTGTTCTTCATATGAAATTATGTTAACAAAGAACGCCTTAGGACTCAAGAATCCGTAGGCGTGACTAGGGACCTTCCACTCAGCGAACTGATTATTGAGGTACCTATTATGCCACATGGAACGAAGATTGTTATTGTAATTGATAATTTTAACAAACATCATTATTCGTAAATGGAAATGACTAAATAGTTCTATTAATAAAATTTACTTCATCCAAATCAAAATGTGAACAGAATCTAAATTGTCAAGGTCGACAAATTCCATCAGTTGCTTCGGGTTCAACATGGCTATATCAGCTGCGCCCATAACTTCCTTTTCAATGCTAATCATGACTACATCCCCTGTAGGTGACCTCTTTACAGCCAGGTTGTGCAAAGCCTTCAGCGAAGCAGTTTTCATCTTTTTCTTATATTCGCACGATTCATAATAAGAATCATATGCAGGCTTGCCTGCAACAACTTTCGTTAACGTAGTAGTAATTGCTTTAGGTGCCATCATGGCTTTGCTTATGTAACACCCGCGAATTTCCCACTTTGACATTTAAAATTTATTAAACCGTTTAATTACTCTATTATATATTTTTGAATTATTCAATTTAATTAATTTTAGTTCAAATACGATTTTTGTAAAAGTAATATATAAAAGCTCATTTATATGAAAATACGTATTTTAGTCGGACAATAATCATAGTGACAGTGATAATTTTAGTTTTTGTCTCAAGTTAATATAGACTCGAGACATTATTCCGTCTAGCTGTAGATCGTCATATTTTCACTTGTGAGACTAATCTTTTCTCGACCTATCCCAGGCCGACAACACACCACTTACTTTTTCACCTAACTAGTCTACTAATTGTCCACTCATACACTCACCCTACACACTACATTTATATATTATTATTATCTATTATTATTACTATTATTTTATTTTATTAGTATTATTAGTATTTATTGTTTGTGGACCGTGTCCCTGCACCCACACACTCCCCTTCTTCTTCCTTTTTCGAAAACACAGCAACAACAACAAAACACAGACCGTACACCTCCAGTTTAGTCGACCCTTCAAACCCAGATTTCGACTCCATTCTTCCACCGTTTCCTCTAATTTTTACACCATTCTCTTCCTCGTTCCTTCCTCATTCTTTTAAGGTAATAAAGTCTCAATTTTGTTAAGGTTTTGAAAATGGCATCTTACGACAACTCGGTTTTGTGACTCATGTAATTCGCTTTTCCTCGTTTTAGTCGAAGACCCGAGAGCAGCTCGTGCTTATGGACGTTTTGCTCTGAAATTCGTGAGGTTAAGGTAACGGTGATAGGTTACTCGACAAAGTGTCGATTTTTCGCTCCATAAACTCATTTTTAGCCTCCTTGTGTGTGAAAGTTGTGTTCTTTATGTTTACTTTCATGTGTATGGTTTACATGGGTACTCGCATTACATATGCTCGAAATTCCATCTTGAGTTGTTGCTGAGTGTGGCTGTTTTACTCCCGTTTATGACATAAATTAATGGTGTTATTCCTTAGTATAGTCGTGCTCTCTTCGTCTCGTATTTATGTTTTGTTTTCCGTCTTGAATTTTGGATTAAAATGGCGGCTGGAACTTTACTTGTACCGTGACTGGAACTGCTTTTCTCCACTGTTTTGGGGTCGTGAAATGGATGTGGAGCTCTGTTTTGGGACTGTCGAGAGGGAGGTCATCTGGGGGCCTGTGTTGGGGCTCGGTTTTAGGTGCCTTGGCTCTGTTTTGGACTGACTTTGGGTCGGGTTATGGCGAGGGGTGGAGGGTGGTTGTAGGTAGTCGAGTAGTGGTTATGTCGGGCTGCTGATGGCATGCGTATTGGAAGAGTCTGGTGGCCTAGACAATGGCTTGGAGGGGTGTATACATTTGTATAATATCCGTCTTGAGTTCGTCTTGTTTGGGTTGTGTTGAGTGGGTATGGGAAGTTAGCTTGGGTACGTGTTGTGGTTGTGTGTTAACCCCGACTGGTGGCTGGCCGTAGCCTGGCAGTGGCCTGGTAAGGGCTTGGATGTGGCCTAGCATTAGCCTGATGTAGCCTGGCAGTAGCCTGGTAGCAGCCTAGCAGTAGCCTGCCGTGGCCTGCTGTGGCCTGGCAGTAGCCTGGCCGTGGCCTAGCTAGTCACGGGTTTGAGGCCGTGTATGGTTGGTAGTGAAGTCGAGTTATTTAAAATATAAATAGATATCCGTCTCGTGTTTTATATAAGTAATCCGTTAAATATCGTTCTCGCATATGTTTAATTCATTGGGCCACATTTTTATTATGGGCAACTTCGGTGCCAAGTTTGCTTCATTTGAATAGCTTAATGACCGTCTCGTGTTTTATATAGCATAACCCGTCGAATATCATTCCTTATATATGCACTTCTCTCACATGATCAAACTGTTGGGCTTCACATGAATACATGTTTGGATTTTACATAAGTATTAAGTTGGGTCTAATATATCATGTTTGTTGGACTCCTTACAATTTGTCTATTGGGCTCATATTTGAGTCACTTGAGTTGATCAATTTTATCCCGTAAATTATTCATTATCACTTATTGTATTTTATTTAACCGGCATGTTAAATTGTAAAGTGGAACATTTAGTAATATAATACAAGTATGAGATATTTATTATAAGTACTTGTAAGAGTCATATTCTTGATAATACCTTGTATTGTTCTGTTGTGAGAGTCTTGGTCCTATCGGATACTAGAGGTGAGCTATAACCCCTCTAGTTGCGATATCATCGTCGGGGTTGATGTTCCCATCCGTACTTATGGTGAGATGCAAGCCATAAGTATGAATGTGACATTAGTGATCCCGTGTCATGTGATATTCTATCGTGTTTATGCTTGCTTGATCATTCTTACTCTTATTGTGACTCAAGTGTGACGTTTTACATTGTGTGACGACTTGACATTCCTTATATACCCTTTCGGACCTTTGGTTACGGATATGTGTGCCATGTTTCCGGATTGGGTTATCCTTCCGCCTCTTCGGACCTTTGGTTACGGAATGTGTGCCATGTTTCCGATTTGGGGTTACTCGACCTTTGGTTACGGTCTGTGTGCCATGTTTCGAGTCTTGGATGCAGGTAGGTCACCGCATGTCGAATCGGGTGACGTCCATCCTGAGAGTCTGGATCCAGGTTTAGACTAGGACCGTATTATGATCGTCGTCCTACCAGGAGGTTGGAGTCTAGGATGTAGTCTTGTGTGTAGTATCTCGGACATGCTTTAAAGGTAGCCTCTGAGCCGGATACTCCGTCTACACTTTGTGTTGGTCTTACACTTGTGAGTCGAGTCAATATGAGTGGGTTGCCTTGAGTATTATATGCCCTTGATTGCATATTTATTCTAATATATCATGCCTATTCCGTTAAGAAAGTATTATGCCTATCTCATCATGATTATCAATTATATTTCCTTGTTCTTTATTGTTCACATATGTTGCATGATCAATATGTTTAACTAAGTGTTTGTTTAATTTCATTTCGACATATTGTGGCTGGGAGAACCTTGAGTTACTCCCCACTGACTGTGGCGTTCATGTTTACATGAATGGCAGGTTGTGAAGATGCTTACGTGGGGAAGACGTGTGGGCTAGCGAGAACTAAACCCTTGGACCTTAGTTTGCTAGTTTAGAAACCTCTTATCTGTTTATTCGTGGGATATCTTTTCCCCGCCTTCAAGACTTGGGTTGTAATAACCTAAGTTTGCCTATTATTGTATTTGTTTTATTTCATTTTTGGCTCCCGCGTGTTAATCTTTAACTAGTAATAAAAAGTTTTTAAAAATCTCCTAAATTTCCGCTTTAATTTATTAGTTATATTTTTCTCTTTATCGCGGGGTGTCACAGTTGGTATCAGAGCATATGTTGCTCCCGATGCACACACATGTACCCAAAATGTAAATGTGAACTTGACCTTAAATAATGAATGAGAGATGGGTAGACTTAAGGGCCTAAGGTGGTAGCCTGTGGTGTGTTTGCTCTTTGTTAGATTCTAACACGTTTGTTGATTGTCATTTAATAATTGTTGTGCCCTTGGATCAATAACCGTAAACCTACCAACGTGAAGATCAAGATTTGGTGCCTATTGCCGGAAATTGAAGATTTGTTCAACTTTGAAGAATGCTTCTACTTCCTCGAAGATGTTTCTCATTCTTTGTGTACCTTGCCTTATTCTTTATCTCTTGGTGCTTATTCTTCTTCTAAACTCCCTTTTGTTTTACTTTGAAAGCTACTCTTGTACCCCTAACTTGTCCTTTGTTCCTTGCTTATCCTCCTTTTTCGCCTTTTGACAGTACTCTTTCTTTTGAGGAATTTTGACCTTGGTTGGAAAATTTGACTTTTGAGGAGTTTGTTTATGGTTGACCCTTAACCCTAGTTTTGAGAGGTCGTGGTGTTCGGAAGACTTAGGTAGTGCGATGAGACATGCTTAGTGGTTCTTATGCCTAGTTCCTTGATAAAGTGAGTGTGGTTGTCTAGTGGAATTATTTGTGTTGTCAAGTGTGAGTTGCATTTGTTACTAAGGTTGTAGAACTTGGCTTTGTTGTTTATGTTTGGGATTTGAAAGCCTCGGGAAGTGTAGTGAGACGTGCCTTGGGATACTAGTGCTTAGTACCTGACTTAAAATGGATAAAATTGAATGGTGGATTTGAGGTATGTTATGAGAGTGAGACTAAACTACATTATTGGAAAGTTTTAGCGCCTGTTTTAGTAGCTAGAAGAGATAATGGTATGGTTGACGCCAATTGTTAAGTTAAAGGACATAGTTTCAATTTATGGTGTTAGAATTAGAATATATGAGGTGGTAAAGTGTTGTTACTACTAAGATCTTGTTTCTTGACGACTCGATGGTAAGTAAAGTTCTAGGATGTCATATTTGAAAGAATACTCCTTGGGATGTTGATGACCATAATGGATTGGTGATGTGATTTGATTTTAGCTGGCTCTTGAGAGTTCTTGAGTTGAGAGAGACTTAGTATTGAGAAGTATTTGTTAACCCTACAGTTTTATAAACCTTGAGGTTGTATTGAGTACTTGAGATGATGGGATGATGTTGTAGATGAGTGTAGTTCTGATTTTGGGAATCCGTAATAAGTAAAACGATAGAAGGACTCGAGATCCTATTGATTTTTCAAACTTGGGCGATTATGCATCTTTCTCAAAAGAGTGTAGTAGAGTGGACTTTCATGAAAGGAGACTTTGGATTGACATGTTACTACCTTGTTTTGAAATGAGAACCTTGTGGAATATTTGAGGAACCTTTTCTGGGAATTTAGAGCTTGGAATTAGGCTCTTTTATTGAGGATTTTACCATTTTGGGAACCTTATAGATGACACTAGTTTGATATGAGTGTAGCTTCTTTTTTTTAAGCTTGGACCTTAATCTTGTCGAAGTTGTTTGTAGATGTTTGAGGATTTGGAGTGGTGAAATCACACTTATAGTGAAGTACCTTGTTTCATGGAATGACTTAGGATGAAGTAACATAAGTGTTTTGAGGAAATCTTTTGGAGTTATATGTTATAAGTTTTGTGGTTAGGAAGTTTTCGGAACCGTTTAGGATGATGTCGTTGTTTGAGATTTGAGTACCTGAGGTTTCCTTGTTGTCTAATTTCCCTTCTTCTTTGACCATAAGCGTTACCGTTCATACCTCTCTTTCTCGCTTCATCATGCTCCTCCCTTAAGTTTGAGGCTAGTGACCTATAAAAACTCAATCTTTGACATCCTTGTAAATTTGACTACAATTCTTACCCTATAAAATTCATCATAGCTCTTTTGATTAGTTAAGTTGAATCCTTTTAGCATACTTGTATCTATGATGACTAAGTTACCTTCCTTTTTGTACAACTTCTAAACTTTCAAGCTACCAGTTTTGATTCGTTGTTAAAAGTTGATGTTAATTTTGTAAAACCTTACCTATTATAAAAATTTTGAAAATGAAAATCTGATTTAGTTCCCTACTTATTCTTTGAATATAAACTTATATATCATGATTTTAATTGCTAAAGCTGTGATTTCTTTAAATTTTATCCAATTTATGTTAACCTTGATCCATTTATGACTTCTTTGTCAAAGTTTGATGTTATCTTTTCACAAACTTGACTCCTTTTTTTTAGTTTAAAAGTGAAACTTTTATTTTTATATTGGCGTTTGTAAAAGGAAAATTTGAATAGATTACCTTTTCTTTGGATTTAAACGTTGATCGGATGTTAGAACTCGTTATTAGAGACGTTTAATAACTTGTTCTACGCTTGTCGGCGAATGATTTTTGTTTTAAATTTGTCTTTGACTTGGAAAGTTAGCGTTCTTGTGTGCACGACAAGAGCAATTTCGTTCCATGAATGAGACTTACACTTTTGAAAACTCTCTGTTAATGTTTTTGAAAGTGTTTTGATTTTGATTTATACAAATGATTTGCCTTTCGACCTGGTTCTGTCGGAAAATTTTAATTGAAACTTTTGAAAGAATTTTAATTCTTACAAGTAAGTAACCTTTTAATGTTTTGCTTACCGATTTTAAAAGTTCAGTTTTATTTTTATAACCTTTCTCTTCTACCTTCAAGTTTCGAGGACGAAACTTTTTAAAAGATGGGGTGATTGTAATACCCGCGAATTTCCCACTTTGACATTTAAAATTTATTAAACCGTTTAATTACTATATTATATATTTTTGAATTATTCAATTTAATTAATTTTAGTTCAAATACGATTTTTGTAAAAGTAATATATAAAAGCTCATTTATATGAAAATACGTATTTTAGTCGGATAGTAATTGATACGGTCGTTATGTACCAAAAATAAAATACCTAAGTACTACTAACAGAAGTCAGCGGTAAGTAGGGTCGATCTCCACAGGGAGCCGGTCACTATTCACTTGTCTACTTCGGTTTGTCTAATGTCACAATTGGGGGTTTTGATTGTGTTAACTAAACTAAATAGGCTAAGACAAGAGAAGTAAAGGTAAGAGAAATTAAGCAGAGGGAAAGGAAACTAGGATTTCGGGTCATCAATGAACGTCAGTCAATCGTAGTTAAAGTCACAGATTAGTCGATGTGTCGGTCTAAGGGGCAACGAATATCTCCTTTCGGTCTCAATTCGCCCTAAAATGCTATTAGCTTAACTTTCGCCCTCACTAAAGCATTCTATTGTTCACTACAGGTCTCACCCCTTCCAACCTTTCGGTCTAGGTCAAGGCTTACCAATATTAAAAGGCTAATTGCTTCGAATCAACTAGCAGGATACAGTTAAAGCAGCGATTAACAACATAGACCTAACTACAACGACAGATCTAATAACCTAATTAGCAATTAACATCGGTCTATTGAATCACCTAATCCTAGCAGAGGAATTTAGCTAGACATAGAATAAGGAAGAACAAGAATAAAGGAAGCAGGAACAAAAAAACATTAAATAAATTAAGGAGAAAAGGGAGAGAAAGAGTTACAATAATAAATCCAGAAAGAGAGGAAGCAAAGAACAGTAGAAAATTATCGTCTGATATTGTATGGTAAAATCCGAGAGGAGAAGCCCCTAGCCGAGAAGAAGAGACCGTTACAAATGACGTCCTACTCTCCTATTTATAAGAAAATAGGATTTATTTGACCTAATGACGGAATAAAACTAAAAAGCCAGAGCCCATAAGCGAAAACACTCGATCGAGTAAAAGTCTCACTCGATCGAGCAAACACTAATAAGTAACTATTCGATCGACCATATAAAGCACTCGATCGAACTAAAACTTGATCCAAAACAACTCGATCGACCTATAAAGTGTTCGATCGAGTAGAATCTAACTTCAGCAGCTCATAATCTCGTTAGTTCAGCTTTGACTTGTCTTTTTAGCTCCCGAAACGGCTTCACGCATCCCAAGACAGCTATATTTCCGCTCCAAATTCACTCTTCCTCCAAATGCATGCTAAACGGACGATAAAAGGCTTGATTTCACTACTTTCTGGTTCATTCCTGCAAATAAGACAAAACAAACCAAAGTATCATATTCGGGGCATTTCGTAGCATAAACTACGATAAAAGCATGGAAATACGTGCATGAAAAGGCCTAAAAAGACTATATAAAATGCACGTATCAAATCTCCCCAAACCAAACCTTTACTCGTCCTCGAGTAAACTAAATGCAAACTAATGGAACGGAAAAGATAACTCAGAGCTAGCTATAACTTGTCTACTTAAACCAGTTTAATGCAAGCGAACTAACTCTTATAGCAGACAATCAAATGCAAACGAGTTATAGGATGTTTATAATAAAGCTGAACCGTCGACCTTGTAAGACCTTTAAAAATGGACTCTCACGGGTCACTCTTCTCTCATGAAGCAAAGGGTGAACATATATATGTAAGAGAGAAAGAAAAATAGTCGCTCACCTAAACTACGACCCACATAAACATGCATGCAACTAATATGATAGACAATTCTAACTACCGTACACACATTCCAACCAAACAAGGTCCTGTCACAGCCGAGGGCTTACAAAAATATGGTAAAGTGAGGCAATGGGTAAGAAAAGGCAAAACATGTATGGAATTGTGGAGGTATAGGTGATCAAGCTAGTACCTAAACAGAACCATATGACAACATCCATTTCCAACTCAATTATGAAATAAGTACATATGCCCTTCATTTGGCACAAAACTCACCAAACCGAACCGGAAATACTCCTCAATAAATATAGATAAAGCATAGGCGTGAAACCGTCTCATCAAATAGCATCTCTTTTTTCTTTTTCTTTCTTTTTCTATTCTTTTCGGTTTCTTCTTTTCATTTTTCATGTCTTTTTTTCTCTTTCACGTCTTTTTTCACCATCCTCCCTTTCATCATAGATTACCAACTCCGAATCATCAAATACAAGCCAAACTTGGCACAATGAAAAATATACCGCAAAAACATACACTAACTAGCTTGATAAGGCAGGCTAAATTTGGATGTAGCTAAGGGTCAAAAGGCAAATTTGGCTAATGTGGAGTTAAATGGGTAAAATGAAAGAAAGGGAAATTGTAAACACCTCCCTGCATGTGACACCAACCACTAACCCGAATGTATGTAGGCAAAAAGCAATTGAATTTCATATACGTGCAAATTAATGAACATGCTATGCAAGGAGTAACTACTCACAATCCTACATGAAACCGGTCACAAATTACACCAGTTTATACGGCTCTAATTCCTTAGAATTTATAAGTAGGTTGCCAAAATTTCAGGTCAAGTCTATTCGTTCAGCTAAATTTAAACATTAACTCGTAGATATGCAATACGACAAAGCTAAAAAGATAATAGTTCAATGCAAGGCTTAAGCAAAAAGACAAATTACAGTGCAATATCATCGTTGAAATCAACCATTCCGACTCAACCTACATGCTAAAATAAACGTGAAAATGTTAGAATTTTTGAAATTTTCTAATTTTTATGAGATTTTTGATTTTAATAAGAATAAACAACAATACAAACGGAAATTAAACGTGACAACAGAAATGCAATAAAAACAAGATGCAGACACAGATATGGATGCATAACCTCCCCAAACCAAACCGTACAATGCCCTCATTGTACCAAAACATGGAAAGGGAATGCAAACTAAAAGAGAAAGAGAGTAAATACGGAAAGCTTACAAGATCGCGCGAATAAGGGACCTCCCCAAACCAGCCAGCAACGTGGGAGGTCGCTAAATAGCCCGAATATCGTCACAGGAAGCTAATCCAAGCAATGGGCGTCCAAAACAGCTCGATCGAGAGGAATAGTGGTCGATCGAGAGGAATAATGGTCGATCGAGTTGTTCTCTCTTTGCAGGTGCTCGATCGAGTGAAATTGTTTTACTCGATCGAGTAATAACAGCAGAAAAAGCTCTCGATCGAGTACAAAAAGTACTCGATCGAGTGATCCGTAATGTGTTCCTGCAAAACGCAATGAAAACAGCCCGCAAAACTAACAAAACAAGCATACTGATATAGTCTATGGTACGAAGACCATTTATTACACACAACTGAAATAAAATGCAATGTTTGAAAAACAACTAAAAATAAATCTCTCCGAGTTGCCTCCCGGGTAGCGCTAGCTTCAGACAGGTCCCAGCTCGACCTTTTTTTTCATCCAGCTGCTCCAATCAGTCACAATCAAAACAGCTCAAAGCTCTTTGCATGAGATCATACATCTGCGCATGTGCTACACAAGAGCATAAGTAGAACCAAAGTGGAATAAAGAAATAGGAAATAAAAATGTATGACCGTTTAAGTCTAACAAATTTCCTATGAGAGCTCCTAAATTTATCCACATAATAAAGGAGCGCCGGAGCAATTGACGATAAATTAGGGCCCCGTTTCAGATTAACAATTTCAAGATGAGAAGTACGGTGAAAGACAGTTAAATTAATTAACCATCTGGGAGAGGGTATATCATTGAAATACGAAGCATGAGTAAAATAAGGAATTGTACTGTTGAAACAAACAATAATAGAATTATCGTTTACAACCTCGGGTTGGTTGCTCTCAACGATGGAATCATAGATAAAGAAATTTATTACCTCTTCCGTGCTAGGAGCAATTACCGACTCAGCTGCTTCCTCGTCACCCTCCTCAGTGGATTTCATTCCGTAAATTGCAGCCTCAAGTGCATCCAACTCGGCTTTGAAAAGGAGAGATTCACCGTATCCATTATCTTCATAAAAATCGTCATCGAAAATGAACCCACATGACGAATCAATGCTATCGCTGGCCAGACTACTCGATCGAGTAGAATTGTCATTCGATCGAGAACTTTCTTCCTGATTTTCACTCGATCGAGTGCTTTGAACTACTCGATCGAACGGTTTTTCTGGAAATTCACTCGATCGACTAATATAAGTTACTCGATCGAGTGATTCTTCCTGTACAGTGCTGAAATCCTCGTGTAAGGCATTGAAATATGATAGAACCTCGTAATCCGAGTCATAAAAATCATCCTCAGCATTGGGCAACACGGTTTCTTCACAGGAAAAACCGCTCTCGGCAAAGTATACCTCTTCTGGTTGCCTATTATCCGACTCAGCTGCTAACTGAGCTATTTGAGACTCCAGCTCAACGAGTTGAGCTTCCATACGTCTATCACACTCTTGCCTTTTGGATGCAAGTGTCTCCAACAAAGATTTCAGCTCCGCAATCTCTTCTTTCCGTATATCAGGAGGATCTTGTTGTTGCGGTGGCCAGACAAACGGAGGCTCTTGGTAGCCTCGTTGATAGGGTAGATGCGGCGGCACAACTACAGAGGAATGGCTAGCTCGTCCCCAAAGCCTAAACTCGAGGACCTCGTCAGTTTCTGCCATGCAAAGGGCTGCATTGTGCTCAGCAGTGTTGGAATATGTATCCTCCGACAATAATGCGATCACGACTGTTGATCATGATGATCACATGTTTAAATCTCATTATATAGAATACAATTGGGAAGTAATTTTGTTACTGTCAACTGGTCAACATATATTGGTAATGATTGGTCGACTAGAGTTTGACATTACTTCGTGTGTGACGATGGTGATCAGATTGACCCCTAGGTCATACCTATAGGGCAACACTCTTAATTGATTATTTAATTAATCGTATAATGTTGCAAGTTAATTAAATTACTTGAAAATTGACGGACGATTTTGGAAGTAAAATTTACGTATCATATTGAAATGTGATTAAATAAGATACGGTCTGAGTAATTGAATTGTATCATTACTCGGATGAAATAATTGTTTAATGTAACAATTAAATTTGAATGAATTGTTATAAATACAATCAGTTGTAATTTATAATCGGTAAAATTTTTGGCACAAGTAATTATGAAATTACTAAGTCGATTTTTGTATGTAACGTATTTTTATTAATACGTTGATTTTTAATATGATAAAAATACATAACAAGTTTATGTGACATGTGACATGTAACATATTGACAATTGACAAAATTAATATGGAATCCATATTAACTAAAAGTGCCGAAAATTGGAGGAGTTTTAAGCTAATTAATTGTTTAATTAGTAGCTAAACATAATGATTGTTTTGCTTTAGTAGCCATGCAACCCTACTACTCCTTGTGAAGACAAATGTGGGCATGCATTGGCTCCCCTTAACCTCTCCTCTTACACAGTTTTGGGAAGAAAAACCCATCATTGTTTTTCCTATAATTTTTACCTAATAATATACTAAGAGTAGTGGATTATTATTCATTCAACTCATCATCCAAAATATAAGTTCTAGTGAGAAGAAAAATCCTCCTTCCTTCTCTCATAAAAACCGAAATATTCAAGTGTTAAATAATATTTTGGTTCAATTTTTTACCTTATTAATATTATACTAGTACTTATAATATTAATTTGTATTAAGAGATAGCCTTGGGTATAAAGCTTGGGGAGAGATCCTATACTTGGATCTTTGTTCTTCCATAAGGAAAAGCTCAAGAACAAAAGAGAAAGGTGATCTCTCTTGTGCCCATTAAACCGAAATTATCAAAGTAAGGACATGATTTTTCCTCTATTTTATTATTGTTTGCATGCATAAAATCCACATTTAATTTTATGACAAATTAATTTCGACATATAAGAGTATGTTACTATGTATATGAATCTACATTTCTTTCAAGCAGCACCACATCTCCCGCAGTAAATCACCTGTTGCGCCATATAATGGGACATAGGTGATGGGTCAAAGGTACTCAAGCCTTCCCTTTGACGATCTTTCACCAAGAACTGTCTAGGTAGTACCTGTAAGGCCTATCAAAACCGCACTAAAGGAAAAGATTAGAACGGCCTCAAGGAAAAAATCCCTTGAGGCTAAAAACAGACAGAATTAAATAAATAAATAAATAGTTGCCTCCCCGGCAACGGCGCCAAAATTTGATACGGTCGTTATGTACCAAAAATAAAATACCTATATACTACTAACAGAAGTCAGCGGTAAGTAGGGTCGATCTCCACAGGGAGGCGGTCACTATCTACTTGTCTATTCGGTCTGTCTAATGTCACAATTGGGGGTTTTGAGTTGTTTGACTAAACTAAATAAGCTAAGAGCCACGGTTGTTTGCATGCAAATCGGTTAAAAGTTTTTCCGAGTTATAAGAATAACAAATAAAACTTGTAAAATTTGTGTTATTATGAGATATCATGAGATCAATCCATGCATGTTAATATTTCTGGTCCTAAAATGTTTTAGGATATTTTGGTTAATTTTTCGGATTTTTATTGTTCATATTTTACTATAATGACATTTAAATGTGATTTTATGAGTAAAAATGTCATTTTTGGTCTAAAATTAGCTATACTTCGAATTTTTCATTGATTTTTGGATATGTTGTCACATATATTATTTTTAGATAACCTGTAAATTTTCATAATTTTTGGACTTGTTATGCTCGAAAAATGAATTTCTCATTATTAAATTCGGATTTAAGTGAAAAATAGGTTAATATGAGTTAAATTTCGAATCTGGTCATAGAAAATTAATATGTTGTCACATGCAATTTTACAAGATGTGTGAAAAATAATTGGCTATAAATAAGTCTTTTTGCATGATTTATGAATTTTTGAAGAAAAATAGCATAAATAGTGACATTATTAGTGAAAATTAATAAAACATAATCTATGACTTAGGAAAAACGTCTAATGTTGCATTTTATTATCTTTTTCAGATCTAAAATTGAAAAGTTAGTGAAAATAATTTTTCCATGTTTTTATGATTATTTTATTAAAAATCGATAAACCGCAACATTGTTTTTCCGGTAAATTTTCGAAATTTTTAACCTAAGATTTTGAACATTATGAGTGTCATGGAATTTTTCCAGAATGTTCATGAGTTTAAATTTCAAATTTTGAATTTATTTGAAATTTTGTGATTTATTTGAAGTTTAATAGCTTATTTTGTAATTTTTAGTCCATTTATGAACAATTTTATAAAATATGGGTTAATTATGGTCAAATTATTAGTGAAGACTATATTTTGAGTCCTAATAGGTTAGGGTAATTAACTTATGCATAAATATGAGTTTATGTATTTTTGTGATTATAAAAATGTTGAAATCACGCAAATCCGTAAAAACCGAGTAATATACGATATTGGCAAATTAAAGGCGATTTAGCATAAAATTGAGCATGTTCTTACATATTATAATGCTGCATTTTCTTTATGATTGTCATAATTTTAATTTATGTAATTTTTGAATTATGTAATTTTACTTAGTATGGCCTTAGATTTTAATTGGTATTTCCCGAAATGTATGGGAATATCGATTCGGTTGTAATTTTTTATTGTGATCTCGTATCACCGTTTTGTAATTTAATAGATTTATTTTATTTTAGTTACAAATGTATAATAGGAAATTATGTAATTTGTTATGTAATTTTATTCATTCCGGAGTTCCGAAAGACGAATTTCTTCAAGAATGGCGATACATAAAGACTGTGTTACCTCGAGATGCGTGCCACAACCGAAGTTCAAGGGACCAATGGAGTTGGTTTCCGAATATGTAATAGTTAAATAGTTTTTCTATTTTAGGAAAGGCCATACTAGGATTTTTTATCTTTATGCTTGCATTTTATTTTATGTCACATGCATCGCTAAATCGCCATAACTAAAACATGCATCCTTATTTTATCGAGTTTATCGACCGTGTCAATTCAAATTATCGTAGTTCACCGCTTTAGTTCACTTAAAACGTGATAGATAATAGATTGACATGACCTCTCGCTAAAACAATTAATTGAGACATAGCCTTACCGAATAGTATAAACCATGAAAACCTATTTCGCGAGGGAGTGCACTCGGCTACCCCGGGGTACAAACCTTGTTACGTAGGGGAAGTGGGTGATAAATGTCTAATCCACCGAATTCATGTTGATGAGGGTTTCATCGGCTACCCCGTGCCTAAGTTAATGTGGGTTTGGATAATGGACACATTTATTCGAAATTTGGATTGAACTCAACAAAAGTAATCGATGAGGGTTTCATCGGCTACCCCGTGCCCTTGTTGATGTGTTTTGGGCTATAGATAAATATTAGAGTAATTTTATCGACCAAGAGTTCTAAAAGTAGAATCGATTAAAAGTTAATCCACCGAGTTATATTGATAAAGGTTTCATCGGCTACCCCGTGCCTAAGTCGATATGAATTTGGGTCTTGGAATCATTTATCTAGTTGGGTAGAGGTCACTAGAAAAATGCATAAAACTTGTTTAAATCATACATTTTTACGAGTATTATTAAAACGACAATTGTTTTACTCCTTATATTTTGTTTTGTAGACCACTTCTTTTTCATAACAAATGGCAACATCAACACCAACTCCTAATGCTACACCACTCGCTAGTTCGTCTTGGCTCCGATCCTTTATGGATCGATGTAAACTTGAAAAGAATGGGTCAAATTTCTCCGAATGGGATGCCCAACTCAAATTAGCCGCCGAAGGTGACGACAAGCTTCGTTACCTTACCGAGGCCTCTCCACCCGAACCCTCCACTAGGTCCACCGCGGCCACTAGGGAAGCCTATGAGACTTACCAAAAGGAGTCCGCCGCAATGAAAAATATCTTGATATTTGCGATGGAGGCGGACCTCCAAAGGAGAGCCTTAAAAATGGGCAATGCTAATGAGATTTACTCCAAACTTATGACAATGTTTTCACAAACTCCGCGGATCGTCCAATATGAGGCGGCCGCGACATTCTTTGATCTCGACTTCAAAGAGGGCCAAAAAGTTAGCCCTCATGTGCTCAAACTCATGGAGCTTGTCGAGACCTTGAAAATTCAAAAGGTTGAAATCCCCAAAGAACTCATCGTAGATAGGATTCTACACTCCTTGTCCAAAGTCAAGGCATATGTGCAATTCCGGGTGAATTTCAACATGCAAGACAAGGATGTGTCTCTTGAGGAGTTGCACAAGTTACTTGTGCAAGCCGAGAGGGACATGGGGTTAAATGTGAACCCTCCCAAAGATGTGCTTAACATAAGCACAAAGAGTAAGGGGAAGTTCAAGAAGAATGGAAAGAAGGGTAAAAAGCAAGCTCCCACATTCACCAAAGCTAAGTCTTGTGAAGCTAGCACATCCAAAGTCAAGAAGGGTCCTCTTGATAAATGCCATTATTGTAATGGCATGGGACATTGGAAAAGAAATTGTTCCAAATACCTTGGTGATATCAAAGCTGGAAAGATCACTCCAAAGAGGTAAATGACTAACCTTCTTTTATGTTTCTAAATTCAACTATGGTATTATGATGCAAAGTTGTGATAATGTATCTCCCTTTTTATTGTAAATAGGGCCTCCACCAAGCAAAGACAAGGGAAAAGAAAAACAAGCATGAGAAACCATGGAGAAGCTAAGGATAGCTTTTGTGGAGCTTTGTTTTTCATTGTCTTATTTTAAGTTATGTTTTGAATTTTTAGAACTTTAAGTTTCCGTGTTCGACATGGAAAAGTATTTTGGATAATGGTTTGTATTTTTGATGATGGTGACTTGGTTTGCAACCCAAGTCACCCGTTTTTATCATTTATCCTTTATGTTCTAAAATTTCATCTTTAAATGCTTGCGTTTTGAAACATAAGATTATTCACTTAAAGGTGATCTAATAGACAATTATAATGACGGGTTTCATTATATGTCCACATGCTTAAGGCTTGTGTATGATCATTTATAAAGTGATTCTGAGTCTATGAACTCTCTTAAAGGTATGTCAATCACCAAGTACACATATGAATTCAATAACAATTAGTCTACCTATGAGGTAGTTCTCCTTATAATTCAACATCATTAATTTGTGTCTCATATGCTATCTTTGAATGTTTAGTGTATTTATTCTAAAGATAGAGTGGGAGAAAAATGAGGACACAACACACAAGACAAAGATCAAATTGTGTTTTTGTGTATATGAAGATCTACGCAAGAGAGAATGATTTGAATAAAGGTATATCTATTTACATAGTATGCCGAATAGATGAGATCTATGGTCTCAAGTTAGTTCTATATGACTAAAGAGACCAAGTGTAATAATCATAAGAGTATATTCTCAAGATAACTACACGAGGAGACCAAAAGAAGTTTTGGAATAAAATGACTAATGTAAAGTCTTAACAAGTTTTTGACTAAGTTTATGAAACATTTGACCAATAGTTTCAGCCATGAGATTTACTTAAGAGCCTAAATGAATCAAAGTAACATACTGGTTATGATCGAGTTGCAAAATTGATATACCGATATCTTCAATGGCCAAAGTTTTAACCACGCAAATGTCATTGCTTAACCTCCCTATGAAATGGTTAAACCTCCTTCCAAAAGGGTAATTGTGAAGGACGTATTCTAGATATTGTTTATATTTGAATAATGACATTACTACACATCATTATGACATGAGTGTGTTGGGGATTTAAAATCCCTTTCCGTAAGGTTGAGATAAGACCACTTCAAAATAGGTATTTTGAAAGGATATGATGGGAACATATATGGTTTTATCCTAGTAACTTGGCAAAGCAATTTATATTTAAATTCTTGAATAAAAATTTCGATTGAGAAGTCAATTTCGAAATGTGTTGAATTGAGTGGGAGTTAAGAAAATCTCATGTGAAGACATGGAATTTAGTGGGAGCTATCATCCTTGAATGTTTAAAACTCATCACTCATTAAAGAATGACGAGCAAATACCTTCTTTCATAAAGAAGCTTTTGAGTTTTCAATTCTCGATGAAAATGGACAATGATGAATCCAATTACATCAAGAGATGTTGGATTAGTATTAAGAGATACACATCATATCAACATTCACATAGGTTATTCATGTAGATGAAGATGGAATTACCATTAGCAGTCATGGTCGTTCATTGAACCTATGAACGGTTGATCTCATGATTATTAGTAACTAATGTTTCCGCCATTAGAATAATCATATACATGTCCAATTATGAATCATATGCATAAGAGCATGATGATTGATTGGTAAGCCATAATAGAAACGTCATGAATTCTCGAGTAGAATCCGATGAGCGATTTCAGTGATTGACGGAATGTTCTATTGTGTGTCAAGAGGTTGCACATATTGTAGAAAATCCGAGCACATATGAGGATTTATGAGAATCCCAAATCTTTCAAGCCCAGAAAGAGAAATAAGAAGTTTTGGAAAGATGCTTGGTTGAATAAGAGGTTATTCAAAAACAATCTTTCCTAGTAAAGCTAGGACTTGTGAGAAGTGCTAAGCTAAATAATCTTGTCAATTGTTACAAGATTCTACAAAACATATACCTAGTGCATTGTGTGTGGATGGAATACTTGATCGGTACAAGTTGTATTATTCATCGCAAATTCGTTCGTTATGAGATGATCGATAAGAAAGTTCTTTCAAGTTAAAGAACCAAAACCAAGGTCGAGAACCTTGATGTGTACTTGGTAAGATTCATGCTATGAGAGAGAACATGAATGTGAAGGAAAATGCAAGTGTAAGAAGTTTGAACACATGGACACATGGGATGTTAAACTTCTATTGCAATCAATAAGTGTTTACACTTATGATAAACATCACAAGGTTGTAATATGATATTGACTACCCGAGTGTGATGTCGACATTTGTCGTTTGAGTTATTATTAACTCACCTTGTACTTTGTTGTATCCAAACGGGTTGTAGAGACAATTGAACCCCGTTAAAGTGAACACGGATTAACATTGTATTTGCCCATAGTTACTTGTATGAGGTGACGTCTCGAAGTGACTAGAGTGTGATGCGATTGATGGCAAGTTCAAGTGCCATAGAGTCATGTGAGATGACTAATCGATCACATAGGCAGACTGTTAGGAACATTTTGTCGGGCCTTATGACCGCTTATAGAGTTCCCGCAAATTTATATAGCCTGGTCGTGGCGAGAGCTACTATAGTATTCGAATGAGTCGATTCTTTTGACTAAAGACTATTCGCCTAAGATAGCACAGATTTCGATTAACTTTGATTTGTGTTACTACGACCTTCGTAAATGGGGTCAAATGGGCATATTTTGGGTTATGATGGTCAAGGCTAGTCGAAGGGAATGAGTGCGATAGGAATTGTCCACCCCTAGTCATGGTTATAAAAATATCTCAGGGCCACTCGAGGAGTAATGAACTGGAAATGCGTGGCCACGCTCGGAAAGTATCTATGATAGATAAGTCCGGTCAAACAGTTATTCTCCAGATCGAGGAAGCCACTCTCGATATGATCACTTGCAAGTACGACCTGAAAGACACCTTGCATTGAGTGGGAGATAGTAATAGGACAAGAGAATTGGTGACGCACACTTGTCGAGGACAAGTGGGAGATTGTTGGAATATGTGTCCTCCGACAATAATGCGATCACGACTGTTGATCATGATGATCACATGTTTAAATCTCATTATATAGAATACAATTGGGAAGTAATTTTGTTACTGTCAACTGGTCAACATATATCGGTAATGATTGGTGACTAGAGTTTGACACATTACTTGTCGTGTGACGGTGGTGATCAGTTGACCCCTAGGTCATACCTATAGGGCAACACTCTTAATTGATTATTTAATTAATCGTATAATGTTGCAAGTTAATTAAATTACTTGAAAATTGGCGGACGATTTTGGAAGTAAAATTTACGTATCATATTGAAATGTGATTAAATAAGATACGGTCTGAGTAATTGAATTGTATCATTACTCGGATGAAATAATTGTTTAATGTAACAATTAAATTTGAATGAATTGTTATAAATACAATCAGTTGTAATTTATAATTGGTAAAATTTTTGGCACAAGTAATTATGAAATTACTAAGTCGATTTTTGTATGTAACGTATTTTTATTAATACGTTGATTTTTAATATGATAAAAATACATAACAAGTTTATGTGACATGTGACATGTAACATATTGACAATTGACAAAATTAATATGGAATCCATATTAACTAAAAGTGCCGAAAATTGGAGGAGTTTTAAGCTAATTAATTGTTTAATTAGTAGCTAAACATAATGATTGTTTTGCTTTAGTAGCCATGCAACCCTACTACTCCTTGTGAAGACAAATGTGGGCATGCATTGGCTCCCCTTAACCTCTCCTCTTACACGGTTTTGGGAAGAAAAACCCATCATTGTTTTTCCTATAATTTTTACCTAATAATATACTAAGAGTAGTGGATTATTATTCATTCAACTCATCATCCAAAATATAAGTTCTAGTGAGAAGAAAAATCCTCCTTCCTTCTCTCATAAAAACCGAAATATTCAAGTGTTAAATAATATTTTGGTTCAATTTTCTACCTTATTAATATTATACTAGTACTTATAATATTAATTTGTATTAAGAGATAGCCTTGGGTATAAAGCTTGGGGAGAGATCCTATACTTGGATCTTTGTTCTTCCATAAGGAAAAGCTCAAGAACAAAAGAGAAAGGTGATCTCTCTTGTGCCCATTAAACCGAAATTATCAAAGTAAGGACATGATTTCTCCTCTATTTTATTATTGTTTGCATGCATAAAATCCACATTTAATTTTATGACAAATTAATTTCGACATATAAGAGTATGTTAGTATGTATATGAATCTACATTTCTTTCAAGCAGCACCACATCTCCCGCAGTAAATCACCTGTTGCGCCATATAATGGGACATAGGTGATGGGTCAAAGGTACTCAAGCCTTCCCTTTGACGATCTTTCACCAAGAACTGTCTAAGTAGTACCTGTAAGGCCTATCAAAACCGCACTAAAGGAAAAGATTAGAACGGCCTCAAGGAAAAAATCCCTTGAGGCTAAAAAAAAGCAAATTAAATAAATAAATAAATAGTTGCCTCCCCGGCAACGGCGCCAAAATTTGATACGGTCGTTATGTACCAAAAATAAAATACCTATATACTACTAACAGAAGTCAGCGGTAAGTAGGGTCGATCTCCACAGGGAGGCGGTCACTATCTACTTGTCTATTCGGTCTGTCTAATGTCACAATTGGGGGTTTTGAGTTGTTTGACTAAACTAAATAAGCTAAGGCAAGAGAAAAGGGATAAGAGAATTTAACAGGAAAGAGAGAGATAACTAGGATGTCGGGTCATCAATGAACGTATTCATTGCCCCTTAGACCGACACATCGACTAATCCGTGACCTTAGCCGCAATTGATTACGTTCATTGATGACCCGACATCCTAGTTATCTCTCTCTTTCCTGTTAAATTCTCTTATCCCTTTTCTCTTGCCTTAGCTTATTTAGTTTAGTCAAACAACTCAAAACCCCCAATTGTGACATTAGACAGACCGAATAGACAAGTAGATAGTAACCGCCTCCTCAGTGAGATCGACCCTACTTACCGACTGACTTCGTTAGTAGTATCTAGGTATTTTATTTTTGGTACATAACGACCGTATCAAATTTTGAAAGCTCTCGATCGAACTAAAACTTGATCCAAAACCACTCGATCGACCTATAAAGTGTTCGATCGAGTAGAATCTAACTTCGGCAGCTCATAATCTCCTTAGTTCAGCTTTGACTTGTCTTTTTAGCTCCCGAAACGGCTTCACGCATCCCAATACAAACTATATTTCCGCTCCAAATTCACTCTTCCTCCAAATGCATGCTAAACGGACGATAAAAGGCTTAATTTCACTACTTTCTAGTTCATTCCTGCAAATAAGACAAAACAAACCAAAGTAGCATATTCGGGGCATTTCGTAGCATAAACTACGATAAAAGCATGGAAATACGTGCATGAAAAGGCCTAAAAAGACTATATAAAATGCACGTATCAGTAATCATAGTGACAGTGATAATTTTAGTTTCCGTCTCAAGTTAATATAGACTCGAGACATTATTCCGTCTAGTTGTAGATCGTCACATTTCCACTTGTGAGACTAATCTTTTCTCGACCTATCCCAGGCCGACAACACACCACTTACTTTTTCACCTAACTAGTCTACTAATTGTCCACTCATACACTCACCCTACACACTACATTTATATATTATTATTATCTCTTATTATTATCACTATTATTATATTTTATTAGTATTATTATTATTTATTGTTTGTGGACCGTGTCCCTGCACCCACACACTCCCCTTCTTCTTCCTTTTTCGAAAACACAGCAACAACAACAAAACACAGACCGTACACCTCCATTTTAGTCGACCCTTCAAACCCAGATTTCGACTCCATTCTTCCACCGTTTCCTCTAATTTTTACACCATTCTCTTCCTCGTTCCTTCCTCATTTTTTTAAGGTAAGAAAGTCTCAATTTTGTTGAGGTTTTGAAAATGGCATCTTATGACAACTCGGTTTTGTGATTCATATAATTCGCGTTTCCTCGTTTTAGTCGAAGACCCGAGAGCAGCTCGTGCTTATGGACGTTTTTGCTCTAAAATTCGTGAGGTTAAGTTAACGGTGATAGGTTACTCAACAAAGTGTCGATTTTTCGCTCCATAAACTCGTTTTTAGCCTCCATGTGTGTGAAAGTTGTGTTCTTTATGTTTACTTTCATGTGTATGGTTTACATGGGTACTCGCATTACTTATGCTCGAAATTTCATCTTGAGTTGTTGCTGAGTGTGGCTGTTTTACTCCCGTTTATGACAGAAATTAATGGTGTTATTCCTTAGTATAGTCGTGCTCTCTTCGTCTCGTATTTGTGTTTTGTTGTCCGTCTTGAATTTTGGATTAAAATGGCGGCTGGAACTTTACTTGTACCGTGACTGGAACTGCTTTTCTCCTCTGTTTTGGGGTCGTGAAATGGATGTGGAGCTCTGTTTTGGGACTGTCGAGAGGGAGGTCATCTATGGGCCTGTGTTGGGGCTCGATTTTAGGTGCCTTATCTCTGTTTTGGACTGACTTTGGGTCGGGTTATGGCGAGGGGTGGAGGGTGGAGGGTGGTTGTAGGTAGTCGAGTAGTGGTTATGCCGGGCTGCTCATGGCATGCGTATTAGGCGAGTCTGTTGGCCTAGACACTGGCTTGGAGGGGTGTATACATTTGTATAATATCCGTCTTGAGTTCGTCTTGTTTGGGTTGTGTTGAGTGGGTATGGGAAGTTAGCTTGGGTACGTGTTGTGGTTGTGTGTTAACCCCGACTGGTGGCTGGCCGTGGCCTGGCAATGGCTTGGATGTGGCCTAGCAGTAGCCTGTTGTAGCCTGGCAGCAGCCTAGCAGTAGCCTGCCGTGGCCTGCTGTGGCCTGGCAGCAGCCTGGCTATGGCCTGGTCGTGGCCTAGCTAGTCACGGGTTTGAGGCCGTGTATGGTTGGTAGTGAAGTCGAGTTATTTAAAATATAAATAGATATCCGTCTCGTGTTTTATATAAGTAATCCGTTAAATATCGTTCTCTCATATGTTTAATTCATTGGGCCACATTTGTATTATGGGCACCTTCGGTGCCAAGTTTGCTTCATTTGAATAGCTTAATGACCGTCTCGTGTTTTATATAGCATAACCCGTCGAATATCATTCTTTATATATGTACTTCTCTCACATGATCAAACTGTTGGGCTTCACATGAATACATGTTTGGATTTTACATGAGTATTAAGTTGGGTCTAATATATCATGTTTGTTGGACTCCTTATAATTTGTTTATTGGCCTCATAATTGAGTCACTTGAGTTGATCACATTTTATCCCGTAAATTATTCATTATCACTTATTGTATTTAATTTAACCGGCATGTTAAATTGTAAAGTGGAACATTTAGTAATATAATACAAGTATGAGATATTTATTATAAGTACTTGTAAGAGTCATATTCTTGATAATACCTTGTATTGTTCTATTGTGAGAGTCTTGGTCCTATCGCATACTAGAGGTGAGCTATAAGCCCTCTAGTTGCGATATGATTGTCGGGATTGATGTTCCCATCCGTACTTATGGTGAGATGCAAGCCATAAGTATGAATGTGACATTAGTAATCCCGTGTCATGTGACATTCTATCGCGTTTATGCTTGCTTGATCATTCTTACTCTTATTGTGACTCAAGAGTGACGTTTTACATTGTGTGACGACTTGACATTCCTTATGTACCCTTTCGGACCTTTGGTTACGGATCTGTGTGCCATGTTTCCGGATTGGGTTATCCTTCCGCCTCTTCGGACCTTTGGTTACGGACTGTGTGCCATGTTTCTGATTTGGGGTTACTTGACCTTAGGTTACGGTCTGTGTGCCATGTTTCGAGTCTTGGATGCGGATAGGTCCCCGCATGTTGAATCGGGTGACGTCAATCCCGAGAGTCAGGATCTAGGTTTAGACTAGGACCGTATTATGATCGTCGTCCTACCAGGAGGTTGGAGTCTAGGATGTAGTCTTGTGTGTAGTATCTCGGACATGCTTTAAAGGTAGCCTCTGAGCCGGATACTCCGTCTACACTTTGTGTTGGTTTTACACTTGTGAGTCGAGTCAATATGAGTGGGTTGCCTTGAGTATTCTATGCCCTTGATTGCATATTTGTTCTAATATATCATGCCTATTCCGTTAAGAAAGTATTATGCCTATCTCATCATGATTATCAATTATATTTCCTTGTTCTTTATTGTTCACATATGTTGCATGATCAATATGTTTAATTAAGTTTTTGTTTAATTGCATTTCGACATATTGTGGCTGGGAGAACCTTGAGTTACTCCCCACTGACTGTGGCGTTCATGTTTACATGAATGACAGGTTGTGAAGATGCTAACGTGGGGAAGACGTGTGGGCTAGTGAGAACTAAACCCCTGGACCTTAGTTTGCTAGTTTAGAAACCCCTTATCTGTTTATTCGTGGGATATCTTTTCCCCGCCTTCAAGACTTGGGTTGTAATAACCTAAGTTTGACTATTATTGTATTTGTTTTATTTCATTTTTGGCACCCGCGTGTTAATCTTTAACTAGTAATAAAAAGTTTTTAAAAATCTCCTAAATTTCCACTTTAATTTATTAGTTATATTTTCCGCTTTATCGCGGGGTGTCACAGCTTAAATTCTGCAAATTGTAAAGATTAAAGTACTTACGATATGTTAATATTCGTACCCTAATATATTTAAAGAACAAGTGACCCCCTCGGTAAAGATTAACGTCTGCATATAGCTACCTCGGGGATGACAACATTGATGAGTTTGTCAGGCCATTGCACATAAGAGCTTAGGGCTTCTTTCAAATAAGTGACCCCCTCAGTAGGAAATGGTACTTTTACTTCCCCATACTCGTCTTTATATAATTGGGACACTTCCACTTTCCTGTAATTGTGACGAAGGGGTATACCATGAACCTTAACTTGATGAAGCCTGGTCGTAATTGAACACGTATCCTCCGCAACAACAACTTTCTGTTTCCCCCTTAAATAGGACAAATGACAAGCCACCTTACAATCGCCCTTCACGTCAGCTTTAATCAATTAGTACACATACATTCACTACCTTTAATAAATTTCCTAAGTAAAAAACGTGTATGATATGAATAATTATAAACTAGCAACTATTACCTTTTTCGGTGTTGAGAAGAACATCTGATCATCAACTACCTCCACTTCATCCTGTGTCACGGCCTTCCTGGCATCCTCTTCCGCTTCAACTGCCTGATATCGATCCTCGGCTCCCACTTCAGTCTCCTTTCCCATTTCCTTCTCCCTTGTCATGTCATCCTCGGCTTCCTTCTGTACATTAACACTTGTCCGTATAACACGTACTGATTTTCCAAATCATATAACACACTGTATATAAGACAAATATTATTACCTCTTTTTCCTCCTCCTCCTCCTCCTCCTCCTCCTCCTCCTCCTCCTCCTCCTCCTCCTCCTCCTCCTCCTCCTCCTTCTTCTCCTCCTCCTTCTCCTCCTGCTCCTCCTCCTCTACTTCCTTTATGACTTCTTGAACCATATCCAACTCCTTTTCTGATGGCTTTTCCCCAGTTTCCAACATTCTCATCATTAACCTGGCTATTTTATGTAGCTGTGTAGTAGAAATTAATGTCAGCATATATAGTTGTAAATTAATTACGTTGGTCCAAATACAGTATTTATAGATTACCTTCTTGGAAGCATCACCACGTCGAGTGGTTTTCCGAAAATACTTAGTGATACCAACATGCGTTCTTACCCCTCTCACACGACTTGGATGCTCTGCTTTGCCGATTGCCCTAGCAAGAATGTCATCACGTCCTTCAGGCTTCCATTTTCCTTCTTCTACCTCCTTCTCACAAATCCTCTACATACACATAAAACCATTAAGCAACTCACAATTATATAACTCCGACTACCAGTAGTAGGAGTGACATATTTATTCAAACTTACAATTTTCTCTTTGATGTCCTTATCATATTCAGTTTCCGTCTTTCCATTCTTAGGAGTGTGACCTTCCACCCATGCGTCGTGACGACTGAATTTTCCAAGCTTCGCCTACAATTCATTCATCACATTGATATCTTCTGAAAATATGTATGATTACTCTAAACATATATAACATCCGACTAAAATACCTAATAGTCTAATACTATAACAACTATGTACTTACAAGTTTCTTCTTAATCAATCTATAACCACCTCGGGAGCCGTAAAAGATGGTCTTTTTCTTTGAAATGTTCGCCTTATTCCTCTCACTCATAGCCTTCATCAAATAAATTGTATCAAGAAACGTAAGCATGACCAAACACTAAACTAAGTATACTTCTTTACTTATTATTATTATTATTAAGTTACCTTAAACTTCTCAAGACTGCCTATAAGCGATATAGCTATCCCAATGGTCCTGACTGACATACGGATACTTCTTTTTTAGTGGGTTCTTGTTCATCTCCCCGGTTACCTTGTTGAAAAGTGGTTCTCAGCAATCTTTAACTTCCAAGATCTGAGGGCTTCCCCTGTCTTTTTTTTTAGGTACTTATCATACATTTCGGGGACAACGTAAGCTAACTGCATTTATGATGAGCATAGTTGGTACAAGTGTTTCGGCTAATAGACATATCAAGTAGTAACTTAATTTCAGCTAAAACATTTATTATTGTATATACATACCTTTATTCTGTTTATTAGCATGGTATTCCGTATTTTACTCAGTTCACTGATACGCGGCGAACCGAGAGGCACATATTGTCTTACACAACAACCAACCCAACTCGCAAAATACCTGGCATACTCACCATATGGCAGCCCCGTATCTTTATCCCATTGTAAAGGATTATGTATCTTTGAATTTATTGCTTCTAGGGAAACCCTGTGGCGCATTCGACCCACAGTGTGTTGCAAATTATTCTCATCACCTGAGTCGTCGCCTGACGCATTTCCATCGTTTCTTTTGCGCTTTTTGACCATATCTAAAGCAGAAATTAATAAACAAATAATAACAATGCATACTTATAATAACAAACAAATCTCTAGAGAGGAGGGTTTATTACTTATTTAAAGAGGAGAATCCGGATTGATCTGGCGGCGGCAATGGCGATGATGACGATGACTGCGACGGCGATGGGGTAGGCTGGTGGTTGAGGGGAAGCCTAATGTTTGAGAATATTATATGGGGGAGAGGAAGCTCAGAGTATATATGTGTGAATAATACAACACTTGCAAGACCTTGTTTATTGGAAAGTAATAAACACGGTATAAGAAAAACCGTTATATTTTGTTTCCAGACAGACAACAATTTTGTTTGAAACCGTAATTGATTAGTACTATTTACAACGGGTTAGAAATAACCGTTGTCTGAAATATTTTCATTTTGTTTGATTTTCCCGCCATGAAATAAAGCAACATTTTTATATACATAACAACGGCCTCAACCGTTATAACTGTACACGTCCAGAATATATTTCATTTTGTTTGGTTTTACCGCCAAGAAATAAAGCATCATTTTCATATAGATAAAGCATCATTTTGTTTGATACGATTTTTCCCTAACCCGCCCGCTGCAACAGCAGAAAAAGTTTACAACATCAGTTTGATATATATAACAGTAAGACAATAATTACACATGACGTAAGATATCTTGATTGGATTGCTGATATTTTCACGGCTGCCGGGAACGTTTTTTGGATTTGCTAGTCTCTTCATTAACCCAAATACATTCATCATGATCATCCCATGTATATATGTTTGGAATGTTAACATTTTCAACATCATTACCAAATTGGGATATAGCACTGTGATCAAGTCCTTCAAATTCGACGTCTTCATCATCTGGAATTCGGCGATGGCAAGATATAACAACTGACCACTTCTTATCCATAGGATCGGTAACATAAAAAACTTGTTTTTCTTGTGACGCTAATATAAAAGGATCGTCCTTGTTTCTAACCTTGTCAAAATTTACTAATGTGAAACCTAAATCATCCTTTCTAACACCATTGTTGTTGTCAACCCACTTGTACCGAAATAGAGGTATCTCAAAATCCATGTAGTCTATAACCAATATCTCTTCAATAACTCCATAATATTGCATTGTACCAAAAATAGGATTTTTATCCTTTGAACTAGCAAAGTATATTGCCTCGAATCTCGCAAACTCCACTGTTTTGCATTGTGCTCGCCTCATCTTGAATGCGGGTGTAGAAAGTGTACCCATTAATCGCATACCCGCTGTAAAAAGTTGCACGAGCATCAGGACCGAAAGCGAGATGTCGTAGGCTGGATGAGCAATCATCAATTGGGTTGTCATCATCGTAAATAGTATCCTTAAACCAGTCACTAAATTGCTTGTAATGCTCATTTGCATACCACCTTTCGTTCTTATGAGGGTGTTTTCCCTTAAGGTAACTCTGGTGTTCCATACTGTAAGGCTGGACATGATCATCGTTAAATAGAACGTATGTATGAGCTCTATGTCGCATGTCAGATGACATATACTTGGAAACACGACCCCTTACACCTTTTCCATTCATCCAATCACTATGACGATTCGTAGGAGCTCCAATTAACTCATCCAAGGAGAGGTACGCGTAACAATACGAAAGAGCTTCATCGATAATTGCTCGCTCATCAAATCAGCAATACACCCCTCTGGATGATACCTATTAGATTTGTATGTTGGAGTGTCCCCGACAATAATGCGATCACAATTGTCGATCATGATGATCACATGTTTAAATCTCATTTTTAAGAATACGTAAGGGATGATTCATTTTATAGTCAACTGATCAACATTAATCGGTAACGATTGGCTTGCTAGAGTTTGACGTTGACGTTATCGTCGTGGGACGGTGGTGGTCAGTTGATCCCTTAAGGTCACACCTAAAGGATGATGCCCTAATCTGTAAAGTTGATTAATTGTATGACGATGCAAGTTAATCAATTCCTTAAAATTGAACAATTCAATTTGTGAGAGAGAATATTGATATCTTATTGTAATGGGATTAAATAAGATTTATTTTAGTAATTGAAATACTTTATTACTAAAATTACTTATTATTTGAGAAACAATAGAGATAAGAATGAATGGTTAATTATAATTACAAGATGTTGTGAATTATAATTGTATGACCCATTTTATTTATGTGATCAAGTATCACTAGTCAATTTGTTGTATGTAATTTAATTAATTCATAAAATGATATTTATGTGATAAATATGCATTAAATTAATTAATAACATGTAACATACTACATGTGACATATTATGTGACAATTAACAAATTGACAAAATAAAATGGTAGTCCATTTTATATAAATGGACCGAAATAATGAGAGTAATGGGTGTTAGTGGGTGAATTATTTTATGAGATAAATAAGCTAATGATACCTAATCTACACCTAGCCTTACAAGCCTAAGGTATTGATAAGAACAAAAGGAAAAGTAAAGGACCATATATGGGTCCTCCTGTTGGGAAATGTGTCCTCAACAATAGTGCGATCATATGATTTAAATATCATTATTAAATCTCATTTTAAAGAATACAATTGGGAAGTATTTTTACTGTCAACTGGTCAACATATATCGGTAATGATTGGCTGACTAGAGTTTGACATTACTTTCGTGTGACGGTGGTGATCAGTTGACCCCCTACGTCATACCTATAGGGCAATACTCTTAATTGATTATTTAATTAATCGTATAATGTTACGAGTTAATTAAATTACTTGAAAAATTGACGGACGATTTTGGAAGTAAAATTTACTTATCAAATTAAAATGTGATTAAATGAGATACGGTCTGAGTAATCGAATTGTATTATTACTCGGATGAAATTATTGTTTAAAGAAACGATTGGATTTGAATGAATCATTATAAATGCGATTTATAAATTGGTAAAATTTTGGTACAAGTAATTATGATATTACTAAGTCGATTTTTTGTATGTGACGTATTTTTGATAATACGTTGATTTTTAATATGTTAAAAATACATAACAAATTTATGTGACATGTAACATGTGACATATTGACAATTGACAAAAATAATATGGAATCCATATTATACATGTGCCGAAAATTTGGAGGAGGATTAGGATTAATATTGTGTTTACAATTAGTGGTAAACATAATGATGTCACATGCAATTTTACAAGATATTGTCACATGCAATTTTACAAGATGTGTGTAAAATAATTGGCTATAAAGAAGTCTTTTTGCATGATTTATGAATTTTTGAAGAAAAATAGCATAAATAGTGACATTATTAGTGGAAAATTAATAAAACATAATCTATGACTTAGGAAAAACGTATAATGTTGCATTTTATTATCTTTTTCAGATATAAAATTGAAAAGTTAGTGAGAATAATTTTTCCGTGTTTTTATGATTATTTTATTAAAAATCGATAAACCGCAACATTGTTTTTCCGGAAAAATTTCAAAATTTTTAACCTAAAATTTTGAACATTATGAGTGTCATGGAATTTTTCCAGAATGTTCATGAGTTTAAATTTCAAATTTTGAATTTATTTGAAATTTTGTGATTTATTTGAAGTTTAATAGCTTATTTTTGTAATTTTGGACCATTTATGAACAATTTTATAAAATATTGGTTAATTATGGTCAAATTATTAGTGAAGACTAAATTTTGAGTCCTAAGAGGTTAGGGTAATTAACTTATGCATAAATATGAGTTTATGTATTTTTGTGATTATAAAATGTTGAAATCACGCAAATCCGTAAAAACCGAGTAATATACGATATTGGCAAATTAAAGGCGATTTAGCATAAAATTGAGCATGTTCTTACATATTATAATGCTGCATTTTCTTTATGATTGTCATAATTTTAATTTATGTAATTTTTGAATTATGTAATTTTACTTAGTATGGCCTTAGATTTTAATTGGTATTTCCCGAAATGTATGGGAATATCGATTCGGTTGTAATTTTTATTGTGATCTCGTATCACCGTTTTGTAATTTAATAGATTTATTTTATTTTAGTTACAAATGTATAATAGGAAATTATGTAATTTGTTATGTAATTTTATTCATTCCGGAGTTCCGAAAGACGGATTTCTTCAAGAATGGCGATACATAAAGACGGTGTTACCTCGAGATGCGTGCCATAACCGAAGTTCAAGGGACCAATGGAGTTGGTTTCCGAATATGTAATAGTTAAATAGTTTTTCTATTTTAGGAAAGGCCATACTAGGATTTTTTATCTTTATGCTTGCATTTTATTTTATGTCACATGCATCGCTAAATCGCCATAACTAAAACATGCATCCTTATTTTATCGAGTTTATCGACCGTGTCAATTCAAATTATCGTAGTTCACCGCTTTAGTTCACTTAAAACGTGATAGATAATAGATTGACATGACCTCTCGCTAAAACAATTAATTGAGACATAGCCTTACCAAATAGTAGAAACCATGAAAACCTATTTCGCGAGGGAGTGCACTCGGCTACCCCGGGGTACAAACCTTGTTACGTAGGGGAAGTGGGTGATAAATGTCTAATCCACCGAATTCATGTTGATGAGGGTTTCATCGGCTACCCCGTGCCTAAGTTAATGTGGGTTTGGATAATGGACACATTTATTCGAAATTTGGATTGAACTCAACAAAAGTAATTGATAAGGGTTTCATCGGCTAACCCGTGCCCTTGTTGATGTGTTTTGGGCTATAGATAAATATTAGAGTAATTTTATCGACCAAGAGTTCTAAAAGTAGAATCGATTAAAAGTTAATCCACCGAGTTATATTGATAAAGGTTTCATCGGCTACCCCGTGCCTAAGTCGATATGAATTTGGGTCTTGGAATCATTTATCTAGTTGGGTAGAGGTCACTAGAAAAATGCATAAAACTTGTTTAAATCATACATTTTTACGAGTATTATTAAAACGACAATTGTTTTACTCCTTATATTTTGTTTTGTAGACCACTTCTTTTTCATAACAAATGGCAACATCAACACCAACTCCTAATGCTACACCACTCGCTAGTTCGTCTTGGCTCCGATCCTTTATGGATCGATGTAAACTTGAAAAGAATGGGTCAAATTTCTCCGAATGGGATGCCCAACTCAAATTAGCCGCCGAAGGTGACGACAAGCTTCGTTACCTTACCGAGGCCTCTCCACCCGAACCCTCCACTAGGTCCACCGCGGCCACTAGGGAAGCCTATGAGACTTACCAAAAGGAGTCCGCCGCAATGAAAAATATCTTGATATTTGCGATGGAGGTGGACCTCCAAAGGAGAGCCTTCAAAATGGGCAATGCTAATGAGATTTACTCCAAACTTGTGACCATGTTTTCACAAACTCCGCGGATCGTCCAATATGAGGCGGCCGCGGCATTCTTTGATCTCGACTTCAAAGAGGGCCAAAAGGTTAGCCCTCATGTGCTCAAACTCATGGAGCTTGTCGAGACCTTGAAAATTCAAAAGGTTGAAATCCCCAAAGAACTCATCGTAGATAGGATTCTACACTCCTTGTCCAAAGTCAAGGCATATGTGCAATTCCGGGTGAATTTCAACATGCAAGACAAGGATGTGTCTCTTGAGGAGTTTCACAAGTTACTTGTGCAAGCCGAGAGGGACATGGGGTTAAATGTGAACCCTCCCAAAGATGTGCTTAACATAAGCACAAAGAGTAAGGGGAAGTTCAAGAAGAATGGAAAGAAGGGTAAAAAGCAAGCTCCCACATGCACCAAAGCTAAGTCTTGTGAAGCTAGCACATCCAAAGTCAAGAAGGGTCCTCTTGATAAATGCCATTATTGTAATGGCATGGGACATTGGAAAAGAAATTGTTCCAAATACCTTGGTGATATCAAAGCTGGAAAGATCACTCCAGTAGGTAAATGACTAACCTTCTTTTATGTTTCTAAATTCAACTATGGTATTATGATGCAAAGTTGTGATAATGTATCTCCCTTTTATTGTAAATAGGGCCTCCACCAAGCAAAGACAAGGGAAAAGAAAAACAAGCATGAGAAACCATGGAGAAGCTAAGGATAGCTTTTGTGGAGCTTTGTTTTTCATTGTCTTATTTTAAGTTATGTTTTGAATTTTTAGAACTTTAAGTTTCCGTGTTCGACATGGAAAAGTATTTTGGATAATGGTTTGTATTTTGGATGATGGTGACTTGGTTTGCAACCCAAGTCACCCGTTTTTATCATTTATCCTTTATGTTCTAAAATTTCATCTTTAAATGCTTGCGTTTTGAAACATAAGATTATTCACTTAAAGGTGATCTAATAGACAATTATAATGACGGGTTTCATTATATGTCCACATGCTTAAGGCTTGTGTATGATCATTTATAAAGTGATTCTGAGTCTATGAACTCTCTTAAAGGTATGTCAATCACCAAGTACACATATGAATTCAATAACAATTAGTCTACCTATGAGGTAGTTCTCCTTATAATTCAACATCATTAATTTGTGTCTCATATGATATCTTTGAATGTTTAGTGTATTTATTCTAAAGATAGAGTGGGAGAAAAATGAGGACACAACACACAAGACAAAGATCAAATTGTGTTTTTGTGTATATGAAGATCTACGCAAGAGAGAATGATTTGAATAAAGGTATATCTATTTACATAGTATGCCGAATAGATGAGATCTATGGTCTCAAGTTAGTTCTATATGACTAAAGAGACCAAGTGTAATAATCATAAGAGTATATTCTCAAGATAACTACACGAGGAGACCAAAAGAAGTTTTGGAATAAAATGACTAATGTAAAGTCTTAACAAGTTTTTGACTAAGTTTATGAAACATTTGACCAATAGTTTCAACCATGAGATTTACTTAAGAGCCTAAATGAATCAAAGTAACATACTGGTTATGATCGAGTTGCAAAATTGATATACCGATATCTTCAATGGCCAAAGTTTTAACCACGCAAATGTCATTGCTTAACCTCCCTATGAAATGGTTAAACCTCCTTCCAAAAGGGTAATTGTGAAGGACGTATTCTAGATATTGTTTATATTTGAATAATGACATTACTACACATCATTATGACATGAGTGTGTTGGGGATTTAAAATCCCTTTCCGTAAGGTTGAGATAAGACCACTTCAAAATAGGTATTTTGAAAGGATATGATGGGAACATATATGGTTTTATCCTAGTAACTTGGCAAAGCAATTTATATTTAAATTCTTGAATAAAAATTTCGATTGAGAAGTCAATTTCGAAATGTGTTGAATTGAGTGGGAGTTAAGAAAATCTCATGTGAAGACATGGAATTTAGTGGGAGCTATCATCCTTGAATGTTTAAAACTCATCACTCATTAAAGAATGACGAGCAAATACCTTCTTTCATAAAGAAGCTTTTGAGTTTTCAATTCTGGATGAAAATGGACAATGATGAATCCAATTACATCAAGAGATGTTGGATTAGTATTAAGAGATACACATCATATCAACATTCACATAGGTTATTCATGTAGATGAAGATGGAATTACCATTAGCAGTCATGGTCGTTCATTGAACCTATGAACGGTTGATCTCATGATTATTAGTAACTAATGTTTCCGCCATTAGAATAATCATATACATGTCCAATTATGAATCATATGCATAAGAGCATGATGATTGATTGGTAAGCCATAATAGAAACGTCATGAATTCTCGAGTAGAATCCGATGAGCGATTTCAGTGATTGACGGAATGTTCTATTGTGTGTCAAGAGGTTGCACATATTGTAGAAAATCCGAGCACATATGAGGATTTATGAGAATCCCAAATCTTTCAAGCCCAGAAAGAGAAATAAGAAGTTTTGGAAAGATGCTTGGTTGAATAAGAGGTTATTCAAAAACAATCTTTCCTAGTAAAGCTAGGACTTGTGAGAAGTGCTAAGCTAAATAATCTTGTCAATTGTTACAAGATTCTACAAAACATATACCTAGTGCATTGTGTGTGGATGGAATACTTGATCGGTACAAGTTGTATTATTCATCGCAAATTCGTTCGTTATGAGATGATCGATAAGAAAGTTCTTTCAAGTTAAAGAACCAAAACCAAGGTCGAGAACCTTGATGTGTACTTGGTAAGATTCATGCTATGAGAGAGAACATGAATGTGAAGGAAAATGCAAGTGTAAGAAGTTTGAACACATGGACACATGGGATGTTAAACTTCTATTGCAATCAATAAGTGTTTACACTTATGATAAACATCACAAGGTTGTAATATGATATTGACTACCCGAGTGTGATGTCGACATTTGTCGTTTGAGTTATTATTAACTCACCTTGTACTTTGTTGTATCCAAACGGGTTGTAGAGACAATTGAACCCCGTTAAAGTGAACACGGATTAACATTGTATTTGCCCATAGTTACTTGTATGAGGTGACGTCTCGAAGTGACTAGAGTGTGATGCGATTGATGGCAAGTTCAAGTGCCATAGAGTCATGTGAGATGACTAATCGATCACATAGGCAGACTGTTAGGAACATTTTGTCGGGCCTAATGACCGCTTATAGAGTTTTCGCAAATTTATATAGCCTGGTCGTGGCGAGAGCTACTATAGTATTCGAATGAGTCGATTCTTTTGACTAAAGACTATTCGCCTAAGATAGCACAGTTTCAGATTAACTTTGATTTGTGTTACTACGACCTTCGTAAATGGGGTCAAATGGGCATATTTTGGGTTATGATGGCTGTGGCTAGTCGAAGGGAATGAGTGCGATAGGAATTGTCCACCCCTAGTCAGGGTTATAAAAATATCTCAGGGCCACTCGAGGAGTAATGAACTGGAAATGCGTGGCCACGCTCGGAAAGTATCTATGATAGATAAGTCCGGTCAAACAGTTATTCTCCAGATCGAGGAAGCCACTCTCGATATGATCACTTGCAAGTACGACCTGAAAGACACCTTGCATTGAGTGGGAGATAGTAATAGGACAAGAGAATTGGTGACGCACACTTGTCGAGGACAAGTGGGAGATTGTTGGAATATGTGTCCTCCGACAATAATGCGATCACGACTGTTGATCATGATGATCACATGTTTAAATCTCATTATATAGAATACAATTGGGAAGTAATTTTGTTACTGTCAACTGGTCAACATATATCGGTAATGATTGGCTGACTAGAGTTTGACATTACTGTCGTGTGACGGTGGTGATCAGTTGACCCCCTAGGTCATACCTATAGGGCAACACTCTTAATTGATTATTTAATTAATCGTATAATGTTGCAAGTTAATTAAATTACTTGAAAATTGGCGGACGATTTTGGAAGTAAAATTTACGTATCATATTGAAATGTGATTAAATAAGATACGGTCTGAGTAATTGAATTGTATCATTACTCGGATGAAATAATTGTTTAATGTAACAATTAAATTTGAATGAATTGTTATAAATACAATCAGTTGTAATTTATAATTGGTAAAATTTTTGGCACAAGTAATTATGAAATTACTAAGTCGATTTTTGTATGTAACGTATTTTTATTAATACGTTGATTTTTAATATGATAAAAATACATAACAAGTTTATGTGACATGTGACATGTAACATATTGACAATTGACAAAATTAATATGGAATCCATATTAACTAAAAGTGCCGAAAATTGGAGGAGTTTTAAGCTAATTAATTGTTTAATTAGTAGCTAAACATAATGATTGTTTTGCTTTAGTAGCCATGCAACCCTACTACTCCTTGTGAAGACAAATGTGGGCATGCATTGGCTCCCCTTAACCTCTCCTCTTACACGGTTTTGGGAAGAAAAACCCATCATTGTTTTTCCTATAATTTTTACCTAATAATATACTAAGAGTAGTGGATTATTATTCATTCAACTCATCATCCAAAATATAAGTTCTAGTGAGAAGAAAAATCCTCCTTCCTTCTCTCATAAAAACCGAAATATTCAAGTGTTAAATAATATTTTGGTTCAATTTTCTACCTTATTAATATTATACTAGTACTTATAATATTAATTTGTATTAAGAGATAGCCTTGGGTATAAAGCTTGGGGAGAGATCCTATACTTGGATCTTTGTTCTTCCATAAGGAAAAGCTCAAGAACAAAAGAGAAAGGTGATCTCTCTTGTGCCCATTAAACCGAAATTATCAAAGTAAGGACATGATTTCTCCTCTATTTTATTATTGTTTGCATGCATAAAATCCACATTTAATTTTATGACAAATTAATTTCGACATATAAGAGTATGTTAGTATGTATATGAATCTACATTTCTTTCAAGCAAAGACATCTCATCTCCCGATAAATCACCCGTTGCGCCATATAATGGGACATAGGTGATGGGTCAAAGGTACTCAAGCCTTCCCTTTGACGATCTTTCACCAAGAACTGTCTAAGTAGTACCTGTAAGGCCTATCAAAACCGCACTAAAGGAAAAGATTAGAACGGCCTCAAGGAAAAAATCCCTTGAGGCTAAAAAAAGACATGAAATTAAATAAATAAATAAATAGTTGCCTCCCCGACGGCGCGCAAAATTTGATACGGTCGTTATGTACCAAAAATAAAATACCTATATACTACTAACGAAGTCGGCGGTAAGTAGGGTCGATCTCCACAGGGAGGCGGTCACTATCTACTTGTCTATTCGATCTGTCTAATGTCACAATTGGGGTTTTGAGTTGTTTGACTAAACTAAATAAGCTAAGCAAGAGAAAGGGATAAGAGAATTTAACAGGAAAGAGAGAGATAACTAGGATGTCGGGTCATCAATGAACGTATTCATTGCCCCTTAGACCGACACATCGACTAATCCGTGACCTTAGCCGCAATTGATTACGTTCATTGATGACCCGACATCCTAGTTATCTCTCTCTTTCCCCGTTAAATTCTCTTATCCCTTTTCTCTTGCCTTAGCTTATTTAGTTTAGTCAAACAACTCAAAACCCCCAATTGTGACATTAGACAGACCGAATAGACAAGTAGATAGTAACCGCCTCCCTGTGGAGATCGACCCTACTTACCGCTGACTTCTGTTAGTAGTATCTAGGTATTTTATTTTTGGTACATAACGACCGTATCAAATTTTGAAAGCTCTCGATCGAACTAAAACTTGATCCAAAACCACTCGATCGACCTATAAAGTGTTCGATCGAGTAGAATCTAACTTCGGCAGCTCATAATCTCCTTAGTTCAGCTTTGACTTGTCTTTTTAGCTCCCGAAACGGCTTCACGCATCCCAATACAGCTATATTTCCGCTCCAAATTCACTCTTCCTCCAAATGCATGCTAAACGGACGATAAAAGGCTTAATTTCACTACTTTCTAGTTCATTCCTGCAAATAAGACAAAACAAACCAAAGTAGCATATTCGGGGCATTTCGTAGCATAAACTACGATAAAAGCATGGAAATACGTGCATGAAAAGGCCTAAAAAGACTATATAAAATGCACGTATCAGTAATCATAGTGACAGTGATAATTTTAGTTTCCGTCTCAAGTTAATATAGACTCGAGACATTATTCCGTCTAGTTGTAGATCGTCACATTTCCACTTGTGAGACTAATCTTTTCTCGACCTATCCCAGGCCGACAACACACCACTTACTTTTTCACCTAACTAGTCTACTAATTGTCCACTCATACACTCACCCTACACACTACATTTATATATTATTATTATCTCTTATTATTATCACTATTATTATATTTTATTAGTATTATTATTATTTATTGTTTGTGGACCGTGTCCTGCACCCGCACCCACACACTCCCCTTCTTCTTCCTTTTTCGAAAACACAAAGAATAACAACAAAAAAAACACGACCGTACACCTCCATTTTAGTCGACCCTTCAAACCCGTTTCGACTCCATTCTTCCACCGTTTCCTCTAATTTTTACACCATTCTCTTCCTCGTTCCTTCCTCATTTTTTTAAGGTAAGAAAGTCTCAATTTTGTTGAGGTTTTGAAAATGGCATCTTATGACAACTCGGTTTTGTGATTCATATAATTCGCGTTTCCTCGTTTTAGTCGAAGACCCGAGAGCAGCTCGTGCTTATGGACGTTTTTGCTCTAAAATTCGTGAGGTTAAGTTAACGGTGATAGGTTACTCAACAAAGTGTCGATTTTTCGCTCCATAAACTCGTTTTTAGCCTCCATGTGTGTGAAAGTTGTGTTCTTTATGTTTACTTTCATGTGTATGGTTTACATGGGTACTCGCATTACTTATGCTCGAAATTTCATCTTGAGTTGTTCTTTGAGTGTGGTGTTTTACTCCCGTTTATGACAGAAATTAATGGTGTTATTCCTTAGTATAGTCGTGCTCTCTTCGTCTCGTATTTGTGTTTTGTTGTCCGTCTTGAATTTTGGATTAAAATGGCGGCTGGAACTTTACTTGTACCGTGACTGGAACTGCTTTTCTCCTCTGTTTTGGGGTCGTGAAATGGATGTGGAGCTCTGTTTTGGGACTGTCGAGAGGGAGGTCATCTATGGGCCTGTGTTGGGGCTCGATTTTAGGTGCCTTATCTCTGTTTTGGACTGACTTTGGGTCGGGTTATGGCGAGGGGTGGAGGGTGGAGGGTGGTTGTAGGTAGTCGAGTAGTGGTTATGCCGGGCTGCTCATGGCATGCGTATTAGGCGAGTCTGTTGGCCTAGACACTGGCTTGGAGGGGTGTATACATTTGTATAATATCCGTCTTGAGTTCGTCTTGTTTGGGTTGTGTTGAGTGGGTATGGGAAGTTAGCTTGGGTACGTGTTGTGGTTGTGTGTTAACCCCGACTGGTGGCTGGCCGTGGCCTGGCAATGGCTTGGATGTGGCCTAGCAGTAGCCTGTTGTAGCCTGGCAGCAGCCTAGCAGTAGCCTGCCGTGGCCTGCTGTGGCCTGGCAGCAGCCTGGCTATGGCCTGGTCGTGGCCTAGCTAGTCACGGGTTTGAGGCCGTGTATGGTTGGTAGTGAAGTCGAGTTATTTAAAATATAAATAGATATCCGTCTCGTGTTTTATATAAGTAATCCGTTAAATATCGTTCTCTCATATGTTTAATTCATTGGGCCACATTTGTATTATGGGCACCTTCGGTGCCAAGTTTGCTTCATTTGAATAGCTTAATGACCGTCTCGTGTTTTATATAGCATAACCCGTCGAATATCATTCTTTATATATGTACTTCTCTCACATGATCAAACTGTTGGGCTTCACATGAATACATGTTTGGATTTTACATGAGTATTAAGTTGGGTCTAATATATCATGTTTGTTGGACTCCTTATAATTTGTTTATTGGCCTCATAATTGAGTCACTTGAGTTGATCACATTTTATCCCGTAAATTATTCATTATCACTTATTGTATTTAATTTAACCGGCATGTTAAATTGTAAAGTGGAACATTTAGTAATATAATACAAGTATGAGATATTTATTATAAGTACTTGTAAGAGTCATATTCTTGATAATACCTTGTATTGTTCTATTGTGAGAGTCTTGGTCCTATCGCATACTAGAGGTGAGCTATAAGCCCTCTAGTTGCGATATGATTGTCGGGATTGATGTTCCCATCCGTACTTATGGTGAGATGCAAGCCATAAGTATGAATGTGACATTAGTAATCCCGTGTCATGTGACATTCTATCGCGTTTATGCTTGCTTGATCATTCTTACTCTTATTGTGACTCAAGAGTGACGTTTTACATTGTGTGACGACTTGACATTCCTTATGTACCCTTTCGGACCTTTGGTTACGGATCTGTGTGCCATGTTTCCGGATTGGGTTATCCTTCCGCCTCTTCGGACCTTTGGTTACGGACTGTGTGCCATGTTTCTGATTTGGGGTTACTTGACCTTAGGTTACGGTCTCATGCCATGTTTCGAGTCTTGGATGCGGATAGGTCCCCGCATGTTGAATCGGGTGACGTCAATCCCGAGAGTCAGGATCTAGGTTTAGACTAGGACCGTATTATGATCGTCGTCCTACCAGGAGGTTGGAGTCTAGGATGTAGTCTTGTGTGTAGTATCTCGGACATGCTTTAAAGGTAGCCTCTGAGCCGGATACTCCGTCTACACTTTGTGTTGGTTTTACACTTGTGAGTCGAGTCAATATGAGTGGGTTGCCTTGAGTATTCTATGCCCTTGATTGCATATTTGTTCTAATATATCATGCCTATTCCGTTAAGAAAGTATTATGCCTATCTCATCATGATTATCAATTATATTTCCTTGTTCTTTATTGTTCACATATGTTGCATGATCAATATGTTTAATTAAGTTTTTGTTTAATTGCATTTCGACATATTGTGGCTGGGAGAACCTTGAGTTACTCCCCACTGACTGTGGCGTTCATGTTTACATGAATGACAGGTTGTGAAGATGCTAACGTGGGGAAGACGTGTGGGCTAGTGAGAACTAAACCCCTGGACCTTAGTTTGCTAGTTTAGAAACCCCTTATCTGTTTATTCGTGGGATATCTTTTCCCCGCCTTCAAGACTTGGGTTGTAATAACCTAAGTTTGACTATTATTGTATTTGTTTTATTTCATTTTTGGCACCCGCGTGTTAATCTTTAACTAGTAATAAAAAGTTTTTAAAAATCTCCTAAATTTCCACTTTAATTTATTAGTTATATTTTCCGCTTTATCGCGGGGTGTCACAGCTTAAATTCTGCAAATGTAAAGATTAAAGTACTTACGATATGTTAATATTCGTACCCTAATATATTTAAAGAACAAGTGACCCCCTCAGTAAAGATTAACGTCTGCATATAGCTACCTCGGGGATGACAACATTGATGAGTTTGTCAGGCCATTGCACATAAGAGCTTAGGGCTTCTTTCAAATAAGTGACCCCCTCAGTAGGAAATGGTACTTTTACTTCCCCATACTCGTCTTTATATAATTGGGACACTTCCACTTTCCTGTAATTGTGACGAAGGGGTATACCATGAACCTTAACTTGATGAAGCCGGTCGTAATTGAACACGTATCCTCTGGCAACAACAACTTTCTGTTTCCCCTGTAAATAGGACAAATGACAAGCCACCTTACAATCGCCCTTCACGTCAGCTTTAATCAATTAGTACACATACATTCACTACCTTTAATAAATTTCCTAAGTAAAAAACGTGTATGATATGAATAATTATAAACTAGCAACTATTACCTTTTTCGGTGTTGAGAAGAACATCTGATCATCAACTACCTCCACTTCATCCTGTGTCACGGCCTTCCTGGCATCCTCTTCCGCTTCAACTGCCTGATATCGATCCTCGGCTCCCACTTCAGTCTCCTTTCCCATTTCCTTCTCCCTTGTCATGTCATCCTCGGCTTCCTTCTGTACATTAACACTTGTCCGTATAACACGTACTGATTTTCCAAATCATATAACACACTGTATATAAGACAAATATTATTACCTCTTTTTCCTCCTCCTCCTCCTCCTCCTCCTCCTCCTCCTCCTCCTCCTCCTCCTCCTCCTCCTCCTCCTCCTCCTCCTTCTTCTCCTCCTCCTTCTCCTCCTGCTCCTCCTCCTCTACTTCCTTTATGACTTCTTGAACCATATCCAACTCCTTTTCTGATGGCTTTTCCCCAGTTTCCAACATTCTCATCATTAACCTGGCTATTTTATGTAGCTGTGTAGTAGAAATTAATGTCGATATATAGTTGTAAATTAATTACGTTGGTCCAAATACGTATTTATAGATTACCTTCTTGGAAGCATCACCACGCGCGAGTGGTTTTCCGAAAATACTTAGTGATACCAACATGCGTTCTTACCCCTCTCACACGACTTGGATGCTCTGCTTTGCCGATTGCCCTAGCAAGAATGTCATCACGTCCTTCAGGCTTCCATTTTCCTTCTTCTACCTCCTTCTCACAAATCCTCTACATACACATAAAACCATTAAGCAACTCACAATTATATAACTCCGACTACCAGTAGTAGGAGTGACATATTTATTCAAACTTACAATTTTCTCTTTGATGTCCTTATCATATTCAGTTTCCGTCTTTCCATTCTTAGGAGTGTGACCTTCCACCCATGCGTCGTGACGACTGAATTTTCCAAGCTTCGCCTACAATTCATTCATCACATTGATATCTTCTGAAAATATGTATGATTACTCTAAACATATATAACATCCGACTAAAATACCTAATAGTCTAATACTATAACAACTATGTACTTACAAGTTTCTTCTTAATCAATCTATAACCACCTCGGGAGCCGTAAAAGATGGTCTTTTTCTTTGAAATGTTCGCCTTATTCCTCTCACTCATAGCCTTCATCAAATAAATTGTATCAAGAAACGTAAGCATGACCAAACACTAAACTAAGTATACTTCTTTACTTATTATTATTATTATTAAGTTACCTTAAACTTCTCAGACTGCCTATAAGCGATATAGCTATCCCAATGGTCCTGACTGACATACGGATACTTCTTTTTTAGTGGGTTCTTGTTCATCTCCCCGGTTACCTTGTTGAAAAGTGGTTCTCAGCAATCTTTAACTTCCAAGATCTGAGGGCTTCCCCTGTCTTTTTTTTTAGGTACTTATCATACATTTCGGGGACAACGTAAGCTAACTGCATTTATGATGAGCATAGTTGGTACAAGTGTTTCGGCTAATAGACATATCAAGTAGTAACTTAATTTCAGCTAAAACATTTATTATTGTATATACATACCTTTATTCTGTTTATTAGCATGGTATTCCGTATTTTACTCAGTTCACTGATACGCGGCGAACCGAGAGGCACATATTGTCTTACACAACAACCAACCCAACTCGCAAAATACCTGGCATACTCACCATATGGCAGCCCCGTATCTTTATCCCATTGTAAAGGATTATGTATCTTTGAATTTATTGCTTCTAGGGAAACCCTGTGGCGCATTCGACCCACAGTGTGTTGCAAATTATTCTCATCACCTGAGTCGTCGCCTGACGCATTTCCATCGTTTCTTTTGCGCTTTTTGACCATATCTAAAGCAGAAATTAATAAACAAATAATAACAATGCATACTTATAATAACAAACAAATCTCTAGAGAGGAGGGTTTATTACTTATTTAAAGAGGAGAATCCGGATTGATCTGGCGGCGGCAATGGCGATGATGACGATGACTGCGACGGCGATGGGGTAGGCTGGTGGTTGAGGGGAAGCCTAATGTTTGAGAATATTATATGGGGGAGAGGAAGCTCAGAGTATATATGTGTGAATAATACAACACTTGCAAGACCTTGTTTATTGGAAAGTAATAAACACGGTATAAGAAAAACCGTTATATTTTGTTTCCAGACAGACAACAATTTTGTTTGAAACCGTAATTGATTAGTACTATTTACAACGGGTTAGAAATAACCGTTGTCTGAAATATTTTCATTTTGTTTGATTTTCCCGCCATGAAATAAAGCAACATTTTTATATACATAACAACGGCCTCAACCGTTATAACTGTACACGTCCAGAATATATTTCATTTTGTTTGGTTTTACCGCCAAGAAATAAAGCATCATTTTCATATAGATAAAGCATCATTTTGTTTGATACGATTTTTCCCTAACCCGCCACGCAACAAATGAAAAAAAGTTTACAACATCGCTTTGATATATATAACAAAGAAGACAATAATTACACATGACGTAAGATATCTTGATTGGATTGCTGATATTTTCACGGCTGCCGGGAACGTTTTTTGGATTTGCTAGTCTCTTCATTAACCCAAATACATTCATCATGATCATCCCATGTATATATGTTTGGAATGTTAACATTTTCAACATCATTACCAAATTGGGATATAGCACTGTGATCAAGTCCTTCAAATTCGACGTCTTCATCATCTGGAATTCGGCGATGGCAAGATATAACAACTGACCACTTCTTATCCATAGGATCGGTAACATAAAAAACTTGTTTTTCTTGTGACGCTAATATAAAAGGATCGTCCTTGTTTCTAACCTTGTCAAAATTTACTAATGTGAAACCTAAATCATCCTTTCTAACACCATTGTTGTTGTCAACCCACTTGTACCGAAATAGAGGTATCTCAAAATCCATGTAGTCTATAACCAATATCTCTTCAATAACTCCATAATATTGCATTGTACCAAAAATAGGATTTTTATCCTTTGAACTAGCAAAGTATATTGCCTCAGAATCTACGCAAACTCCACTGTTTTGCATTGTGCTCGCCTCATCTTGAATGCGGGTGTAGAAAGTGTACCCATTAATCGCATACCCGCTGTAAAAAGTTGCACGAGCATCAGGACCGAAAGCGAGATGTCGTAGGCTGGATGAGCAATCATCAATTGGGTTGTCATCATCGTAAATAGTATCCTTAAACCAGTCACTAAATTGCTTGTAATGCTCATTTGCATACCACCTTTCGTTCTTATGAGGGTGTTTTCCCTTAAGGTAACTCTGGTGTTCCATACTGTAAGGCTGGACATGATCATCGTTAAATAGAACGTATGTATGAGCTCTATGTCGCATGTCAGATGACATATACTTGGAAACACGACCCCTTACACCTTTTCCATTCATCCAGTCACTATGACGATTCGTAGGAGCTCCAATTAACTCATCCAAGGAGAGGTACGCGTAACAATACGAAAGAGCTTCATCGATAATTGCTCGCTCATCAAATCAAAGAATACACCCTCTCGGATGATACCTATTAGATTTGTATGTTGGAGTGTCCCCGACAATAATGCGATCACAATTGTCGATCATGATGATCACATGTTTAAATCTCATTTTTAAGAATACGTAAGGGATGATTCATTTTATAGTCAACTGATCAACATTAATCGGTAACGATTGGCTTGCTAGAGTTTGACGTTCCATCGTCGACGGTGGTGGTCAATTGATCCCTTAAGGTCACACCTAAAGGATGATGCCCTAATCTGTAAAGTTGATTAATTGTATGACGATGCAAGTTAATCAATTCCTTAAAATTGAACAATTCAATTTGTGAGAGAGAATATTGATATCTTATTGTAATGGGATTAAATAAGATTTATTTTAGTAATTGAAATACTTTATTACTAAAATTACTTATTATTTGAGAAACAATAGAGATAAGAATGAATGGTTAATTATAATTACAAGATGTTGTGAATTATAATTGTATGACCCATTTTATTTATGTGATCAAGTATCACTAGTCAATTTGTTGTATGTAATTTAATTAATTCATAAAATGATATTTATGTGATAAATATGCATTAAATTAATTAATAACATGTAACATACTACATGTGACATATTATGTGACAATTAACAAATTGACAAAATAAAATGGTAGTCCATTTTATATAAATGGACCGAAATAATGAGAGTAATGGGTGTTAGTGGGTGAATTATTTTATGAGATAAATAAGCTAATGATACCTAATCTACACCTAGCCTTACAAGCCTAAGGTATTGATAAGAACAAAAGGAAAAGTAAAGGACCATATATGGGTCCTCCTGTTGGGAAATGTGTCCTCAACAATAGTGCGATCATATGATTTAAATATCATTATTAAATCTCATTTTAAAGAATACAATTGGGAAGTATTTTTACTTGTCAATCGGTCAACATATATCGGTAATGATTGGCTGACTAGAGTTTGACATTACTTTCGTGTGACGGTGGTGATCAGTTGACCCCCTACGTCATACCTATAGGGCAATACTCTTAATTGATTATTTAATTAATCGTATAATGTTACGAGTTAATTAAATTACTTGAAAAATTGACGGACGATTTTGGAAGTAAAATTTACTTATCAAATTAAAATGTGATTAAATGAGATACGGTCTGAGTAATCGAATTGTATTATTACTCGGATGAAATTATTGTTTAAAGAAACGATTGGATTTGAATGAATCATTATAAATGCGATTTATAAATTGGTAAAATTTTGGTACAAGTAATTATGATATTACTAAGTCGATTTTTTGTATGTGACGTATTTTTGATAATACGTTGATTTTTAATATGTTAAAAATACATAACAAATTTATGTGACATGTAACATGTGACATATTGACAATTGACAAAAATAATATGGAATCCATATTATACATGTGCCGAAAATTTGGAGGAGGATTAGGATTAATATTGTGTTTACAATTAGTGGTAAACATAATGATGTCACATGCAATTTTACAAGATATTGTCACATGCAATTTTACAAGATGTGTGTAAAATAATTGGCTATAAAGAAGTCTTTTTGCATGATTTATGAATTTTTGAAGAAAAATAGCATAAATAGTGACATTATTAGTGGAAAATTAATAAAACATAATCTATGACTTAGGAAAAACGTATAATGTTGCATTTTATTATCTTTTTCAGATATAAAATTGAAAAGTTAGTGAGAATAATTTTTCCGTGTTTTTATGATTATTTTATTAAAAATCGATAAACCGCAACATTGTTTTTCCGGAAAAATTTCGAAATTTTTAACCTAAAATTTTGAACATTATGAGTGTCATGGAATTTTTCCAGAATGTTCATGAGTTTAAATTTCAAATTTTGAATTTATTTGAAATTTTGTGATTTATTTGAAGTTTAATAGCTTATTTTTGTAATTTTGGACCATTTATGAACAATTTTATAAAATATTGGTTAATTATGGTCAAATTATTAGTGAAGACTAAATTTTGAGTCCTAAGAGGTTAGGGTAATTAACTTATGCATAAATATGAGTTTATGTATTTTTGTGATTATAAAATGTTGAAATCACGCAAATCCGTAAAAACCGAGTAATATACGATATTGGCAAATTAAAGGCGATTTAGCATAAAATTGAGCATGTTCTTACATATTATAATGCTGCATTTTCTTTATGATTGTCATAATTTTAATTTATGTAATTTTTGAATTATGTAATTTTACTTAGTATGGCCTTAGATTTTAATTGGTATTTCCCGAAATGTATGGGAATATCGATTCGGTTGTAATTTTTTATTGTGATCTCGTATCACCGTTTTGTAATTTAATAGATTTATTTTATTTTAGTTACAAATGTATAATAGGAAATTATGTAATTTGTTATGTAATTTTATTCATTCCGGAGTTCCGAAAGACGGATTTCTTCAAGAATGGCGATACATAAAGACGGTGTTACCTCGAGATGCGTGTCACAACCAAGTTCAAGGGACCAATGGAGTTGGTTTCCGAATATGTAATAGTTAAATAGTTTTTCTATTTTAGGAAAGGCCATACTAGGATTTTTTATCTTTATGCTTGCATTTTATTTTATGTCACATGCATCGCTAAATCGCCATAACTAAAACATGCATCCTTATTTTATCGAGTTTATCGACCGTGTCAATTCAAATTATCGTAGTTCACCGCTTTAGTTCACTTAAAACGTGATAGATAATAGATTGACATGACCTCTCGCTAAAACAATTAATTGAGACATAGCCTTACCAAATAGTAGAAACCATGAAAACCTATTTCGCGAGGGAGTGCACTCGGCTACCCCGGGTACAAACCTTGTTACGTAGGGGAAGTGGGTGATAAATGTCTAATCCACCGAATTCATGTTGATGAGGGTTTCATCGGCTACCCCGTGCCTAAGTTAATGTGGGTTTGGATAATGGACACATTTATTCGAAATTTGGATTGAACTCAACAAAAGTAATCGATGAGGGTTTCATCGGCTACCCCGTGCCCTTGTTGATGTGTTTTGGGCTATAGATAAATATTAGAGTAATTTTATCGACCAAGAGTTCTAAAAGTAGAATCGATTAAAAGTTAATCCACCGAGTTATATTGATAAAGGTTTCATCGGCTACCCCGTGCCTAAGTCGATATGAATTTGGGTCTTGGAATCATTTATCTAGTTGGGTAGAGGTCACTAGAAAAATGCATAAAACTTGTTTAAATCATACATTTTTACGAGTATTATTAAAACGACAATTGTTTTACTCCTTATATTTTGTTTTGTAGACCACTTCTTTTTCATAACAAATGGCAACATCAACACCAACTCCTAATGCTACACCACTCGCTAGTTCGTCTTGGCTCCGATCCTTTATGGATCGATGTAAACTTGAAAAGAATGGGTCAAATTTCTCCGAATGGGATGCCCAACTCAAATTAGCCGCCGAAGGTGACGACAAGCTTCGTTACCTTACCGAGGCCTCTCCACCCGAACCCTCCACTAGGTCCACCGCGGCCACTAGGGAAGCCTATGAGACTTACCAAAAGGAGTCCGCCGCAATGAAAAATATCTTGATATTTGCGATGGAGGTGGACCTCCAAAGGAGAGCCTTCAAAATGGGCAATGCTAATGAGATTTACTCCAAACTTGTGACCATGTTTTCACAAACTCCGCGGATCGTCCAATATGAGGCGGCCGCGGCATTCTTTGATCTCGACTTCAAAGAGGGCCAAAAGGTTAGCCCTCATGTGCTCAAACTCATGGAGCTTGTCGAGACCTTGAAAATTCAAAAGGTTGAAATCCCCAAAGAACTCATCGTAGATAGGATTCTACACTCCTTGTCCAAAGTCAAGGCATATGTGCAATTCCGGGTGAATTTCAACATGCAAGACAAGGATGTGTCTCTTGAGGAGTTTCACAAGTTACTTGTGCAAGCCGAGAGGGACATGGGGTTAAATGTGAACCCTCCCAAAGATGTGCTTAACATAAGCACAAAGAGTAAGGGGAAGTTCAAGAAGAATGGAAAGAAGGGTAAAAAGCAAGCTCCCACATGCACCAAAGCTAAGTCTTGTGAAGCTAGCACATCCAAAGTCAAGAAGGGTCCTCTTGATAAATGCCATTATTGTAATGGCATGGGACATTGGAAAAGAAATTGTTCCAAATACCTTGGTGATATCAAAGTGGAAAGATCACTCCAAAGAGGTAAATGACTAACCTTCTTTTATGTTTCTAAATTCAACTATGGTATTATGATGCAAAGTTGTGATAATGTATCTCCCTTTTTATTGTAAATAGGGCCTCCACCAAGCAAAGACAAGGGAAAAGAAAAACAAGCATGAGAAACCATGGAGAAGCTAAGGATAGCTTTTGTGGAGCTTTGTTTTTCATTGTCTTATTTTAAGTTATGTTTTGAATTTTTAGAACTTTAAGTTTCCGTGTTCGACATGGAAAAGTATTTTGGATAATGGTTTGTATTTTGGATGATGGTGACTTGGTTTGCAACCCAAGTCACCCGTTTTTATCATTTATCCTTTATGTTCTAAAATTTCATCTTTAAATGCTTGCGTTTTGAAACATAAGATTATTCACTTAAAGGTGATCTAATAGACAATTATAATGACGGGTTTCATTATATGTCCACATGCTTAAGGCTTGTGTATGATCATTTATAAAGTGATTCTGAGTCTATGAACTCTCTTAAAGGTATGTCAATCACCAAGTACACATATGAATTCAATAACAATTAGTCTACCTATGAGGTAGTTCTCCTTATAATTCAACATCATTAATTTGTGTCTCATATGATATCTTTGAATGTTTAGTGTATTTATTCTAAAGATAGAGTGGGAGAAAAATGAGGACACAACACACAAGACAAAGATCAAATTGTGTTTTTGTGTATATGAAGATCTACGCAAGAGAGAATGATTTGAATAAAGGTATATCTATTTACATAGTATGCCGAATAGATGAGATCTATGGTCTCAAGTTAGTTCTATATGACTAAAGAGACCAAGTGTAATAATCATAAGAGTATATTCTCAAGATAACTACACGAGGAGACCAAAAGAAGTTTTGGAATAAAATGACTAATGTAAAGTCTTAACAAGTTTTTGACTAAGTTTATGAAACATTTGACCAATAGTTTCAACCATGAGATTTACTTAAGAGCCTAAATGAATCAAAGTAACATACTGGTTATGATCGAGTTGCAAAATTGATATACCGATATCTTCAATGGCCAAAGTTTTAACCACGCAAATGTCATTGCTTAACCTCCCTATGAAATGGTTAAACCTCCTTCCAAAAGGGTAATTGTGAAGGACGTATTCTAGATATTGTTTATATTTGAATAATGACATTACTACACATCATTATGACATGAGTGTGTTGGGGATTTAAAATCCCTTTCCGTAAGGTTGAGATAAGACCACTTCAAAATAGGTATTTTGAAAGGATATGATGGGAACATATATGGTTTTATCCTAGTAACTTGGCAAAGCAATTTATATTTAAATTCTTGAATAAAAATTTCGATTGAGAAGTCAATTTCGAAATGTGTTGAATTGAGTGGGAGTTAAGAAAATCTCATGTGAAGACATGGAATTTAGTGGGAGCTATCATCCTTGAATGTTTAAAACTCATCACTCATTAAAGAATGACGAGCAAATACCTTCTTTCATAAAGAAGCTTTTGAGTTTTCAATTCTGGATGAAAATGGACAATGATGAATCCAATTACATCAAGAGATGTTGGATTAGTATTAAGAGATACACATCATATCAACATTCACATAGGTTATTCATGTAGATGAAAATGGAATTACCATTAGCAATCATGGTCGTTCATTGAACCTATGAACGGTTGATCTCATGATTATTAGTAACTAATGTTTCCGCCATTAGAATAATCATATACATGTCCAATTATGAATCATATGCATAAGAGCATGATGATTGATTGGTAAGCCATAATAGAAACGTCATGAATTCTCGAGTAGAATCCGATGAGCGATTTCAGTGATTGACGGAATGTTCTATTGTGTGTCAAGAGGTTGCACATATTGTAGAAAATCCGAGCACATATGAGGATTTATGAGAATCCCAAATCTTTCAAGCCCAGAAAGAGAAATAAGAAGTTTTGGAAAGATGCTTGGTTGAATAAGAGGTTATTCAAAAACAATCTTTCCTAGTAAAGCTAGGACTTGTGAGAAGTGCTAAGCTAAATAATCTTGTCAATTGTTACAAGATTCTACAAAACATATACCTAGTGCATTGTGTGTGGATGGAATACTTGATCGGTACAAGTTGTATTATTCATCGCAAATTCGTTCGTTATGAGATGATCGATAAGAAAGTTCTTTCAAGTTAAAGAACCAAAACCAAGGTCGAGAACCTTGATGTGTACTTGGTAAGATTCATGCTATGAGAGAGAACATGAATGTGAAGGAAAATGCAAGTGTAAGAAGTTTGAACACATGGACACATGGGATGTTAAACTTCTATTGCAATCAATAAGTGTTTACACTTATGATAAACATCACAAGGTTGTAATATGATATTGACTACCCGAGTGTGATGTCGACATTTGTCGTTTGAGTTATTATTAACTCACCTTGTACTTTGTTGTATCCAAACGGGTTGTAGAGACAATTGAACCCCGTTAAAGTGAACACGGATTAACATTGTATTTGCCCATAGTTACTTGTATGAGGTGACGTCTCAAGTGACTAGAGTGTGATGCGATTGATGGCAAGTTCAAGTGCCATAGAGTCATGTGAGATGACTAATCGATCACATAGGCAGGTATCAAGTTAGGAACATTTTGTCGGGCCTAATGACCGCTTATAGAGTTTTCGCAAATTTATATAGCCTGGTCGTGGCGAGAGCTACTATAGTATTCGAATGAGTCGATTCTTTTGACTAAAGACTATTCGCCTAAGATAGCACATTTGATTAACTTTGATTTGTGTTACTACGACCTTCGTAAATGGGGTCAAATGGGCATATTTTGGGTTATGATGGTTGTGGCTAGTCGAAGGAATGAGTGCGATAGGAATTGTCCACCCCTAGTCGTGGTTATAAAAATATCTCGGGGCCACTCGAGGAGTAATGAATCGAAATGCGTGGCCACGCTCGGAAAGTATCTATGATAGATAAGTCCGGTCAAACAGTTATTCTCCAGATCGAGGAAACCACTCTCGATATGATCACTTGCAAGTACGACCTGAAAGACACCTTGCATTGAGTGGGAGATAGTAACAGGACAAGAGAATTTGTGACGCACACTTGTCGAGGACAAGTGGGAGATTGTTGGAATATGTGTCCTCCGACAATAATGCGATCACGACTGTTGATCATGATGATCACATGTTTAAATCTCATTATATAGAATACAATTGGGAAGTAATTTTGTTCTCACAACCTGGTCAACATATATCGGTAATGATTGGTGACTAGAGTTTGACATTACGTCTTGTGTGACGACGGTGGTGATCGATTGACCCCCTAGGTCATACCTATAGGGCAACACTCTTAATTGATTATTTAATTAATCGTATAATGTTGCAAGTTAATTAAATTACTTGAAAATTGACGGACGATTTTGGAAGTAAAATTTACGTATCATATTGAAATGTGATTAAATAAGATACTGTCTGAGTAATTGAATTGTATCATTACTCGGATGAAATAATTGTTTAATGTAACAATTAAATTTGAATGAATTGTTATAAATACAATCAGTTGTAATTTATAATTGGTAAAATTTTTGGCACAAGTAATTATGAAATTACTAAGTCGATTTTTGTATGTAACGTATTTTTATTAATACGTTGATTTTTAATATGATAAAAATACATAACAAGTTTATGTGACATGTGACATGTAACATATTGACAATTGACAAAATTAATATGGAATCCATATTAACTAAAAGTGCCGAAAATTGGAGGAGTTTTAAGCTAATTAATTGTTTAATTAGTAGCTAAACATAATGATTGTTTTGCTTTAGTAGCCATGCAACCCTACTACTCCTTGTGAAGACAAATGTGGGCATGCATTGGCTCCCCTTAACCTCTCCTCTTACACGGTTTTGGGAAGAAAAACCCATCATTGTTTTTCCTATAATTTTTACCTAATAATATACTAAGAGTAGTGGATTATTATTCATTCAACTCATCATCCAAAATATAAGTTCTAGTGAGAAGAAAAATCCTCCTTCCTTTTCTCATAAAAACCGAAATATTCAAGTGTTAAATAATATTTTGGTTCAATTTTCTACCTTATTAATATTATACTAGTACTTATAATATTAATTTGTATTAAGAGATAGCCTTGGGTATAAAGCTTGGGGAGAGATCCTATACTTGGATCTTTGTTCTTCCATAAGGAAAAGCTCAAGAACAAAAGAGAAAGGTGATCTCTCTTGTGCCCATTAAACCGAAATTATCAAAGTAAGGACATGATTTCTCCTCTATTTTATTATTGTTTGCATGCATAAAATCCACATTTAATTTTATGACAAATTAATTTCGACATATAAGAGTATGTTAGTATGTATATGAATCTACATTTCTTTCAAGCAGCACCACATCTCCCGCAGTAAATCACCTGTTGCGCCATATAATGGGACATAGGTGATGGGTCAAAGGTACTCAAGCCTTCCCTTTGACGATCTTTCACCAAGAACTGTCTAGGTAGTACCTGTAAGGCCTATCAAAACCGCACTAAAGGAAAAGATTAGAACGGCCTCAAGGAAAAAATCCCTTGAGGCTAAAAACAGACAGAATTAAATAAATAAATAAATAGTTGCCTCCCCGGCAACGGCGCCAAAATTTGATACGGTCGTTATGTACCAAAAATAAAATACCTATATACTACTAACAGAAGTCAGCGGTAAGTAGAGTCGATCTCCACAGGGAGGCGGTCACTATCTACTTGTCTATTCGGTCTGTCTAATGTCACAATTGGGGGTTTTGAGTTGTTTGACTAAACTAAATAAGCTAAGGCAAGAGAAAAGGGATAAGAGAATTTAATAGGAAAGAGAGAGATAACTAGGATGTCGGGTCATCAATGAACGTATTCATTTCCCCTTAGACCGACACATCGACTAATCCGTGACCTTAGCCGCAATTGATTACGTTCATTGATGACCCGACATCCTAGTTATCTCTCTCTTTCCTGTTAAATTCTCTTATCCCTTTTCTCTTGCCTTAGCTTATTTAGTTTAGTCAAACAACTCAAAACCCCCAATTGTGACATTAGACAGACCGAATAGACAAGTAGATAGTAACCGCCTCCTGTGGAGATCGACCCTACTTACCGCCGACTTACATTAGTAGTATCTAGGTATTTTATTTTTGGTACATAACGACCGTATCAAATTTTGAAAGCTCTCGATCGAACTAAAACTTGATCCAAAACCACTCGATCGACCTATAAAGTGTTCGATCGAGTAGAATCTAACTTCGGCAGCTCATAATCTCCTTAGTTCAGCTTTGACTTGTCTTTTTAGCTCCCGAAACGGCTTCACGCATCCCAATACAGCTATATTTCCGCTCCAAATTCACTCTTCCTCCAAATGCATGCTAAACGGACGATAAAAGGCTTAATTTCACTACTTTCTAGTTCATTCCTGCAAATAAGACAAAACAAACCAAAGTAGCATATTCGGGGCATTTCGTAGCATAAACTACGATAAAAGCATGGAAATACGTGCATGAAAAGGCCTAAAAAGACTATATAAAATGCACGTATCAGTAATCATAGTGACAGTGATAATTTTAGTTTCCGTCTCAAGTTAATATAGACTCGAGACATTATTCCGTCTAGTTGTAGATCGTCACATTTCCACTTGTGAGACTAATCTTTTCTCGACCTATCCCAGGCCGACAACACACCACTTACTTTTTCACCTAACTAGTCTACTAATTGTCCACTCATACACTCACCCTACACACTACATTTATATATTATTATTATCTCTTATTATTATCACTATTATTATATTTTATTAGTATTATTATTATTTATTGTTTGTGGACCGTGTCCCTGCACCCACACACTCCCCTTCTTCTTCCTTTTTCGAAAACACAGCAACAACAACAAAACACAGACCGTACACCTCCATTTTAGTCGACCCTTCAAACCCAGATTTCGACTCCATTCTTCCACCGTTTCCTCTAATTTTTACACCATTCTCTTCCTCGTTCCTTCCTCATTTTTTTAAGGTAAGAAAGTCTCAATTTTGTTGAGGTTTTGAAAATGGCATCTTATGACAACTCGGTTTTGTGATTCATATAATTCGCTTTTCCTCGTTTTAGTCGAAGACCCGAGAGCAGCTCGTGCTTATGGACGTTTTTGCTCTAAAATTCGTGAGGTTAAGTTAACGGTGATAGGTTACTCAACAAAGTGTCGATTTTTCGCTCCATAAACTCGTTTTTAGCCTCCATGTGTGTGAAAGTTGTGTTCTTTATGTTTACTTTCATGTGTATGGTTTACATGGGTACTCGCATTACTTATGCTCGAAATTTCATCTTGAGTTGTTGCTGAGTGTGGCTGTTTTACTCCCGTTTATGACAGAAATTAATGGTGTTATTCCTTAGTATAGTCGTGCTCTCTTCGTCTCGTATTTGTGTTTTGTTGTCCGTCTTGAATTTTGGATTAAAATGGCGGCTGGAACTTTACTTGTACCGTGACTGGAACTGCTTTTCTCCTCTGTTTTGGGGTCGTGAAATGGATGTGGAGCTCTGTTTTGGGACTGTCGAGAGGGAGGTCATCTGGGGGCCTGTGTTGGGGCTCGATTTTAGGTGCATTATCTCTGTTTTGGACTGACTTTGGGTCGGGTTATGGCGAGGGGTGGAGGGTGGAGGGTGGTTGTAGGTAGTCGAGTAGTGGTTATGCCGGGCTGCTCATGGCATGCGTATTGGGCGAGTCTGTTGGCCTAGACACTGGCTTGGAGGGGTGTATACATTTGTATAATATCCGTCTTGAGTTCGTCTTGTTTGGGTTGTGTTGAGTGGGTATGGGAAGTTAGCTTGGGTACGTGTTGTGGTTGTGTGTTAACCCTGACTGGTGGCTGGCCGTGGCCTGGCAATGGCTTGGATGTGGCCTAGCAGTAGCCTGTTGTAGCCTGGCAGCAGCCTAGCAGTAGCCTGCCGTGGCCTGGCAGCAGCCTGGCTATGGCCTGGTCGTGGCCTAGCTAGTCACGGGTTTGAGGCCGTGTATGGTTGGTAGTGAAGTCGAGTTATTTAAAATATAAATAGATATCCGTCTCGTGTTTTATATAAGTAATCCGTTAAATATCGTTCTCTCATATGTTTAATTCATTGGGCCACATTTGTATTATGGGCACCTTCGGTGCCAAGTTTGCTTCATTTGAATAGCTTAATGACCGTCTCGTGTTTTATATAGCATAACCCGTCGAATATCATTCTTTATATATGTACTTCTCTCACATGATCAAACTGTTGGGCTTCACATGAATACATGTTTGGATTTTACATGAGTATTAAGTTGGGTCTAATATATCATGTTTGTTGGACTCCTTATAATTTGTTTATTGGCCTCATAATTGAGTCACTTGAGTTGATCACATTTTATCCCGTAAATTATTCATTATCACTTATTGTATTTAATTTAACCGGCATGTTAAATTGTAAAGTGGAACATTTAGTAATATAATACAAGTATGAGATATTTATTATAAGTACTTGTAAGAGTCATATTCTTGATAATACCTTGTATTGTTCTATTGTGAGAGTCTTGGTCCTATCGCATACTAGAGGTGAGCTATAAGCCCTCTAGTTGCGATATGATTGTCGGGATTGATGTTCCCATCCGTACTTATGGTGAGATGCAAGCCATAAGTATGAATGTGGCATTAGTAATCCCGTGTCATGTGACATTCTATCGTGTTTATGCTTGCTTGATCATTCTTACTCTTATTGTGACTCAAGAGTGACGTTTTACATTGTGTGACGACTTGACATTCCTTATGTACCCTTTCGGACCTTTGGTTACGGATATGTGTGCCATGTTTCCGGATTGGGTTATCCTTCCGCCTCTTCGGACCTTTGGTTACGGATTGTGTGCCATGTTTCTGATTTGGGGTTACTTGACCTTAGGTTACGGTCTGTGTGCCATGTTTCGAGTCTTGGATGCGGATAGATCACCGCATGTTGAATCGGGTGACGTCAATCCCGAGAGTCTAGATCTAGGTTTAGACTAGGACCGTATTATGATCGTCGTCCTACCAGGAGGTTGGAGTCTAGGATGTAGTCTTGTGTGTAGTATCTCGGACATGCTTTAAAGGTAGCCTCTGAGCCGGATACTCCGTCTACACTTTGTGTTGGTTTTACACTTGTGAGTCGAGTCAATATGAGTGGGTTGCCTTGAGTATTCTATGCCCTTGATTGCATATTTGTTCTAATATATCATGCCTATTCCGTTAAGAAAGTATTATGCCTATCTCATCATGATTATCAATTATATTTCCTTGTTCTTTATTGTTCACATATGTTGCATGATCAATATGTTTAATTAAGTTTTTGTTTCATTGCATTTCGACATATTGTGGCTGGGAGAACCTTGAGTTACTCCCCACTGACTGTGGCGTTCATGTTTACATGAATGACAGGTTGTGAAGATGCTAACGTGGGGAAGACGTGTGGGCTAGCGAGAACTAAACCCCTGGACCTTAGTTTGCTAGTTTAGAAACCCCTTATCTGTTTATTCGTGGGATATCTTTTCCCCGCCTTCAAGACTTGGGTTGTAATAACCTAAGTTTGACTATTATTGTATTTGTTTTATTTCATTTTTGGCACCCGCGTGTTAATCTTTAACTAGTAATAAAAAGTTTTTAAAAATCTCCTAAATTTCCACTTTAATTTATTAGTTATATTTTCCGCTTTATCGCGGGGTGTCACAGCTTAAATTCTGCAAATGTAAAGATTAAAGTACTTACGATATGTTAATATTCGTACCCTAATATATTTAAAGAACAAGTGACCCCCTCAGTAAAGATTAACGTCTGCATATAGCTACCTCGGGGATGACAACATTGATGAGTTTGTCAGGCCATTGCACATAAGAGCTTAGGGCTTCTTTCAAATAAGTGACCCCCTCAGTAGGAAATGGTACTTTTACTTCCCCATACTCGTCTTTATATAATTGGGACACTTCCACTTTCCTGTAATTGTGACGAAGGGGTATACCATGAACCTTAACTTGATGAAGCCGGTCGTAATTGAACACGTATCCCCTGGCAACAACAACTTTCTGTTTCCCCTGTAAATAGGACAGATGACAAGCCACCTTACAATCGCCCTTCACGTCAGCTTTAATCAATTAGTACACATACATTCACTACCTTTAATAAATTTCCTAAGTAAAAAACGTGTATGATATGAATAATTATAAACTAGCAGCTATTACCTTTTTCGGTGTTGAGAAGAACATCTGATCATCAACTACCTCCACTTCATCCTGTGTCACGGCCTTCCCGGCATCCTCTTCCGCTTCAATCGCCGATATCGATCCTCGGCTCCCACTTCAGTCTCCTTTCCCATTTCCTTCTCCCTTGTCATGTCATCCTCGGCTTCCTTCTGTACATTAACACTTGTCCATATAACACGTACTGATTTTCCAAATCATATAACACACTGTATATAAGACAAATATTATTACCTCTTTTTCCTCCTCCTCCTCCTCCTCCTCCTCCTCCTCCTCCTCCTCCTCCTCCTCCTCCTCCTCCTCCTCCTCCCCCTTCTTCTTCTCCTCTTCCTTCTCCTCTTGCTCCTCCTCCTCCTCTACTTCCTTTATGACTTCTTGAACCATATCCAACTCCTTTTCTCGATGGCTTTTCCCCGCCTTTCCAACATTCTCATCATTAACCTGGCTATTTTATGTAGTCAGTGTAGTAGAAATTAATGTCGATATATAGTTGTAAATTAATTACGTTGGTCCAAATACGATTTATAGATTACCTTCTTGGAAGCATCACCACGTCGAGTGGTTTTCCGAAAATACTTAGTGATACCAACATGCGTTCTTACCCCTCTCACACGACTTGGATGCTCTGCTTTGCCGATTGCCCTAGCAAGAATGTCATCACGTCCTTCAGGCTTCCATTTTCCTTCTTCTACCTCCTTCTCACAAATCCTCTACATACACATAAAACCATTAAGCAACTCACAATTATATAACTCCGACTACCAGTAGTAGGAGTGACATATTTATTCAAACTTACAATTTTCTCTTTGATGTCCTTATCATATTCAGTTTCCGTCTTTCCATTCTTAGGAGTGTGACCTTCCACCCATGCGTCGTGACGACTGAATTTTCCAAGCTTCGCCTACAATTCATTCATCACATTGATATCTTCCAAAATATGTATGATTACTCTAAACATATATAACATCCGACTAAAATACCTAATAGTCTAATACTATAACAACTATGTACTTACAAGTTTCTTCTTAATCAATCTATAACCACCTCGGGAGCCGTAAAAGATGGTCTTTTTCTTTGAAATGTTCGCCTTATTCCTCTCACTCATAGCCTTCATCAAATAAATTGTATCAAGAAACGTAAGCATGACCAAACACTAAACTAAGTATACTTCTTTACTTATTATTATTATTATTAAGTTACCTTAAACTTCTCAGACTGCCTATAAGCGATATAGCTATCCCAATGGTCCCGACTGACATACGGATACTTCTTTTTTAGTGGGTTCTTGTTCATCTCCCCGGTTACCTTGTTGAAAAGTGGTTCTCAGCAATCTTTAACTTCCAAGATCTGAGGGCTTCCCTGTCTTTTTTTTAGGTACTTATCATACATTTCGGGGACAACGTAAGCTAACTGCATTTATGATGAGCATAGTTGGTACAAGTGTTTCGGCTAATAGACATATCAAGTAGTAACTTAATTTCAGCTAAAACATTTATTATTGTATATACATACCTTTATTCTGTTTATTAGCATGGTATTCCGTATTTTACTCGGTTCACCGATACGCGCGAACCGAGAGGCACATATTGTCTTACACAACAACCAACCCAACTCGCAAAATACCCGGCATACTCACCATATGGCAGCCCCGTATCTTTATCCCATTGTAAAGGATTATGTATCTTTGAATTTATTGCTTCTAGGGAAACCCTGTGGCGCATTCGACCCACAGGTGTGTTGCAAATTATTCTCATCACCTGAGTCGTCGCCGACGCATTTCCATCGTTTCTTTTGCGCTTTTTGACCATATCTAAAGCGAAAATTAATAAACAAATAATAACAATGCATACTTATAATAACAAACAAATCTCTAGAGAGCAGGGTTTATTACTTATTTAAAGAGGAGAATCCGGATTGATCGCGGCGGCAATGGCGATGATGACGATGATCATGCGACGACGATGGGGGGTAGGCTGGTGGTTAAGGGGAAGCCTAATGTTTGAGAATATTATATGGGGGAGAGGAAGCTCAGAGTATATATGTGTGAATAATACAACACTTGCAAGACCTTGTTTACTGGAAAGTAATAAACACGGTATAAGAAAAACCGTTATATTTTATTTCCGCATGCATAACAATTTTGTTTGAAACCGTAATTGATTAGTACTATTTACAACGGGTTAGAAATAACCGTTGTCTGAAATATTTTCATTTTGTTTGATTTTCCCGCCATGAAATAAAGCAACATTTTTATATACATAACAACGGCCTCAACCGTTATAACTGTACACGTCCAGAATATATTTCATTTTGTTTGGTTTTACCGCCAAGAAATAAAGCATCATTTTCATATAGATAAAGCATCATTTTGTTTGATACGATTTTTCCCTAACCCGCCCGCTGCAACAGCAGAAAAAGTTTACAACATCAGTTTGATATATATAACAGCAAGACAATAATTACACATGACGTAAGATATCTTTATTGGATTGCTGATATTTTCACGGCTGCCGGGAACGTTTTTTGGATTTGCTAGTCTCTTCATTAACCCAAATACATTCATCATGATCATCCCATGTATATATGTTTGGAATGTTAACATTTTCAACATCATTACCAAATTGGGATATAGCACTGTGATCAAGTCCTTCAAATTCGACGTCTTCATCATCTGGAATTCGGCGATGGCAAGATATAACAACTGACCACTTCTTATCCATAGGATCGGTAACATAAAAAACTTGTTTTGTCTTGTGACGCTAATATAAAAGGATCGTCCTTGTTTCTAACCTTGTCAAAATTTACTAATGTGAATCCTAAATCATCCTTTCTAACACCATTGTTGTTGTCAACCCACTTGTACCGAAATAGAGGTATCTCAAAATCCATGTAGTCTATATCCAATATCTCTTCAATAACTCCATAATATTGCATTGTACCAAAAATAGGATTTTTATCCTTTGAACTAGCAAAGTATATTGCCTCAGAATCTACGCAAACTCCACTGTTTGCATTGTGCTCGCCTCATCTTGAATGCGGGTGTAGAAAGTGTACCCATTAATCGCATACCCGCTGTAAAAAGTTGCACGAGCATCAGGACCGAAAGCGAGATGTCGTAGGCTGGATGAGCAATCATCAATTGGGTTGTCATCATCGTAAATAGTATCCTTAAACCAGTCACTAAATTGCTTGTAATGCTCATTTGCATACCACCTTTCGTTCTTATGAGGGTGTTTTCCCTTAAGGTAACTCTGGTGTTCCATACTGTAAGGCTGGACATGATCATCGTTAAATAGAACGTATGTATGAGCTCTATGTCGCATGTCAGATGACATATACTTGGAAACACGACCCCTTACACCTTTTCCATTCATCCAGTCACTATGACGATTCGTAGGAGCTCCAATTAACTCATCCAAGGAGAGGTACGCGTAACAATACGAAAGAGCTTCATCGATAATTGCTCGCTCATCAAATCAGCAATACACCCCTCTGGATGATACCTATTAGATTTGTATGTTGGAGTGTCCCCGACAATAATGCGATCACAATTGTCGATCATGATGATCACATGTTTAAATCTCATTTTTAAGAATACGTAAGGGATGATTCATTTTATAGTCAACTGATCAACATTAATCGGTAACGATTGGCTTGCTAGAGTTTGACGTTACTGTCGTGGGACGGTGGTGGTGGTCGATTGATCCCTTAAGGTCACACCTAAAGGATGATGCCCTAATCTGTAAAGTTGATTAATTGTATGACGATGCAAGTTAATCAATTCCTTAAAATTGAACAATTCAATTTGTGAGAGAGAATATTGATATCTTATTGTAATGGGATTAAATAAGATTTATTTTAGTAATTGAAATACTTTATTACTAAAATTACTTATTATTTGAGAAACAATAGAGATAAGAATGAATGGTTAATTATAATTACAAGATGTTGTGAATTATAATTGTATGACCCATTTTATTTATGTGATCAAGTATCACTAGTCAATTTGTTGTATGTAATTTAATTAATTCATAAAATGATATTTATGTGATAAATATGCATTAAATTAATTAATAACATGTAACATACTACATGTGACATATTATGTGACAATTAACAAATTGACAAAATAAAATGGTAGTCCATTTTATATAAATGGACCGAAATAATGAGAGTAATGGGTGTTAGTGGGTGAATTATTTTATGAGATAAATAAGCTAATGATACCTAATCTACACCTAGCCTTACAAGCCTAAGGTATTGATAAGAACAAAAGGAGAAGTAAAGGACCATATATGGGTCCTCCTGTTGGGAAATGTGTCCTCAACAATAGTGCGATCATATGATTTAAATATCATTATTAAATCTCATTTTAAAGAATACAATTGGGAAGTATTTTTACTGTCAACTGGTCAACATATATCGGTAATGATTGGCTGACTAGAGTTTGACATTACTTTCGTGTGACGGTGGTGATCAGTTGACCCCCTACGTCATACCTATAGGGCAATACTCTTAATTGATTATTTAATTAATCGTATAATGTTACGAGTTAATTAAATTACTTGAAAAATTGACGGACGATTTTGGAAGTAAAATTTACTTATCAAATTGAAATGTGATTAAATGAGATACGGTCTGAGTAATCGAATTGTATTATTACTCGGATGAAATTATTGTTTAAAGAAACGATTGGATTTGAATGAATCATTATAAATGCGATTTATAAATTGGTAAAATTTTGGTACAAGTAATTATGATATTACTAAGTCGATTTTTTGTATGTGACGTATTTTTGATAATACGTTGATTTTTAATATGTTAAAAATACATAACAAATTTATGTGACATGTAACATGTGACATATTGACAATTGACAAAAATAATATGGAATCCATATTATACATGTGCCGAAAATTTGGAGGAGGATTAGGATTAATATTTTGTTTACAATTAGTGGTAAACATAATGATTAAAATAGGAGAGTAGCCATGCAACCCTATTTACCTTGTGAAGGCAAACTAATGCATGCATTGGGTCTTTTTCTTCCCCTCTCCTCTCCTCTTACACGGTTCACAAAAAGAAAAGAAAAAGAGTTTTGTCTTTTATTTTTGAATATACACTACATGCAAGATTGTAGATATTCATTCATTCTTACTTCAAAATATTTTTAGAAAGAGAAAAAAACCTCTAAAATCCCTCTCCTCTAACCGGTTTTAGAGAGTAAAAACCAAACAATTTTGGTTCAATTTTTCACTAAGATTAATATTATACTAGCTCAAATAATATTAATTAGATTAAGAGTTAGCTTTGGGTATTATTCCTAAGGAGAGATCCTACACTTGGATCTTGTTCTTCCATTAAGGAAAACTCAAGAACAAAAGAAAAGGAGATTTCTTTTGTGCCCATTTGAACCGAAATTTCAATGTAAGGATATGATTTCTTCTATTTTATTATTGTTTGCATGCATAAAATCCACATTTAATTTTATGACAAATTAATTTCGACATATAAGAGTATGTTAGTATGTATATGAATCTACATTTCCTTCAATCGGTATCATGAGCCACGGTTGTTTGCATGCAAATTGGTTAAAAGTTTTTCCGAGTTATAAGAATAACAAATAAAACTTGTAAAATTTGTGTTATTATGAGATATCACGAAATTAATCCATGCATGTTAATATTTCTGGTCCTAAAATGTTTTAGGATATTTTGGTTAATTTTTCGGATTTTTATTGTTCATATTTCACTATAATGACATTTAAATGGGATTTTATGAGTAAAAATGTCATTTTTGGTCTAAAATTAGCTATACTTCGAATTTTCAGTTGGTTTTTGGATATGTTGTTACATATATTATTTTGAGATAACTTGTAAATTTTCATAATTTTTGGACTTGTTATGCTCGAAAAATGAATTTCTCATTATTAAATTCGGATTTAAGTGAAAAATAGGTTAATATGAGTTAAATTTTGAATCTGGTCATAGAAAATTAATATGTTGTCACATGCAATTTTACAAGATGTGTGTAAAATAATTGGCTATAAAGAAGTCTTTTTGCATGATTTATGAATTTTTGAAGAAAAATAGCATAAATAGTGACATTATTAGTGGAAAATTAATAAAACATAATCTATGACTTAGGAAAAACGTATAATGTTGCATTTTATTATCTTTTTCAGATATAAAATTGAAAAGTTAGTGAGAATAATTTTTCCGTGTTTTTATGATTATTTTATTAAAAATCGATAAACCGCAACATTGTTTTTTTTCCTAAAAATTTCAAAATTTTTAACCTAAAATTTTGAACATTATGAGTGTCATGGAATTTTTCCAGAATGTTCATGAGTTTAAATTTCAAATTTTGAATTTATTTGAAATTTTGTGATTTATTTGAAGTTTAATAGCTTATTTTTGTAATTTTGGACCATTTATGAACAATTTTATAAAATATTGGTTAATTATGGTCAAATTATTAGTGAAGACTAAATTTTGAGTCCTAAGAGGTTAGGGTAATTAACTTATGCATAAATATGAGTTTATGTATTTTTGTGATTATAAAATGTTGAAATCACGCAAATCCGTAAAAACCGAGTAATATACGATATTGGCTAATTAAAGGCGATTTAGCATAAAATTGAGCATGTTCATACATATTATAATGCTGCATTTTCTTTATGATTGTCATAATTTTAATTTATGTAATTTTTGAATTATGTAATTTTACTTAGTATGGCCTTAGATTTTAATTGGTATTTCCCGAAATGTATGGGAATATCGATTCGGTTGTAATTTTTATTGTGATCTCGTATCACCGTTTTGTAATTTAATAGATTTGTTTTATTTTAGTTACAAATGTATAATAGGAAATTATGTAATTTATTATGTAATTTTATTCATTCCGGAGTACCCAAAGACGGATTTCTTCAAGAATCGCGATACATAAAGACGGTGTTACCACGAGATGCGTGCCACAATCGAAGTTCAAGGGACCAATGGAGTTGATTTCCGAATATGTAATAGTTAAATAAGTTTTTCTATTTTAGGAAAGGCCATACTAGGATTTATTTATCTTTATGCTTGCATTTTATTTTATGTCACATGCATTGCTAAATCGCCATAACTAAAACATGCATCCTTATTTTATCGAGTTTATCGACCGTGTCAATTAAAATTATCGTAGTTCACCGCTTTAGTTAACTTAAAACGTGATAGATAATCAATTGACATGACCTCTCGCTAAAACAATTAATTGAGACATAGCCTTACCAAATAGTAGAAACCATGAAAACCTATTTCGCGAGGGAGTGCACTCGGCTACCCTGGGGTACAAACCTTGTTACGTAGGGGAAGTGGGTGATAAATGTCTAATCCACCAAATTCATGTTGATGAGGTTTCCATCGGCTACCCCGTGCCTAAGTTAATGTGAGTTTGGACAATGGACACATTTATTCGAAATTTGGATTGAACTCAACAAAAGTAATTGATAAGGGTTTCATCGGCTACCCCGTGCCCTTGTTGATGTGTTTTGGGCTATAGATAAATATTAGAGTAATTTTATCGACCAAGAGTTCTAAAAGTATAATCGATTAAAAGGTTAATCCACCGAGTTATATTGATGAGGGTTTCATCGGCTACCCCGTGCCTAAGTTGATATGAATTTGGGTCTTGGAATCATTTATTATAGTTGGGTAGAGGTCACTATATAAATGTTCATATCTTGTTAATTTACAAGTATGATTTAAAAAGACAAATGTTAATATTTCCTTTTCCTCCATATTTGTAGTTTTTTACAATGAATCCATCAAATGCTACCGCACCTATAACCATTGAGTCATATCACAATGTTCTTGACGACGTTTGCTCCAACAACAAATTCGATACAACTAGAGAACTTCATTTTGGGATAGGTTCGGATGGAAACCTCAACTTCATCACTTCTTCTAAACCACCCACTACTACTAGACCTCGTGTGAGTCCATCTCAGGAAGACTACCTCATACAATCTATAGGGTCTTTGTCTCTGGAAGATAAAGATGCCAAAGCTAGTGGGAGCTCTAGCAATCAAGTTCTTGCTTCAAAGGGCAAGAGGTTCAAGAAGAAAGGAAAGAAAATCAAAAACTTCAAGCAAGTTAATGATGAGTGCCATTATTGCTATGGCATGGGACATTGGCTTAGGAATTGTCCCATGTATTTGCGAAATATAAGGGAAGGACTCATTGCTCCAAAAGGTACAATTCCTAAAGAAATTTATGTTATTGATATAAATTATACTTCCACTACGACATGGGTACTAGATACCGGTTGTGGTTCTCACCTTTGTAATCATTTACAGGGTTTAAGAGATGTGGAGAGGCTTAGCAAGGGAGATGTGGATCTACGCCTTGGAAATGGAGCTCGGGTAGCGGCCGAATCCAAGGGAACTTATGTTTTAGCTTTGCCAAATGGATTTGAGTTGTATTTGCATAATTGTTTTTATGTACCTACACTCTCTAAAAACATTATTTCAATCGCCATGCTAGACATGGACGGTTTTTGTTTTGTCATTAAGAACAATCATTGTACTATTTCTAGGAATGATTTGGTTATTGGCCAAGCTTCTTCCATTAATGGCATTTACATTTTAGAGACCTCAAATCCAACGAATGATATTTATAACATTCAATCAAAGAAACTCAAATCAAGTGACCCAAGTGAAGCGTTCATTTGGCATTGTCGATTAGGTCACATAAACGAGAATCGCATCAAAAGATTAATTTCAACTAATGTGATTACACCATTTGATTATCAATCATTTGGTACATGCGAATATTGCCTACTTGGCAAAATGACTCGTAATCCTTTTAGTGGTAAAGGGACACGAGCTAGTGAGCTATTGGGACTCATACACACCGATGTATGCGGACCAATGAGTATCACCGCTCGTGGTAATTATGACTACTTTATAACCTTCACCGATGACTTGAGTAGATATGGGTATATCTATTTAATGAAACACAAGAGTGAAGCATTTGAGAAATTCAAGGAATTCCAAAACGAAGTAGAGAACCAATTGAACAAAAGGATTAAGGCACTACGATCCGATCGTGGTGGTGAATACCTTAGTCTTGAATTTGATTCACACTTGAAAGGTTGTGGTATTATATCACAACTTTCTCCACCCGGAACACCACAACTGAATGGTGTTGCCGAAAGAAGAAATCGAACCCTACTTGATATGGTTCGATCCATGATGAGTCAAACCGAGTTACCGAACTCGTTTTGGGGATTTGCAATCCAAACTGCAATTCTATCTTTAAATAATAGTTCCACTAAAGCCACCGAAAAGACTCCATTTGAGACATGGAAAGGAAGAGTTCCTAATCTATCCTATATGAAAATTTGGGGATGTGATGCTTACGTCAAGGCTAAACCCGACAATAAGCTTGCCCCAAGATCCGAAAAATGCATCTTTGTAGGTTATCCTTTGACCTCTCGAGGTTACTACTTCTACAAACCTCAAGATAACAAAGTGTTTGTGTCTTCCGAGGCTGTCTTCTTAGAAAGCCAGATTATTTCTAAGAGACAGAGTGGGAGAAATTTTGAACTTGATGAAGTTCAAGAGCCACAAACCGAGGTAGAGACGCAAGAAGATGTTCCTTCGTCGTCTAACGCGGTTGTACCTCCTCCACTAAGAAGGACGGGTCGAGTAATTCGCCATCCCGATAGATATGTGGGACTTATCAAGGAAGATGGAACACTCGATGTGTTGCTTATAGAAAGTGACGAGCCCGCCACCTACAAGGCCGCAATCTCTAGTCCAAATTCCTCCTTATGGCATGAAGCCATGAAGTCCGAAATGGATTCTATGCATGAAAACCAAGTTTGGGACTTGGTAGATGTGCCTAAAGGGGCAAGACCCCTCCAATGCAAATGGATATTCAAGATCAAAAATGGTATAGAAGGACATGACGATGTCTACAAGGCTAGGCTAGTGGCAAAGGGATTTACCCAAGTCCAAGGTCTCCATTATGATGAGACCTTCGCCCCCGTAGCCATGCTAAGATCCATACGGATTTTGTTAGCGATCGCCGCATTTCATGATTATGAAATATGGCAAATGGATGTCAAAACCGCTTTTCTAAATGGGCATTTAGAAGAGGAGGTGTACATGATACAACCCGAAGGTTTTGTTGATTATAAAAATCCTAACAAAGTGTGCAAGTTTAAGAGATCCATTTATGGTCTTAAGCAAGCATCTAGAAGTTGGAATCATCGATTCAATCATGTTATAAAGGAAAATGGTTTCACTCGAAATATTGAGGAACCATGTTTATACATGAAATTCAGTGGGAGCAATGTTGTGTTCCTAATTTTGTATGTCGATGACATACTACTCATTGGAAATGATATTCCAATGTTGTCTTCTGTTAAGAAGTGGTTAGGTAACCACTTCCAAATGAAGGAGTTAGGAGAGGCACAACGCATATTAGGTATCCGGATCTATAGAGATAGATCCAAGAGGATATTGGCACTAAGTCAAGAGTATTATGTCGATAAGATTCTACGACGGTTCAGCATGGACAAATCCAAAAGGGGTTTGGTACCTATGGTAACCGGGACGATATTGAGCAAGACTCAATGTCCCTCCGAACCCCATGATGTTGAACGCATGAAGTTGATCCCTTATGCTTCCGCTGTTGGATCAATCATGTATGCCATGATATGCACACGTCCTGATGTCTCGTATGCCTTGAGCATGACGAGTAGATATCAAGGAAATCCAGGTGAGAGTCACTGGATTGCTGTCAAGAACATCCTTAAGTACTTGAGAAGAACTAAGGACTCTATCCTTGTGTTTGGAGGAGACACTGAGTTGCGTGTTAATGGATACACGGACTCAAGTTTTCAAACAGATAGAGATGACATGAAATCACAAGCTCGGTTTTGTTTTCATGCTCAATGGTGGTGCCGTAAATGGAGAAGCTTCAAGGAAGTCAGAATCATGCGGATTCGACAACGGAGGTCGAGTACATAGCAAAGATCGAAGCGCCAAGGAAGCTATGTGGATCAAGCAATTCACGGAAGGTCTAAAAGTAGTACCTACCGCCAATGATCCCATCACTCTCTATTGTGATAATAGTGGGACGATCTTCCAAGCTAAGGAGCCAAAGTCTAGTAATAGATCTAGACATGTACTTAGAAAGTATCATGTAATAAGAGATTTCATTGAAAGAAAGGAAATTGCGATTTGTAAGGTTGGGACGGATGACAACATAGCCGATCCGCTCACCAAGCCTTTATCGCAGGCTAAGCATGATGGGCATGTTACGTCCATGGGACTTAAACGTGTACCAAGTTTTTGTTAGATTTTGAAATGAAATAAAAGTGTTGTTTTTGTTCATGTTCATAATCACATTTGTCTTTTATCTTTAATTTATACTTTGTTACATCCAAACGGGTTGTAGAGACAATTGAACCCCGTTAAAGTGAACACGGATTAACATAGTATTTGCCCATGGTCGCTTGTATGAGGTGACGTCTCGAAGTGACTAGAGTGTGAGGCGATTGATCGCAAGTTCAAGTGCCATAGAGTCATATGAGATGACTAGTCGATCACATAGGCAGACTGTTAGGAACATTTTGTCGGGCCTTATGACCGCTTATAGAGTTCGGGCAAATTTATATAGCCTGGTCGTGGCGAGAGCTACTATAGTATTCGAATGAGTCGATTCTTTTGACTAAAGACTATTCGCCTAAGATGGCACAGTTCCAGATTAACTTTGATTTGTGTTACTACGACCTTCGTAAATGGGGTCAAATGGGCACATTTTGGGTTATGATGGCTGTGGCTAGTCGAAGGGAATGAGTGCGATAGGAATTGTCCACCCCTAGTCAGGGTTATAACAATATCTCAGGGCCACTCGAGGAGTAATGAACTGGAAATGCGTGGCCACGCTCGGAAAGTATCTATGATAGATAAGTCCGGTCAATCGCTTATTCTCCGGATCGAGGAAACCACTCTCGATATGATCACTTGCAAGTACGACCCAAAGACACCTTGCATTGAGTGGGAGATAGTAATAGGACAAGAGAATTGGTGACGCACACTTGTCGAGGACAAGTGGGAGATTGTTGGGAAATGTGTCCTCAACAATAGTGCGATCATATGATTTAAATATCATTATTAAATCTCATTTTAAAGAATACAATTGGGAAGTATTTTTACCACAAACTCGGTCAACATATATCGGTAATGATTGGTGACTAGAGTTTGACATTACTTGTCGTGTGACGGTGGTGATCGATTGACCCCTAGGTCATACCTATAGGGCAATACTCTTAATTGATCATTTAATTAATCGTATAATGTTACGAGTTAATTAAATTACTTGAAAAATTGACGGACGATTTTGGAAGTAAAATTTACGTATCAAATTGAAATGTGATTAAATGAGATACGGTGCCCGAGTAATCGAATTGTATTATTACTCGGATGAAATTATTGTTTAAAGAAACGATTGGATTTGAATGAATCATTATAAATGCGATTTATAAATTGGTAAAATTTTGGTACAAGTAATTATGATATTACTAAGTCGATTTTTTGTATGTGACGTATTTTTGATAATACGTTGATTTTTAATATGTTAAAAATACATAACAAATTTATGTGACATGTAACATGTGACATATTGACAATTGACAAAAATAATATGGAATCCATATTATACATGTGCCGAAAATTTGGAGGAGGATTAGGATTAATATTGTGTTTACAATTAGTGGTAAACATAATGATTAAAATAGGAGAGTAGCCATGCAACCCTATTTACCTTGTGAAGGCAAATTAATGCATGCATTGGGTCTTTTTCTTCCCCTCTCCTCTCCTCTTACACGGTTCACAAAAAGAAAAGAAAAAGAGTTTTGTCTTTTATTTTTGAATATAAACTACATGCAAGATTGTAGATATTCATTCATTCTTACTTCAAAATATTTTTAGAAAGAGAAAAAAAACCTCTAAAATCCCTCTCCTCTAACCGGTTTTAGAGAGTAAAAACCAAACAATTTTGGTTCAATTTTTCACTAAGATTAATATTATACTAGCTCAAATAATATTAATTAGATTAAGAGTTAGCTTTGGGTATTATTCCTAAGGAGAGATCCTACACTTGGATCTTGTTCTTCCATTAAGGAAAGCTCAAGAACAAAAGAAAAGGAGATTTCTTTTGTGCCCATTTGAACCGAAATTTCAATGTAAGGATATGATTTCTTCTATTTTATTATTGTTTGCATGCATAAAATCCACATTTAATTTTATGACAAATTAATTTCGACATATAAGAGTATGTTAGTATGTATATGAATCTACATTTCCTTCACCTCCTCCCTCCCCAAAACCGGTGGACACTCCCTCTTTTGGAGTTTTTTGTTCTTTATTTATTCCTCTTATAATTATTCATTCATATGCATCATTTACTCATGCATCTTTCCTCTTTTCTTTTCCATCTTTCTCATAAACTTGAGAAATGATGATCCAAATTGTTTAATCACATTACTAATATTATTAATGTAATATATGAGTATTAATAATCAATTTTAAGGTAAACTACTAAACAAATATCTAGCACATATTATTTAGTAGAGATAAGGGAGAATCTTGGGTGCAATCAAGAGGAATGGCTTCTATACTTGAAGTATTTGGAGGATCATCCTAACATATGGAAAGCTCAAGAACAAGTGAGGTAGGAGACTTCACTTGTGCCCAAAATATTCGAAATATCAAATGTAAGGAACCGTTTTTCTCCTTACTCTTGTATTTGTTTTGCATGCATAAGATCCTTAAGTTTTTATGACTAAAACTTTAAACCAAAATATGTGATATTTAAAATATGATTTCTAACAAGTGGTATCAGAGCAATAGGTTGTATGCATGCAAATCGGTTTATGATTTTTCCGAGTTATAAGATTAACATACAAAACTAATTAATTTGGATTTATGAAGATAAACCTAAAAATAACTTTCTGGTCCTAAGTGATTTTTAGGCCATTTTGGTTTATTTATGGATTTTATTGTTCATTTTGTTAATTTATGACATAAAAATGTGATTTTTGTATATAAAATGACATTTTTGGACGAAAATTACTTAAACTTCGAATGTTCTAGTGGTTTTTGGATATGTTTTCACATATAATATATACTGATGGCCTGTAAATTTTCATGTTAAAATAAGTTGTTTTTCTCGAAATATGAATTTTATAAGTTAAAATCGTATTTAAATGGGTAAATAGGTTAATATGAGTTATATTTCGAATTTAATCATGAATTTTTAGTATGTTGTCACATGAAATTTTACAAGATGTGTGTAAAATATTTGGCTATAGTGAAGTCTTTTTGCATGATTTATGAATTTTTGATGAAAAATCACATAAATAGTGACTATAAATGCTAAAACATACTTTATGACTAAAGAAAAACGTCACATGTTGCATTTTATCATATATTTCAGATCTAAAAGTGAAAAGTTGATGAAAATAAATTTTCTCATATTTTATTGGTCATATTTGTTAAAACCGATAAACCGCAACATTGTTTTTCTCGATAATTTTTCGAAATATTTAACCTAAGTTTTGAACATTATGAGTGTCATGGTATTTTTCTAGAATGTTCATGAGTTTAAATTTCAAAATTTTAAATTATTTGAAATTATTTTGATTTAATTTGAAGTTTATGTTATAAAATTGTAATTTTAAGTCCATTATGAAAAATGTTGTCAAATCAAGTTGAATTATTGTCAAAGTGTTAGTGAAGACTAAATTTTGAGTCCTAAGTGAATTAGGATAATTAACTTGAACATAAATATGAGTTTATGTAACATATTGTGATTTAATAAGTTAAATCGCGCAAGTCCGTGAAAACCGATTCATATACGATATTGGCTCTCATAAGGCGATTTAGCATAAAATTGAGCATGTTCATACATATTATAATGCTGCATTTTATTTATGATTGTCATATTTTATTTTTATATAATTTTGAATTATGTAATTTTACTTAGTATGGCCTTAGTTTTTAATTGATATTACCCGAAATGTATGGGAATATCGATTCGGTTGTAATTTTTGTGATCTCGTATCACCAATTTGTAATTTAATAGTTATTTAATTTTTATTACAAATGTATAATAGGAAATTATGTAATTTATTTTTGTAATTTCCCGGAGTTCCCGAAGAAGACGGTGTCGCCTCGTTTTGCGTGCCAAGACCGAAGTTCAAGGGATCAAAAGAGTTGGTTTTCGCATTTGTAATAGTTTATTAGATTTACTATTTTAGGAAGGCCATACTAAGATTTTATTTTTATGCTTTGCATTTTATTTATATGTTGCATGCATCGCTAAATCGCCATAACTAAACATGCATTTTAAATCGAGTTTATCGACCGTGTCAATTACAATTATCGTATTTCACCGCTTTAGTTCACTTAAAACGTGATAGATAATAAATTGACATGACCTCTCGCTAAATAAACAATTGAGACTTAGCCTTACCAAAAATTAGAAACCATGAAAACCTATTTCGTGAGGGAGTGCGCTCGGCCAAACCGGGGTACAAACCTTGTTACGTAGGGGAAGTAGGAGATAAATGTCTATCCACCGAATTCATGTTGATGAGGGTTGTTGATCGATGCCATTTGGTGTTCACAATTAAGCATATGTGGTCGTTGGTCAATGGTCGATACAAAACACAATTTATACTTCACAAACAACTCTACAATTAGTAAAGAGGCAAGTAAAGGTCGGATCCCAAGGGACGGGTATTGAAATGAAGATTCTATTGTAACTAGTGGTGTCTAGGGGTGTCACAAATTGGGTTGATGTAGAAGGTTACTAAACTAAAATAGCAATGAAAATAAACTAACAAGGTAAATGAAATAAGGGTGTAAACAATTGATTAAAAGCACTAGGGTGTCATGGGTTCATAGGGGAATCATGGGATATGATCATACAAACATGTTCTCAAATTATAAGCAAGCAATTATTGTTGTGATGGATTGAGTTGGGTTATATCTTACAATCCTAGGAAAGTTTGGGTCCCGGAGCCGAATCTCTTGGATTGTACAACACCTACAAGTCGACTTAATCTTCCCTACTTAACACATGCATGGTCTCACAAGACTCGAGTTGGGTTATGTCTTACAAGTCAAGTTGAATGGATAGAAGATGGTAGTAAATGCAAGGATTCATAGGCTTAGCATTTCATCAAATATAACATGTGCATGTATTAAGATCAAAACAAGCAAGCAAATAAGATATGAAAGCATATTAATTTAAGCATGAATCATTCCCCATGTTGGTTTCCCCTAATCACCCATTAAACCCTAGCTAAGAGACTACTCACTCATTATCATGTTGATCATGGTAGAAAGGTTGTCAATCATACTAACATAATGAAACATGATGAATAAATGAAAGTAATTAGCAATAATTAAAAAGGGATTAAGAGATTATACCTACTAATGATTCCAATAATAAAGCAAGAATAATAATAGAAGTACTTGAATCCTAGATTGAGAGGTTGTCAATCTCCCAAAATAACCCAAATAATCTTCAATTACCCAAAATAAAGTAAGAACAAGAGAGAAATTAAGAAACTAGATCTTGATTAGAACTTGATTAATATTTGATTACAATATTAAAGAGAGATTTGATTGATATTACTACTCTAATTATTGATAAAAGGAACATGCTCCTCTAATTAGACTAATGGGGTATTTATAGTGAAAATTAGGGAGGATGCATTAGGGTTAACTAAGGGCTAAACTAGTAATTACACTTTTTAAGTTGAGCAAGGAGCCTCCGGGATTGTCCGAGAGAAGGGCTTCTCCATTTCGTAGCTTGAAGAACGAAACTATGCTGTGCTGTGATCCGTGCGGCTGAGAGTCGGGACGGCCGGATCTGGGATGGACGATCCGAGCGGATCAAGGAACAAGACGCTCGGACTGGGCATGGGGAATCCGAGCGGATTCCTGGTGAGGACGCTCGGATCGGGCGAGAGGACGGACGGATTCTCTACAATCCGTTCGGATTGTAGTTCAGCAGCTTTCCTTCTTCTTTTTCTTCCCTTTTCTTCATGAATTCCTTGGGGATTTCCTTGGGGACTCAAGGATCCTTTTCTCAACAATGCTCTTCTACTATGCTATGTACAAAGGCCTTCTAGTCTTGTCTCTCCTTGATGCTTGGTCATTGAATATGATCAATTTAGCCTTGTTTTGCCATGAAAATGCAAGATTCTTACTCCTTTCCTACCAAGGGATCAAAATCTCAAAGAATATGCAAAACAAAGAACTAAAGATAAGAAATGACCCAAATAGGCACTAAAAAGCATAGAAACAATGGTAATTCGGGGGCTAAATATGCGCCAATTATGGTCGCATCAAATATCCCCAAACCGAACCTTTGCTCGTCCCGAGTAAAGAGGTGACAAAGACTAGGACCAAAATTAACCTAACCTAATAATAATAGCCGATATGAGACAATTAGCGGGTCTCACTCCGCCCCTTCAACTCACAACAAGACAACCATGAGGTAGGATGCCTTCTTGCAAGGCAAGGTGGGTCTTGCCAAAATGGCGATACATCCAAACATTAAGCACACAAAAACACATAATGGATGCATCTACAAAAAGAATAGCCACTTTCCTCATCTAAGTGGCGGAAATTATCTACAAGGGAAGCAATTCAAGGGTACACAATCCTTCATAGATGCAATTTGTTCAAACTACTAAGCCTAGAAGGATACCAATAAATCACCTCCAAAAGGTGTCAAGCTAGGGTACCTTTGTCCTCAATCGTTAAATGCTTTTGTCAAGAGTAGTCTCCCTATGGTGTTAGAAACACTGGAGGATCGCGGAATTCCCCCTCTTGCTTAGACAAGAAGAAGGGTCGTCCCCTCTCTACCATGCACAAAAATGGATAAGGTGGAAAAAGGGATCGATAGATATTTGAGTTTCATTTTGGGAGTTTGCTTTTGTTGTTGTTTTTCCCCCCAATTTCTTGTGGCATTTGACATTTGAGAACACTTTCTTGCCATTTCTTTTTTATTTTTGGCATTTCAATACTTGACAATTTTTTTGCATTTCTTTTTGAACATTTTCAAAGTCACCCCAATTAGTAACGAGGGTGCCTTGTATTTGAAGCTTTAGGAGTCTATTTTTGCTCCTCTTTTCTTTTGATGCATTTTGCAAACTTTCTTTCATTTCTCATTTCATTGAACTCAAATCAATTTCTTTTTGTTTTTGTGCCCATTCCCTTTTGTTGACAAAAATGTGGTAGAACATGGATGATGGATAGAAGTATGCATGGTTTCAAGGGTCACCTTGGAATAAACGGTAGCCAAGGAGTTATCACACCACAAGGTACTCTTGACTCGGCCTTAAACCATGGGTCAAAGGATACTAGCATGACACATCCTAGGGTGTTTTACAAGTATTCTAACAAGCAAAGTCTTAAGAAGAAAAAGCATCTACTAGGGCCTATATACACTTGTCAAGCTTCCCAAGTAGACGGTTTCGCAAAATTTTTTTCTAACATGCAACTACATGCCATGATGCAACTAACATATATACATCCTAATGCAAATGATTCTACCAACTAACATGCCAAATAAACTAAATGCAATCCTAAATTCACATTGTTTTTACCGCATCAATCAAAATAAAGCCACATAGTCATTAACATAAAGAGGAAAAAGGAGATTGGAAAGATCATACCATGCGGTCTTCAATATCCTCATGTCTCGGATGTGGCGTAGTCAATCAAAGTGAACAAGGATGAAACAAACACAATATATACAAGACAATATATACAAGGGAAATGAACTTGTTTTTGGTTTTTCAATTTTTAAATTTTTATGATTTTTTTGAAATTTTTTTCAATTTTTATGGTTTTTGAATAAAAGTTAAGTGTTAGAATTCCCATCCCCACACTAATATGGGCATTGTCCTCAATGGCCAAAATGATGGAAATTATGCAAAGATGATGCATGATTTCTATACTAAATGCAATTCTACACTAAGCTATACTACATGATGCATGGTTTTTTGTTATGACGGAGAGGATAATTTAAATTACCTCCCGTTGCGTATGCATTAACTTCCCCAAACCAAGTAAGACACTATTGCTAATGTCAAAGCATGGGGGAGTTCATGCACATGCTATGCTATGCATGAAACTAGATTTGTCATTTTGGATTTTCAAAAAGTGGGAACAATAAAGAACACCTCAAAGGAACCGAGGTGTGAGTCCTTTGATGTTGCTAGGACTAAACCAACAATGATCAAAATGAAATAAAATACAAAGAGATATAGACAAACCGTGGGAGAGTAGGAATCTCCAAGGCTAGTCTTCCATCATGCTACTATCACCATCACTTCCCTCATGAGAAGTGGTCACATTGCCACTTTCCTTGGCACTTTCTTCTTTGCTTTCCTCATCACTATCTTCCTCATCATTATCTTCACCATCTCTTTCTTCATCTCCACTTGCTTCGTCCTCAATGTTATCATCAAATTCCTCATCATTTCCAACAACCTCATTGCCTTCCACCACGTCCCTAGATGCACCCGGAAATAAGGCTTCTCTATCCGCCCAACTAGGCAAAGGACAAGATGGATCAAGGAGTCCTTGCCTAGCTAGATGTAGGAGGGGAGGATATTGAGCCAAATAAGCATTCTTCCGATCTTCATAAGCTTGCTTGTGCATGGTTTGCATTAGAAGAGTGACATAATCTTTTCCAATTTCAACTCCTTGCGGTTTGAACTCTTCATAATCATAGGGGTAAGGTGGTATAACAATGGAAGAGGAGGGAGTTTCATGATCACCCTTTTGTTGTTGAATGATGTACTCGGCTTCCTTGGATAGGGGAAGTAAATAGTTGGTCCGGTGGACACTAAGACGGCAAATCTTTGCGGGTAAAGTGAATGATCGGGCCTCACTTGTAAGCCACCCATACTTGGTATCAAGGGAATTGTGAGCAACCCACTTAAACTTGTTGATCAAGGTGGACATATCAATAAGATGGCCACCATCCTTAGCCTTGTACTTGCTATCCTTATTGAAATTAGGATCAAAGTGCTTGGCTAGGACCGTGACAAGGCCGCCATTAACAATTACGGTTTGACCCTTCTTCCCACTATCTACATGGAGCCATCTATCAACCAATAGCCTCAAAGAATTGTAAGGCTTGGTGTGAATTCTTCCAATATTCAAAGTTGATTCAAGGAGGATAAAATCGAGTCCCGTGAAATGATTGGTGTCTTTCCTAGCAATTATGGTATTTCCCACAACTTTGTGCCATATTCTTATGCCCGGATGATGGACCAAAAGAGCACGACAAGCTTTAAAATCTTCAAATTTCTTCCCGGAGATTGCCTCCCAAAGAGGCTCGGGATCATACTTCCCATATTGCTTATAGAATTTATGTTCATCGCTAAGACCCAAAATTTTACCCAATTCCGGAAAGGTAATGCGTCTACTAGTGTTAGCTAGACGAAACTCAATATTTTCCCTATTCTCAACTTTTGTCACTTTTAGAGAACTTAAGAATTCCAAGACAAGGGAGGGGTATGTTACTTCCTTCATTTCAAACAATTTCTTTAAACCCATGGCATTGAAAAAGACTCTTGTTTGTTCAAGAACACCCAACTTCTCTAAAGCATCTTGGCATATGAATTTGGTGGATTGAATTTGTTTCATAGCAAACTTGACAAATGTATTTCTATGAGAATCGGAAATGAATGTTACCTCCGGGTAATGCAAGAGTTGATTAATTACCGGAGTAGAGGGTGATGCTTCCATAGAAATTTGTTGAGGTGGTTGCACTTCCAAGCTTGGTGTTGATACCACCATTGCCAAAGCTTTCTTCATTTGTAGAGCTTTTTGCCTTTGAGAGAGAGTTGTAGTCTTTGGTGCCTTTGCTTTTGCTTTTGTTGCTCCCTTTGTTCTTGCCATTTGATGAGCTAACCAAGAAAAGATCAAAAATCTTCAATTTGTAGAATGCCCAAATTGATTTTGAAGGTGAAAGGCTTTGCCTTTATGAGAACAAAAATCAATTCAAAGGTGAAGATTTTGTGCTTGGTTTTGATTGTTAATGAAGATGGAGTGATTGATTTGTTATTTGAAAGATGATTTGATTTGATTTTGGTGAGTTTTGTTGAGGGTTTTTGTTTTTTTGAGATGGAGAGGATGAGAGTTTTGATGTTATGGGTAGTGTTTATGAGTGAATGAATGAATGAATGAAGGTGGGGTGGGTATTTAAAGAACTCGACAAAATTAGGACGCAGGCGCAATCCGTGCGGATTAGGCGCAATCCGCTCGGATTCTTCAGCTTCAAATTTTCAAAAATCCCGCCTAGAGACGGGCGGATTCTGGAGAATCCGCTCGGATTCTTCAGAGATGAGACGGGCGGATTTCGTGCAGGACGGACGGATTCTTGTCCAGAGATTTTTCTTTGTTTTTTTCTTCAGCTGCAAGACGGGCGGATTGTCCACAAGACGGACGGATTCGAGAAACGGCGTCTTTCCGGAATCCGCTCGGATTCTTCAACGATCAAGAATTTGCGGTTTTATTGACCCAAAGACGGGCGTCTTCTCGAGGGACGCGCTCGGATCCTCTGCAGACGGGCGGATTCTCAGGAATCCGCTCGGATTGGTCCTTGTGTACACGGATTCAGTTCCATCCGTGCACCAACGCATTCCCTTATCATTCTTTCTTTCTTTCTTTCAAATCTTGTGTTCTTCATTGCGGGGGCACTACTAAGGCATGAATAGCCTAGGCAATTGCCATCCCCACACTAAGGTAAAGCACTACACATCAATTAAGATCATTAGTCCCTCCCTCACTTCTCTCTTTTCATGACAATTATTTTGATCAAAGTAAATAAAATCCAAAAATGACAAAAATGCAATACAAAAATTAAATGTAAGTTAGGGAGTTAGAAATATTTACAAGTGGTGGTTTAGGGAGGACTCCACCAAACTCTCATTCTTGATGAGATGTCAAGGGGGCATGTTCAAGGTGTTGTTGATGTTGCTCAACACCTCGAAGAAGTAATTAAAAGCTTGTTCATTGTTGTGGTAGAGGTCCTCAATAGACCGTGGCCCTTGTTGTTGATCATGATCGATGGCATGCCCAATGTAGGGATTAAAGATCCCTTCAAATTCGTCGTCCCAAAGACCACAAACTTCATTGAGTTGATCATTGAAAATCTCTTGCTTGGACGGAGACAACTCTCCCAATTTCTTTTCTTGGCCAATGAGGCCATCTTCTTCTTCCTTGGTTGATTTTGATGAGCTTTGCAAGCTCTCCTTTTCACAATTCACTTGCTCTTTGAATGGAGCATCTTCAACTTTCTTTCTCCATTGGAGTTCCGATTTCTTCTTTTCATCTTTTCGGCTATAATGATCAATCATGAAACATGGCTCATGCAAACGAGGAGCTCTCATGGTCTTGTCAAGATTAAAAGTTATGCTTTCATCTCCCACTTCTAGAGTGAGCTCTCCATGTTTCACATCAATCACCGCACCCGCGGTGTGTAGGAAAGGTCTTCCTAAGATGATTGGAATGTTGGAATCTTCCTCCATATCAACAATGACAAAGTCCACCGGGATGAAAAACTTCCCAATTCGCACGGGGACATCTTCCCATATCCCTAGCGGTGTCTTCGTCGATCTATCGGCCATTTGAAGAGTGATATTGGTACATTTAAGCTCTCCCATTCCCAACCTTTTACTCACCGAGTACGGCATGACACTCACACTAGCCCCTAGATCACATAAGGCTTTGTTGATCGTTGTGTCGCCAATGGTACATGGTATTGAGAAGCTTCCCGGATCCTTTAATTTTGGAGGTGAACTCCCTTGAAGAATTGCACTACTCACCTTGGTGAAGGCGATAGTCTCAAGTTTCCGGATTGACTTCTTCTTTGTGAGGATATCTTTCATGTACTTTGCATAGGCCGGAACGTGATTGATTAACTCCGTGAAAGGAATTGAGACTTCTAAGTTCTTCACAATTTCCATGAACTTTCCAAGTTGATCATCAAATTTGGGCTTGGCTTGACGACTTGGAAAAGGAAGTCTAATCACAATGGGCTCCTTTTCTTTGGCTTTGTCTTCATTTTTCTTTGAACTTTCTCCTTTTGATGATTCCCCTTCCTTGGGACCTTGCACCACAACTTCATTCTCACTAGCTCTCACAACTTCATCCTCAACTTGCTTCTTCGGTGCTTCATATCTTGTACCACTTCTCAAGTGAATGGCACTAACCGTCTCATGTCTAGGGGGATTACCTTGAGGTGGTAATTGCCCCTTTTGTCTTTGTGAGTTTGAAGATGCTAGTTGGGTCAATTGTGTTTCCAACATCTTGGTGTGAGCTAGAATGTTGTTGATGGTGGTATCCTTTGCTTGGCTATCCTTTTGCATTTGGGTGAAAAACTCTTGTTGATTTTTTTGCATTTGAATGACCGCTTTTTGGACATCAAAACTTTGGTCATTGTGGTGATTGTATGGATTTTGATTTTGGTAGCCTTGGTTTTGATTGAAAAAGGGTCTTTGATTTTGATTTCTCATGGGTGGTGGAGTGTATGTAGTTTGAGGGTTTTGGACATTTTGGCTCTTGTATGAGAGATTTGGATGGAACTTGGTGTTTTCATTGTAAAAATTTGAATAAGGGGTGCCACTTTTGTAAGCTTGGAAAGCATTGACTTGCTCGGTTGTTCCCCTACATTCACTTGAGTCATGACCCAAGGTTCCACAATTCTCACATATCCCGCTTGGGATTGATGAGGATGCCGTCATGGCATTGACATGATGCTTTGTTGATTTTGAGTTTTCCTCAAGTCTAGCCATAGCTTGTTCAAACTTCAAGTTGATTGTGTCAATGTGAGCACTAAGTTGAGCACCCAATTGAGTAACGGTGTCCACTTCATACTTTCCTCCTCTAGTAGCCTTGCGAGGCCTACTATATTGCGAATTATGGACCGCCATTTCCTCAATCTTGTTCCATGTTTGATTGTCATCAACTTCGGTGAACATTCCATTTGATCCCATATTGAGAATGTTCCTTGAATCTTCATATAAACCATTCCAAAATTGTTGCACTAAAAACCATTCGCTAAGTCCATGGTGAGGACATGAGCGACAAATACCTTTGAACCGCTCCCAAGCTTCATACAAAGATTCTTCATCCCTTTGCTTAAAACCCGTAATTTGAGCTCTTAGCATATTTGTCTTCTCCGGTGGGTAGAATTTTTTGTAGAAAGCTAGAGCTAGCTTCTTCCAAGAATCTATTCCAAGGGTGGCCTTATCAAGGCCCTTCAACCATTGCTTTGCGGTGCCGATTAATGAAAAAGGAAATAAGACCCATCTTATTTGGTCTTGAGTCACGCCCGTTTGAGAGATAGCTTCACAATAATCACAAAATGTTTCCATATGAGAATGAGGGTCCTCACTAGGCATTCCCCCGAATTGGCTCCTCTCAACTAGTTGAATGAAGGCGGACTTGGCAATAAAGTTTCCGGTAAGATGTTGTGGGGTAGGAGTACCATTTGGTAGATCCTCCTCGGTGGGTATAGAGTGTGACGAGAATTTAGGCATTGTAGGTGGATTTTGTGTGGTATTGTTTAATGGGTTCTCTTCTCCTTCTATTGCGAAAGGATTGACAAACTCACTAGTGGGTTGAACAACTTCACCAACACCTCCCAAATTCCTCCTAACAAGTCTCCTATTATTCGTCAAGGTTCTTTCGATTTCACGGTCAAAAGGTAACAAATCTCTTTGTAACCTTCTAGACATGCAAAATATCAAACAACTCGAAAACAATTAGAACAAACCTTGAGGAGTTTTACTTCCCCAAGGTGAAAAAGACACAACTAAAAACAATAAAAGAAATCTTAAATCAATTAAACACCGTCCCCGGCAACGGCGCCATTTTTGATCGATGCCATTTGGTGTTCACAATTAAGCATATGTGGTCGTTGGTCAATGGTCGATACAAAACACAATTTATACTTCACAAACAACTCTACAATTAGTAAAGAGGCAAGTAAAGGTCGGATCCCAAGGGACAGGTATTGAAATGAAGATTCTATTGTAACTAGTGGTGTCTAGGGGTGTCACAAATTGGGTTGATGTAGAAGGTTACTAAACTAAAATAGCAATGAAAATAAACTAACAAGGTAAATGAAATAAGGGTGTAAACAATTGATTAAAAGCACTAGGGTGTCATGGGTTCATAGGGGAATCATGGGATATGATCATACAAACATGTTCTCAAATTATAAGCAAGCAATTATTGTTGTGATGGATTGAGTTGGGTTATATCTTACAATCCTAGGAAAGTTTGGGTCCCGGAGCCGAATCTCTTGGATTGTACAACACCTACAAGTCGACTTAATCTTCCCTACTTAACACATGCATGGTCTCACAAGACTCGAGTTGGGTTATGTCTTACAAGTCAAGTTGAATGGATAGAAGATGGTAGTAAATGCAAGGATTCATAGGCTTAGCATTTCATCAAATATAACATGTGCATGTATTAAGATCAAAACAAGCAAGCAAATAAGATATGAAAGCATATTAATTTAAGCATGAATCATTCCCCATGTTGGTTTCCCCTAATCACCCATTAAACCCTAGCTAAGAGACTACTCACTCATTATCATGTTGATCATGGTAGAAAGGTTGTCAATCATACTAACATAATGAAACATGATGAATAAATGAAAGTAATTAGCAATAATTAAAAAGGGATTAAGAGATTATACCTACTAATGATTCCAATAATAAAGCAAGAATAATAATAGAAGTACTTGAATCCTAGATTGAGAGGTTGTCAATCTCCCAAAATAACCCAAATAATCTTCAATTACCCAAAATAAAGTAAGAACAAGAGAGAAATTAAGAAACTAGATCTTGATTAGAACTTGATTAATATTTGATTACAATATTAAAGAGAGATTTGATTGATATTACTACTCTAATTATTGATAAAAGGAACATGCTCCTCTAATTAGACTAATGGGGTATTTATAGTGAAAATTAGGGAGGATGCATTAGGGTTAACTAAGGGCTAAACTAGTAATTACACTTTTTAAGTTGAGCAAGGAGCCTCCAGGATTGTCCGAGAGAAGGGCTTCTCCATTTCGTAGCTTGAAGAACGAAACTATCTTTGTCTTTGTGATCCGTGCGGTGAGAGTCGGGACGGCGGGATGCTGGATGGACGATCCGAGCGGATCAAGGAACAAGACGCTCGGACTGGGCATGGGGAATCCGAGCGGATTCTGGTGAGGACGCTCGGACTGGCGAGGACGGACGGATTCTCTACAATCCATTCGGATTGTAGTTCAAAGAAAAGATTCCTTCTTCTTTTTCTTCCCTTTTCTTCATGAATTCCTTGGGGATTTCCTTGGGGACTCAAGGATCCTTTTCTCAACAATGCTCTTCTACTATGCTATGTACAAAGGCCTTCTAGTCTTGTCTCTCCTTGATGCTTGGTCATTGAATATGATCAATTTAGCCTTGTTTTGCCATGAAAATGCAAGATTCTTACTCCTTTCCTACCAAGGGATCAAAATCTCAAAGAATATGCAAAACAAAGAACTAAAGATAAGAAATGACCCAAATAGGCACTAAAAAGCATAGAAACAATGGTAATTCGGGGGCTAAATATGCGCCAATTATGGTCGCATCAGTTGTATCGCCAAAGCGTGCCCAAGTTAATGTGAATTTGGATCATGGACACATTTATTCGAAATTTGGGTTGAACTCAACAAAAGTATTCTCGACCACAGCCGGATGTGTTTTGGGCTAAAGATAAATATTAATGTAATTTTATCGACCAAGAGTTCTAAAAGTAGAATCGATTAAAGAGTTAATCCACCGAGTTATATTGATGAGGGTTGTATCGCCAAAGCGTGCCCAAGTTAATATGAATTTGGATCTTGGAATCATTTATAATAGTTGGGTAGAGGTCACTATATAAATGCTCATATCTTGTTAAATTATTTACAAGTATTATTATAACGATAAATGTTTTGTTTTCATTATTCCGTTATCATATTGTTCTATTTCTTTACCTCAATTTATACGATATCATTTCGAATTTAGTTCAAATCTCCATTAAAACATCGTAACTAAAGACAAAATTTGAATTTTCTTCTAAAATCCTCATATTATCCATTGTAAGGATCTCTTGTGAAGAGTATAGATAAAAGTTATTCGTGATCAAAAGGGTTTTTGATTCTTGACTAACATATCTACTTACAATGAATTGTTTCTCATGTGCTTAATTGAGTTAAGTACTTTGAAACGTTACATCATTTTGGTAACTAGATTTGTTGGAAATCAAAATTGACCAAAATACCACAACCACTTCAATGAAAGTTTTAAGACTAAACGAATGAATTGAAGAGTAGTCTTCATAAAATTCAATTTTGCTTCTCTAAGCAAAGACTCATTGAAATGAGTGGGAGCATTCTCTTAACCGTTAAGATAAGGACGAGGTTCAAAGAAGTAAAATTAGAATGGAATTGATACAAGGTAATGTTAAAAGTAAAGTTATTGAGAATAACGATACTAAACCTATCAATCCCGACCGATAAAGTTTCCATTGTCTTAATTGTTGGACGCTAGAAAGGAAACTACCCCAAATTATTGAAGAATAAGCAAGTTAGTTGTGGGACATCTAATGAGACTTATTTCTTTATTTTAGATTGACATAAGTTTTGCTAGTACCACTTCGTCATTATTAGAAACCGATGGTGGTTTTCATCATTGCATTTGATACATAGGATGATTAGAATATGACGACTAGCAACAAATGATGTCGAGAAATAGAGTCATTATGTACTCAATCTAGTTTTGGGTTTATAGTTGTACCTTAATTATGACTATTAAGTGAATAAACTCTAAATAAGAATATAATCTTGTACAGATTCAAAAGGGGGTTTCACTTTTGTGACCCTATACACCACGATTTGATGTATGGCTAGCCTATTATCAAGGTGATTATATTCTAAACCAAACTAGAATGATATATCATGTAAATGATGCAAGACTCAAATTGGTAACCCAAGATTAAACCTTAAATTATGGAATGATGAACGCAAAGAGTTATCGAGTACTCTTGGAACCATTAGATTGTTAATCTTATGGTATATGCGTATCTTGTATTCAAAGCAAGATATCTCGTGCCTTTTGGTTGAAAAGGAGATCGAGAATGTAAATCATTGATACAGAATAGGTTGATCATTTTCTTTTACCAACGATTTAAGTTGACACTAATGTGTTCACTTAATAAGGTAAATAGAGAAATCTTTGAAGAAGTTCAAAGAGTTCAAAGAATCACGATTTAGTCGTGATGGGATTATCAAAGTGAAGACTTTGATATAAGCCAAAGGAAATGTGATATAGTATCACAAATTAATCTCTCTTAGCACGCATTATGGGATAATGTGTGGTTGGATAAAGAAATCAAACGCTATTCGATATGGTTTGGACTTTAATCAATTTACTTTGAGCTACTTGATCCTTTTGGGGATTTTATCATTTTGTCTAAATTATTTTTCTACTAAATCTAAAACGAATCATATGAGATATGAAATGGTAGGGTACCATGTTTGTAAGTTTACACAAGAAACAAATGCTCATTTTTCCTTACAATAATCACGAGTACAACAGGATTGTGGTTCGTAAAGCTGTCTTTCTAGAATACAATTTTATTTCTAGAAGACAAAGTGGGAGAAAATATTCAAGAGCCACAAAAGAATTGTGTCAAAAATTGTGTCAAAAATTGTATGTCACAAGAAACTGGTCTTTCTTGGCTACATGACGTTGGTTCTTCGAAACCTAGGAGGTTGAACTCATCACTTGTTGAAGATGATGAATTCGTGTTACTTTTAGAAAGTAAAGAGCTTGCAACTTACAAAGAAATTGATTGATTCAAGTTACTTCTGGAAAGTAATGAACGTATGACTTACATGAGAGTGTTTAAGTCACAACTCAATACAAGGCTACAGAGCCATGAAAATCCGAAATAAATTCCAAGTGGAATTGTTGGATATCAAAGAGAGATATCAAAGCTTGATTAGTTGCAAAGTGTTTTGCACTATTCGGATCTTTTTAGGGATTGTGTTTCATTATGATGATATACATATAACGAGTGAATCTAAAACCCACTTCTTTAATTAGAAGGAATGTATTCAATACATGTCATGAGTTTTGTAGATTCTTGCAATCCTAAAATAATGTGCAACTTAAGAGATTGTCTTAAGTAGGACATCAATGAGTTGGAGTCAACATTTTGATCATGTTATAAAACTTTTCTCGATAGGTTGAGAAGTTGTGTTTATACATGAAGTTTAGTGGGAGTTACGGAAATTTTAATTAGTCTTATATGTGGATGACATATTGATCATTGGGAATGATTTAAGACTTGGAGAAATATAATACATCTTTAATATCCAGATTTATGGAGATAAATCCACATGATATTAGCGTCAAATAAGAAGTCTTATGTTGATAAGATTCATGACTAGTTCAATCAAGTTGAACATATTTGATTGATTCCATTTGCTTCCGCTGCCGGATCATTAAATGAGTAATGATGTATAGCACTTCATATACTTTGAGTATGATGAATTGTTTCAAAATCGAATTTAAGTAATAGTTATCAAATAGCCATATAGATTATTCTTAAGTGCTTGAAGAAGCATTAAGGATGGAAAGTTAAGTGTTTTTGATGCAATTCACAAATTTGTGTAAGGGCTTACACTAATGACTGTTGAGATTGCATAAGGTTTCAGACAAAAACCGTATTCGAAACACCTAAAGATGGTTAAAGAACCATTGTGGCTATGTTATTTAAGAAATAGATTTGCTAGAATAGTTCTAGGCAATAAAGAACAATGAGAGATGCTTACAACGGAAATTGAGTACACTTGCAGTCATGAGATGTGCGATAGGGATGGGTCCCGCACACTGTGAAAAACAGTGGGAGCTATTCTATGATTAGAGAGCTTATGTCTAGATTGGATCTAGACACGTACTCAGAAAGTTTTGTAATACAAATGTATACATTACAAAGGAAAACGAGTATGTAGTAAGGTTAAGTAAGGTACAAGAAGTTGATAAAACCTACTAAAGCCTTCTCATAGGCTTAACATGATGAGTCATGTCATTTCAATTGGATTGAGATGAACAACTACATACATGATCAAATTGGATTATAAGAATATGAAGTAGTAATCAGGTATTGACTATTCATATGTGATAATCACATTTGTCGTTCGAGTTTTTATCTAAAAACTCCTTTTATACTTTGTTACATCCAAACGGGTTGTGGAGACAATATTGAACCCCGTTAAAGTGAACCCGGATTAACATGGTATTTGCCTATAATCACTTGTATGAGGTGACGTCTCGAAGTGACTAGAGTGTGATGCGATTGATGGCAAGTTCAAGTGACATTAGAGTCATGTGAGATGACTAATCGATCACATAGGCAGACTGTTAGGAACACTCTATCGGGCAGTGACCGCTTATAGAGTTCTGGCAAATTTATAAAGCCTGGTCGTGGCGAGAGCTACTATAGTATTCTAATGAGTCGATTCTTTTGACTAAAGACTGTTCGCCTAAGGTGGCACGGTTTCAGATTAACTTTGATTTATGTTACTACGACCATCGTAAATGGGGTCAAATGGGCATATTTTGGGTTATGATGGCTGTGGCTAGTCGAAGGAAATAGTGCGATAGAAATTGTCCACCCCCTTGTCAGGGTTAAAACAATATCTCAGGGCCACTCGAGGAGTAATTAACTGGAAATGCGTGGCCACGCTCGGAAAGTATCTATGGTAGATAAATTCCGGTCAATCAGTTATTCTCTAGATCGAGGAAACCACTCTCGATATGATCACTTGCAAGTACGACCCGAAAGACACCTTGAATTGAGTGGGAGATAGTAATAGGACAAGATAATTGGTGACGCACACTTGTCGAGGACAAGTGGGAGATTGTTGGAGTGTCCCCGACAATAATGCGATCACAATTGTCGATCATGATGATCACATGTTTAAATCTCATTTTTAAGAATACGTAAGGGATGATTCATTTTATAGTCAACTGATCAACATTAATCGGTAACGATTGGCTTGCTAGAGTTTGACGTTACTGTCGTGGGACGGTGGTGGTCAGTTGATCCCTTAAGGTCACACCTAAAGGATGATGCCCTAATCTGTAAAGTTGATTAATTGTATGACGATGCAAGTTAATCAATTTCTTAAAATTGAACAATTCAATTTGTGAGAGAGAATATTGATATCTTATTGTAATGGGATTAAATAAGATTTATTTTAGTAATTGAAATACTTTATTACTAAAATTACTTATTGTTTGAGAAACAATAGAGATAAGAATGAATGGTTAATTATAATTACAAGATATTGTGAATTATAATTGTATGACCCATTTTATTTATGTGATCAAGTATCACTAGTCAATTTGTTGTATGTAATTTAATTAATTCATAAAATGATGTTTATGTGATAAATATGCATTAAATTAATTAATAACATGTAACATACTACATGTGACATATTGTGTGACATTTGACAAATTGACAAAATAAAATGGTAGTCCATTTTATATAAATGGACCGAAATAATGAGAGTAATGTGTGTTAGTGGGTGAATTATTTTATGAGATAAAATAAGCTAATGATACCTAATCTACACCTAGCCTTACAAGCCTAAGGTATTGATAAAAACAAAAGAAAAAGTAAAGGACCATATATTGGTCCTCCTCCTTCCCCAAAACCGGTGGACACTCCCTCTTTTGGAGTTTTTTGTTCTTCATTTATTCCTCTTATAATTATTCATTCACATGCATCATTTACTCATGCATCTTTCCTCTTTTCTCTTCCATCTTTCTCATAAACTTGAGAAATGATGATCCAAATTGTTCAATCACATTACTAATATTATTAATGTAATATATGAGTATTAGTAATCAATTTTAAGGTAAACTACTAAACAAATATCTAGCACATATTATTTAGTAGAGATAAGGGATAATCTTGGGTGCAATCAAGAGGAGTGGCTTCTATACTTGAAGGCTTTGGAGGATCATCCTAACATATGGAAAGCTCAAGAACAAGTGAGGTAGGAGACTTCACTTGTGCCCAAAATGTCCGAAATATCAAATGTAAGGAACCGTTTTTCTCCTTACTCTTGTATTTGTTTTGCATGCATAAGATCCTTAAGTTTTTATGACTAAAACTTTAAACCAAAATATGTGATATTTAAAATATGATTTCTAACAGTGTAATCCTTGTAAACTTTCATCAATCGTTCGAATGGGTACTGATATCTCAAATACACTGCCCGAGATACAAAACCTCCCGTACTAAGTGGACAGTCAAATGAACCATGATAGTGAAAAATGAGGGAGGAAAATACATTTCAAACTGACAAAGACTGGTGACGAGGATCTCCTGCAAAGTTTCCGCTTCATCGGGATCAATGACTTTACTGTTGATTGATTTGAAGAAATAGCAAAATCTAATTATAGCATGTCGAACCTTTGGAGGTAGAATGGAATGAACGGCCACAGCTAGTAGTTGTTGCATCAATGTATGACAGTCATGTGACTTTAAACCAGTAAGTTTTAGGTCCTGCAACGAAACAAAGCTTCTAATATTAGATGAATAGCCCTCTGGCACCTTAATACCATGCAAGCATTCGCAAAACTCTTTTTTCTCCTTTTTTTGAAAGAGTATTAGCTACAGGCGGCAAAAAATTCCGATTTCCTTTTGTTTTAGCTGCCAGCTCGGGCCTAATACCCATCTCAACCATATCATCCCTAGCTTCTTTGTTGTCTTTTGTCCTACCCGGGACATTCAGCAGAGTATTGATTATATTATCACAAACATTCTTTTCAATGTGCATAAAATCTAGGCAATGTCTAACCGGGAGGTCACGCCAGTACGGAAGTTTGGTAAAAAATATGGTTTTTTTATAACCGCGAGTAGACAACTTAGGTCCCTTCTTCCCATAAGTTATCTAAATATCTTTCACTTTCTCATACACTTCATGACCATTCAAAATCTGAGGACTCCCACGTTGCTCAGGACACCCATTAAACGCCTTGTGAAGCTTACGATAATGATGATCAGGGCATAACCATCGACGATTTCCCCTGTACACATGCTTGCGAGAATGCTTCAAATATTCTGATTCAATATCCCCCCTACACAATGGGCAAGCCTCTTTCCCATATACAGTATGTCCAGAAAGATCGCCATACGCCGGAAAGTCAGTTATTGTACACAAAAACATAGCTCTGAGATTGAAACTTTCCTTCTTATAACCATCAAACACCGGTATCCCTCTTTCCCACAAAATCTTCAGATCATCTAGAAGTGGTCCCAAATACACATCTATGTCATTTCCAGGTTGTCGAGGGCCAGATATTAACAAAGACAACATCAGATACTTCTGTTTCATGCAAACCCATGGGGGCAAATTATAGATGGCCAACACAACTGGCCAAGTACTGTGTTGGGTACTCATGTTTCCATGAGGGTTCATTCCATCTGTGGAGAGCGCTAGACGCAAGTTCCTTGCTTCTTTGGCGAAGTCAGGATATTTAGCGTCAAACTCTTTCCACTGCTGACCATCCGCTGGTTGTCTTAACTTTCCATCTTCAATCCTTCCACTATTATGCCAAGTCAACATTCTTGCATCTTCTTCATTCAAATAAATCCTTATGAATCTTGGTATTATTGGAAAATACTACAACACCTTAGCTGGGATCCCTTCCTTAGTCTTATAATGCCATACAGAGCAGCGCGGACAATATGATAATTTATCATAATCTTTACGGTACAATATGCAGTCATTGGGACAAACATGTATTTTCTCATATTCCATGCCCAATTCTCTAATCATTTTTTTAGCCTCATATGTCTGACTCGGAAGAACATTACCGTCAGGAAGCATGTCACATAGCAAAGCTAGAAGATCCGTAAAACTCTTATCACTCCACCCATTTGCCCCCTTCAAGTTATATAACTTTACCACCGCGGACAATTTGGTATACTTCTTACAATCAGTAAATAAAGGCATTTCAGATTGACTCAACTTCTTAATTAAATCATCAGCATTTATTTCCCCATCACCGGTAGCTTCAAAATCATCGAATCCATCATCTTCAGCAAACTTCTCACCTAAAACAACTTCAGGTGTAGGTGAACGATTGTTTACACACACATCATATGCCCCATCCCCTATATCTAAACCAAAGACTTCGGTGTGTATGATTATTTACCTCTACATCAGATTCCTCATCCTCATCCTCTAATTCTCCATGAAAAATCCAACGCCTATAATCTCTACTGAAACTATTCTTTTCTAAGTGTATTTTGACATCTGGGATAGGCAAAACCCTAATATTACCACATCTATTACAAGAGCAGGGGATTGATGAGTGGAGATGAAAATTTTCACTAACGAAATTGTAAAATTCAGCAATTCCATCATTATAAATGGGATCACCAATTTCACCATCAATCGTCCAAGTACGACCTATATATAAGCCAGTAGCTATGAAAATGAGATTACCTTTTTTAAGCTATAAAGATTATTGACGGCGACGACGGCAAAATGACTTATTTAATTAGTTTTTCATTATAAATAATACATTAAAAAAATAAATACTCTATATATACCGCGCATAGCGCGGGATCTGTTTTTACAATTATTTTAAGAAAAACCGTTGTTAATTATTGTAATATGACAACGGCTTTAAAATAACCGTTGTTGATATATGTAACATGATAACGGCTTAACAAAGAACCGTTATCATTTTCTCTTATTATTATTATTATTATAACGGTTCCAATTCTTATTATCTTATTATGCCGTTTCCATTCTTTTTTATTATTATAAGTTTAAAGTTAGTCATTATAATATTTTATTTGGTGGATTGCATTTGAGTGTAAGGACTTGATTAAAACGTAGTAACAAATCATATAAATAATTAAACTTTAATTCAAATAACCACCATAATCAAAATACAACTCATAATGTCAGATAATAATTAAAGACTTAATTAGAATCTGATGAAGAATTAGGATAGTCTTCATGCCCAATTTCGGCATAGATCAAGTCGTAGATCGACTCTTCATCATCAACGGGCAGCGCAGCTAGTGGAATGGCCTCTTTCTCCCATGACATAGGCACGTTGGCAGGAATGTGCTGCCTCCTGTAATGTGTCAGCAGACGATGATCAACATGGGTCGCAACCCATAGATAAGGGCCCTTTTGTTTAGCATCCGAATAAAAGTCCTCTTTCCCCGCATCTTTCTCCGCAAATCTAGCCCCTAATGTTCTTGCCTGAAGAAAACTATCATGGCAGTTGGCTTCGTCAAACTCGATAAAAGCGAAGCCTACAAAACCTTGCTTGTTTGTAGACACGTACAGGGTACACTTTTTTAACCGCAGTGAAACCGGAGTCATGAAGCATTTGCGTCAACCACCCAAAATTAGGGTTTAGACCCTTTCCATTCCCATCATAACGAGCCGGGAGATTATGGAGAATGCAAGTAAAAGGCTGTGCGTAACGATAACTTGATTGTAGCTCCGATACACCAGCCATATTTTTCTTTAGAGAGAAATTTAGAGAGAAATTAAAGAGTAAATGTTTGATGATTTAGATTTTGATCTAAAAATTATGAAGACATATTTATACAATTATTTTGGTCAAATTGAATATTATTGGTCAAATTGAATATTTATTAAAGTTCTGATAAAGTTTGGCAGTGGTCAAACTGAAAAATCTAATCAAATAGTGACAACGCTTGAATTGAAAAACCGTTCTTTCATAATTAAAAATGATAACGGTTACAAAAAAACTGTATCTATAACATAACAACGGGTACCACAAACCGTTGCTGGTGGTAATTTTGTAACGGTTTTCGAATTGCCGTTTTCTTAAACTGATAACGGTTGTCTAACAACCGTTGATAAGAGAGATTTTATAACGAGCTTTTGAAAACCGCTAAAACGCTTTTTATAACAGTTTGGTAAGTAGCCGTTGTCACATTATAATAACAACGGTTTTCGTGGGAAACCGTTATTCTCATTATCGCGGTCTAGGTTTCCGCCAATATTTGGAAAACGGTAATCTAAGTGTCGTTATTAAATGCATTAAATCGTTGTGATACGCTTCTTATTGATTGTCAGATTTGGCGTAGTGTCTTCGGACGTCCTCTAGGGTTCTCGTTCACCCGAGGCTCGTATACATCCTCCTCATCCGGATGTATCTGAGAGTAAAGGGCATCGAACATGGATGATCTCATACTCGGATCTGCATTCCGAATTTCATCAAATAACTCCTCGAGTCGATCATCGTCACAAGCCGGCATTGCCTCCGAACCATCGTACTCCAACTTCCTCCAAAATACATGTAAGACATCAAAAGAGACTCGAGATCCGTTTCTAGATATGCCATGAAGTGAACAAGCACATAACAAACCAAGAGTAGTAGTCTTTACACAACCGCAATCGATCATCAAGGTATCTTCCGTCATCTTGGCGCCTCTTTCGAATTCTCCACGCAATTCAATGATGGCATTCTTTGAGATTTTATAAGACCGTCAACCGTCTCGATCTAGATAACTCTAACAAGTGTCGGATCTCAACATATTGCATTTCCAACAAAGAATGAAAACGGATCCAGATGCTATCAATGGCCAGTTTTGCGCTATTCAACCATTTCTTTAAATTTGCATGAGCCGACTCAACCTGGGATGTAGAAGTGTTCTCAAAATGAGTTATCTTGTTCGTTCTGTACTTGGCCCATTTCTCCACGTGCGGGATCCATTGACCCTCAATATAAACCGCCACTCCTGGCCATTGCCTTGCCAAATTGGCCCACGCCACATCAAACTCATCTCGGGTCTCCGCCTCGACAACCGCTTTAAACAAGTTACAAGTTATGAACTTAGCCCAACTATCCTGACCCGTGATATGAAGTTCTCTCGTCTCCACGTTAGAATATATATGCCAAAGACATGGCAAGTGAGACGAATCCGGAAAAACAGTGGGAATCGCGTTCAACAACCCTTGCTCGCAATCAGTAACAATAACATTAGGTTGAACGGCACCATTGAGAAGGGCCTTCAGTTGCTGTAAGCCCCAACGAAATCCATCCTCGGACTCATGCGTCACAAGAGCATACGCGATCACAAAGGTCTTCCCAACGGGTGTGACTCCAACCATCTCAACAAGCGGAAGACCGTATAAGTTTGTCTTGTACGTGGAATCGATTAGGACCACATAATAGTATGATCGAAACATCTTAACGGCCTCAGGATGAGCCATGAACACGTGGGTTAGCTCCTCGGTCTCCCGATCAGTGACCCAGTAATGAACGTACTTACGTACTTATGTTGAACCGCAAGTGCTAACATCTGTTGTGACGGGTTTCTCCCATCTCTTTCCTCGGCCCTTACTGTAATACCCGCCCTTTTAGAGACCCTTTGACCAGCGTTGACTGACCTTGGGAGCGGTAATAGTCCTTAGAAGTGCGTGCCAAAGTTATTTTGGGTTGTGAGTTTCGGGTGGTACTCGATAGAGTAGAGGCTACTCGATCGAGTAGTTTGGATACTCGATCGAGTAGGGTGGCACTCGATCGAGTATGAGGGATACTCGTTCGAGTATCGGGTTTTCAGCGAGGGTTTTTAATCGCGTTTTGTTAAATCCGCAAATCATTTTCGCCTCATTCCTTCAATCCTTTAGTCGCCTCTTTCCCTTCCCTTCACCATAAAACCTCCATGGAAGCTTTTGAAGGTCCTTGTGCCTTAGGAGAGCATAGCTTGAGTCGGGTAGCGGTCTTTTGCCGGGTTTCTCCTTGTAGGTATGTCGTCATCATCATCTGTATCCTTGTCTTTGCAGTTAGGGTTTGCTTGATAGTAATAGATGATTGTGTTGTGGTTATAGGCATTGCTTGATTGCTGGATATGTTGTATGTCGGCATGGATTGGTTGCAGTTGCTTAAAGGTAGGTTCGCCTACTCGGTTTCTGTAGATGGTCTAATGTGTTAGTTGTTGTGGTTGTATTATGGTTGTTGTATATTGTCGTATTCGTATTGTGACGGTTGATGGTTGTGATTGTTTGTCTCTGGTTCTCGAGATGCGTTCTCGGCTGACTGGAGTCACTTGCGGGAGTGGCTTCACGCCCTAGTTTCGCCCTCCGTGGAACCCGCCACGGGGGGGGATGTGCACATTAATGGGACAGGGTTATCGCTCGGTATGATGAGCGGGGCTTAGGTGGGAACGGCTGCGGTCCCCCACTGGCAGGGCTGGTCCAGTGGACGGTCGGTGACGGAGATTGATTGGAGTGGGTGTGATTGTGTGTGTGACTGATTGTATTGTGTTGTATTGCTAGATGTCGTCGGTTTTGCCATGTCTTATCTCAGTACTGACCTTGTGTGGTTGTCTTGTTGTTTTATGTGTCTGCCGTGATCCCTTATGGTGAGCAGTCTGTCTTAGCAGGTGTTGATGTCGTTGATAGCTGGAGTTCGGGCAGGGATGAGTCTTCACGAGATTTGATAGTAATAGCGAGTAGCCCTTGAGTTGTATCTTTTGTATCGTCAGTTGGTTTTAAATCACTTGTAATATAACATAATAGTTCTTTTATCGACATTTGATTATTACTGTCCTCGGGCAACCGAGATGGTAATGCCCTTATATGCTAAGGAAGGCCTAGTTAAGGCTCCTCTGGATATGGGGGTGTTACACTTACTTTCTGAGAACGATTGTAGATTTGTCGCCGATTAGGTCTTGACTTTTCAGGATTCCGCTGATGCAAACCCCCACTAATAATAGCCAGTCTTACGTGAGCTCTAACTTGGGCGTCGATATAAGACAACTCTTCTTCATCAAACTTTGCAAAGTATCTATCGCCGTCACAATACAACGTTAAACCATGATTATGAAACCCGAATAGCATGACAAGCTTCCACTTATTCTCTTGTATTTCAACAACTTTCATTTGAAATTTGCAATTGCACCACGCGATAACCGTGTTAGCCCTCATTAAAGCATCGGCATCATTATTTACGGGACATCTTCCACCCATCCGACAAACAAAATAATCCTGTTTCAGACTCTTGTGACGACCAACTCTCTTGTTGCTTGCTCTTTTTATACCAAACCCGAGTTTAAGTCCAGTCTCAAATGCCCAAGTAAACCCTTCCATACTTGACGAAAAAATTTTGGAGGTCATAAAATGATTAGAGTAATCAATACCGCCGCCACCGATATTATCGATATACCCCCTGCGCACGCATTTCGATAAACTAGTTAATAATAATAATTAATTATTTTAATTATTTTATACGAAAAAAAACGAGTCGGAAAGAATTAAAAAAATAAAATAAAAAAATAATACAACGAATTGGGCATTTACGGGGTTTATTAATAATAATTAATTAATTTTTACGAAAACAAAACAAGACGAAAAAAATAAGTAAAAAATAATAAAAAAAATACGAAATGGGCCTTGGACGAAGAAATTTTTCGTCTGGGCCTGGATTTGGACGAAAAATTCCTTCGTCCAGTATGGGCCTTGGACGAAGAAATTTTTCGTCCAAATCCAGGCCCAGACGAAAAATTTGTTCGTCCAAGGCCCATACTGGACGAAGGAATTTTTCGTCTGGGCCTGTGTTTCGACGAAAAATTTCTTCGTCCAGCCCATTATGTGCAATTTTTTTTTTCGAATCCATTTTTCACTAATTCCGTCAACAAATCTATCCTAATTCCGTCTCAAATCAAGGCATTTATCCTAATTCGGGAATCGATCGCTAATAAAACATAAACTTGGAAACAAAATTAAATCGTACACTCACCTCGTTACTAGCTTCATTGTTGAAATCGTTGTTAAAATCGTTCTCGTTCATGTTGTTAATTGCAAAACCCGCTCTTTTTTTTTTTGAGAAACCGTTTTTTTTTTTTTTGGAGAGATTTTAGTGAGACGGAAATTGAGTTGTGTTAATTGCAAAACCCGATGTTTTTTTTAGAGAGATTTTAGTGAGACGAAAATTGAGTTGTGTTATGGAGGGCAAACATGAAAATTTACATTAAATGTCGATAATTAGCAAAAATGTCGTCGATCTTTAGCACGATCCTTTTTTTTTCAGGGGTGACTACGAGGGGGGCTCTCTTATTGGCATAACAGGCTGGGGTTAACTCTGGTTGGGCCAATATGGAGACAGTGACCCAAGCAAAACATCAAGAAAATAATGGGCTGCTTATAGTGATCTCCTCCCTCTACCATAGAGAAGATAGTGATAAGACAAATCCATACAAAGAGGGGCCTCTTTGGGCTAGTTTCGGGAGGCAGGCATGTGGCTAAGTGGGGGACACGCCAACTTTTCCTCTTCTTTTTTCTCCTTTTCATTTCTTTTAATAATTGATGATGAGAGATTCAGAGCCATCTTACCCAGTTTCATGAATGAAAGTCTCTCCCATAAATTTATTTCACAATTTAATGTAAACAAGTAATAGGAAAAGAATTAAAATTCAAGAAATAATAGAAATTGAGTTATTAGTAAATTGATCAATAATAACAACAAAAGAGTTATTATCATTACGATAATGAATATAAATGAAAATAATAATTATCACAGAAGAACCTTTAAAAGCAACTAAAACAATGTTCTTATAACAACAATTGTATTGTAAAACAATGTTATAGAATTATTGGTTTTCAGTTTAGTTAGCGCACTTAAGATCAAGAATTTGATGATATTTGTTTTATATAATATATTTATGTTTATTACAGGTTGAGTACTCCCTCTATCTCAATTATTTATGTATATTTGATTAAAATACTTATGATGGTGGAACTCGTTCGATTAGCCTTGAAAAAGATGACATAAATCTCTTCTTCCATATCACTAAGGCCCTGTTCTTTTGGACTAAAACTTATATGATCTCGAATCGAATCGAACTTATAAGATCTCGAATCGAATCGAATCAACTTATAGGATCTCGAACTTAACCGAACTTATAGGATCTCGAATCGAATCAATCAAACTTATAGGATCTCGAATCAACTTAAATTAAGTGACGTATAGGATCCGAATCGAACTTATAGGATTTGAACGAATCGAATCAACTTATAGGATCTCGAATCGAATCGAAATTATAGGATCTCGAATCGAATCAACTTATAGGATCTCGAATCAACTTATAGGATCTCGAATCGAATCAACTTAACTTATATGATTTGAAGTTAACTTAAATTAAGTGACTTTAAGTCCAAAAGAACAATGCCTAAGAAACACAAAGAGCTATCGTACATGATTATCACTGATATTTGCTCCTTGTCTTACAATTTAGGGTGTGTTTTGATTGAGGGATTTGAAGGGAAAAGAAAGGGAGGGAGAGTTGAGAATTTAAAATCCCTTGTTTGAATAGCAAATGAGAGTGGAAAAAAATGAAAGGGGAAGATTTGAGGATCCAATTTCCCTCCTCCAAGCCTAATCAAAATCTTTCCACAATAGGCAAAATTTGGAGAAAAATTGTATCCAAACAACCACACTCCATTCCCCCTCCCCTTCCCTTCTCTCCATTTCTCTTCCCTCTTTCCCTCCACTTTTGCTATCAAACACACTCTTAGGATTGAGGGATTTGGAGGGAAAGGGAGAGAAGGGAATTAGAAGGATGAGAAATCCATTGTTTAGTTAGCAAAATGAAAGTAGAGGGATTTGGAGGGGAGGGAAAATAGATCCCTCCATTTCCCTCCTAAAAGGCAAATTAATTTCCCACCAACATAGGCAAGATTTAGAGGGAAAATCACCTCCTCCATTTTCCCTCCCCTCCCCTCCCCTTCCTTTCTTTTCCCTCCTTCCCCCTCCCCTCCCTTTCCCTCCTTTTTTCCTATCCAAACAAGGCCTTAAAGTCTTAGGTATGGTCATTGTTCCTTATTGTAGACACAATGATAATAATGTAGCTCACACACTTAAATTAAGACAATGAAGTGCGAGTAACTAATTTAGCTTAGAAGAAGATTATGATGGTTAGAGAGGAGATTGTATCTTTTAAAAACGCTAATTAATATTTTAATAATATATAACTGTATTTAAAAAAAAACTAAATATTAAATTATCATTTTGAAAAGATGAAAATCCAAAATTAAAAGCAAAAATAAATTATGAATGGATAGGGTAAAATTGGTTTGAATAGTTGGACATCTTGTCATCTCCCAAATTCCACAACTTATGGGCCAAAAAGGCCAAAGTAATGTCATTTGTTTTCCTGCAGACTTACCCCCACTCAGTCTCCTCTGTAACACCATAACAGTAATACAAACTCAAGCCACATAAAATCCCTCTCTCTTTCAAACTTTCAACTTCTTCTTCTTCTTCTTACTGTAAAACATCATGCCAAGACCAGGACCAAGGCCTTATGAATGTGTTAGAAGAGCTTGGCATAGTGAAACACATCAACCCATTAGAGGTTCTCTCATTCAAGACATTTTCAGGTCTTTTTCTCTTTTTTTTTTTTGTTATTACCCACTATATTTACTTCATTTTCCTTGTTTTTTAACTGCTGTTTTTGTATTTTTTTTTGGTAGAATTGCACATGAAATTCACAGCCCTGGAACAAAAAAGAAGAAAGAATGGCAAGAAAAACTCCCCATTGTTGTTCTCAAAGTTGAAGAAATCATCTACTCCAAAGCCAATTCTCAGGTCCATCAAACTCTCACCTTTATATTATGTTTCTTTAAACTTAATTCCTTTATTTTTGTGGGTTTAATTTTGATTTGATTTATTGACTGTTATAACTACTTGTGTAAACTAATACATGCAAATGTGGGTTTGTTTAGGCTGAGTATATGGACCCTAAAACCCTTTGGGATAGAACTAATGATGCAATTAACACCATCATTCGTCGCGACGAGAGCTCTGAAGTATCAGGGGAATTTTTACAGCCTTGTATTGAAGGTACTTAATCCCTCCGTCTCAATCGTTTGTTTAACAATGATTGGAATTAGATTGAGCCTATAACATTGTTTGTCAAAAATTGGCAACTTAGTGATGTTCATTTTGACTAGTTATTTATTTATGCTAATTTTTTTTTTTTTTTTTTTTTTAAATTTTTGGTCTTTGACTGCAACTTGAATGTTTTAGTTGGATATTGTTGATGATTATACTATTAATAGTCACTAATATGTAGTACCCCTACCTAACCATACCTTATTTCTTCAACATAGTTTGCAATAATAGTTGTCTGATTTTTGGTTCATTCAATTCTCCTTTGCTTGTAAAAGTTAAGAGATTCAGAATGTTGTAATGGACTTCATCTTTTCTCAAGTACCCTCCTTTATCCTGACACTACCATCCTCCTTTAAGCCTTTATCTACCCATAATTAAACTAGTTACCATTTGTTTATGCTACAACTAGTTAATAACACCCCTAGTGCGCCCCCATTATTTGTGATAAACAAAGATTAAGTAATTCTTATTTAAAATAAGTAAGAAATTTGCTCGGTTGTTAATGGTTGAATGTTTAAAAGTGCATCGATGATGTAATCCTAGGTCCACCACTGCTAATCTCAATATTTATTAACCCTCTCGGTCCCATTTAGGAGGATTTTAAATAAAAGTTTAGTGCTGTAATGGTCTATTGCTGGAGTGAGTAGTGGAGAAAGTCTCTTTCTTATGAAAGAGCCGAGAGTAACAATTTCCTTTTTCTAGGATGAGATGAAATCATGTAAGTATGAAACTGAGAGTAGGGCATATGTTACTTTGTGTGTCAGATGTGCATGTACTGAGGGGAAATGTCATCATGGATAAGAAAAAAATCATGTTGTTGCCATTAAGTGAAATGTCGAAATAACATAGATTAAAACTCATTCTCAACGGATGTGCCTAACAAAACTTGTCGGATATTTTTCTTTAATTCCAGCCTATGGAAGAAATCTCAAGGTAACATGTCCCAACATACAAACCATGAGATAAAAAATTAGTCTGGAGTTTGGACTTCTTGAGCATATACTTAATTTCTTGACTGTGAGAGTGTGGGGTATATTAACAGAGTACTTTTTGTCTCAAGTGGTGGAATCACTTGAATGTATGGTTCTTTTTCCTGCAGCTGCTCTTCATTTAGGTTGTGTTCCAAGAAGAATATCACGAAGCCAAAGAAACCACCACCCAAGAGGTTACTTAACCGGTAATACAGATTTACCAATTACAACAGATGGAAATGCAATATCAAATTCTTCCCTTTCGCCTCACTATTCAAACTTTTTAGTCAGAGAACCACAAAAGTTTGCCGTTCCTATTAATAGTTGCTTACACAATGAGATGCACTTCCTGTCTGGCCAATCACCTTTGCCGCCAACAGGCGCTGTGCCATCAAAATCATATCCTGTCTATCCATTGTACTATGGTTTTCATCCGCAACCTAAGGAGCCACAACCAACTGTTGTAGGGCTTCCTACTTCAAACTACGCATATAAAAAATGTCCAAAAATCTCAATGTCTCAAACACTTTCCATGTGTAGTGAAGAATACAAAATGGCCAAGAGAGATCTAGTAGCATTTAGTAAGGATCAACCAAATACTGATTGTGATTTATCTCTTCGTTTGGGATTTGGACCACTTGGCACGGTACCAAGGGATGAAATTGCTGGTTTGAGTGGTTCTGAAGAAAAAAGTCCTTGTCTAATTGTGAAGCACAAGCCAAATGAGAATTTTTCATTTTCTTGTGGGAATAATGTTGGTTTGGGAGGTGAGTTTTTCGAGCTTGGATCAATGGTGAGAAAGCGAAAAGCAGTTGAAGAGATGAATGATCCGAGATGTTCTTGGCAACCAAAGATTATGCCTGCTTATTCGAATCGGAAAAGCTAGAACTTGAGATTTGTAGTCCTTCAGGTTCTGTCATCGTCCATGTAAGTTTTTATTTGTTCATTTGTTTTATGTTGATGATCTTCTAGTAAGGCATGTTTCAGCTGCATTATGTGCTAGGACGAGTTGGTTGTTTTGAGCACTGCGGATTGTGTAAATAACTAGTGTATCTATCAAGTTGAAGATAATGGAAGAATTGTTCTTTCCCATGAGTTTGATAAATTATTACAGATTATGTAGCTTGTATTCATGTTTTGGTTTTAAAACATTACCCGAGTGTTTTGAGAGCTTACGCCTAAAGGTCGTACTTAGCATTACCCTACCCTATGTTAGAAAACCATAGAGATTATTCCAAATGAGGCATAATAATAAATGTGTGCTTGTAGAACAAGAGATGTCTTTTTCCCTAAAATAATTTTTTATAATATAAATAAATAAAATGTGATACATTTGAGGGTAAACTCAAGGGTGGCCCAAAGTTCACATTTTCACTTTGAATCATTTTGATGTGCTTAAAATGATGAAAAATGAAGTGATGGTCAGGGAATCTTGTTTTTATTATTTTTCAGTGGTCAATCTGAATGGTGGGATATAAATTACATCTCAAAAGAGGACACTGAATGTGAATGTCCCACAACTCAATATAATTGGTCCCTCAACCTCTCTTTGGTTATTGAGTAGTCACAGTTTTATCAGTTTGTGGGAGCCTAGGAGGTAAGATTATGATGGATGCCTTAAGTTAAAGGTAAAAGCAAAGTGTCCTACAAAGCTGCTGTATATTTACAAGCTACATACATTATTAGCTTCAACAAATAATTGTTCTAAAGCCCTAAATAAAATGCGACACAAGATGAGACACCAAATGCCAAAGACGATCTTTAACTGTTCATATGTTTGTGACAAGTATTTGTCTCCTTTTTTCCGCGATTTTTCTTATTGTATTAATAACTCATAAATCAAAGAAATATATACAACAAAGTATATAGACACTCTCAATTGTAGACGAAAAAAAAGGTATATACGTAGCTGCACAACAATGAGGTTTTCTAATCCTATGCTAAAGAAGTCTCTAACCAATCAATTACGGAGTAGTAAATACACACAAACTCAAACTATACCTCTAAATCTTCACCTGTTAGGAAGAGAGGTGATTCATTAGGAGAAGCTTCTTTTGAAGTATTGGCTGTAGAAACAGAGGAGGAAGGTGTGCTCAAATGAAAATCAATCATAAGCCTGTGATTTAACACGATCATGTCAACTGTTTTTCCCTTTGCTTCTTGCTCTTTTAACTCCCTCACTGGTATAGCTGCTAGAAATCTCTTCATGTACTCTTTACAACAGTCTTTTCCTCTACAAATCTCTCTATATTTGTTATTTTTCCCGCTTTCACCTTCCTCTTCCTTATCATACATAACAGTCGAATCATCAAACTTTAGAACATAGGCTTGGTTGCAGCCTTCATAGAGACGCTCCCCTAGGGAGTCTATGATGTAGTTCGCCTTCCCCTCAATCTTCATTATGAAAAAATGATCATTCCACCTCACGATATAAATTCTTGACTCGAAGTCGTTTACATTTTCATTAATGTCGTCCCATATTTCATCGAATGACTTGGTACCTTTAAGGTGGTCAAATTCCTCAGGGTGGAAGAACCCGAAGTGGGAGTCATTTGGGCGGACTATTAGGGGCCTAAGATCGGCCCTGAGGATGGCTTCGAGGTCAAAACGCTTGTCAGGGTAGAAGTTCATGTTAGTTTCATCCTTGCAAAGCTTTCTCCACTCGGAGGAGCCTTCAGTGATGAGACGGTCAAACTCGGGTCCAGATAGCATGATGTAAGGGTTCAGCTGGAGCCAGTGAGCCATGACTGCAGCAATTGCAGTACACGCGCTCTCACCAGCAGCTATTTCACTGCGCTGGTCATACGAGGCGAAGAACACTTCGGCACTGAGCTTGGTTGCCCCATCTCGGCTCAGGATTTCTCTCATTTGCCAAGTGCCAGGATTGTTACTCCTATCTGTTTCCTGTATGACATGGTGGTGTTCATCAGGTTAGTTTCTCATATAAAGAAAAAAAAAAAGATTTTCTGATCCAACTGTAGTATAAGTGTTTCATTGTGATATACTCCTACTCGGTAGTATTTTCTTGTGGAGTAGCAGTCAGTCGATGTTAATCCTCAACATGGTTTTGTGTTCATTTGAGACGCTGGGGTAATGTTACAATAACACGAGGGGAATTTTAGTTTCTTAAGACTAGGTATTGAATGCTCCAAAATACAGAAACAATAATTGAAAATGCCTAAAACGTACAGTGCATCCACTGAAAGAAAGTGAAAAGAATAGTAAGTGAGGGATGCATCAATCCATCATCCCTAGTTCCTAGACTATAGATAGAACAGAAGGAGTAATTGATTGAGTAGGACATAGCCTTACAAAAAAAAAGGGACTCCTCAGTCCCTTAAATTTGGCTGATTCCCAGTTCCCAAACTTGTCCATGACTATGTCATTTCCACAAAGTGGGATCCATCTACATTGTTGTTTCTGTGTCTTACAAGCAGTGGTATGGCTAAGGCTAATGGCCCCCTCCACTTCTCTTCTAGTCAGTCTTCTCTTGTTTCTTTGTTGCTATAAAGACCCACTATTGCCCATGAGTTTGACCCCCTTATTTTAGTTCAATGTCTCAAATCTCTATGTTTTTCGACCATGGTGAGGTAAGGCGTAGGACTGTAAGACCCGCGGCCCATTGTTTTAAACAATGTGAATCTGTTTTCAGATGACCAAATGCTATTTCACAATATAGAAATTGTCGAAAATTTAATTGGTTATTTTACAGCCTAATCCGCATATTCCAAAACACCAATTCTCATTGTAGGCGGTCTTTTCAAAAACACCTCTCGCAACTGATTAAAATAAGAGGAAGTGGGAGAGAGGGTTGTGAGAGATCTTTTTAAAAAGACCGTCACAAGCGAAATTTGCTGTTCCAAAACACCAAAACTTAAAAGAATAGTGGGTCATTGTCTCTATTCCATTTTTTCATCTGTTTATGTAGAACACTAGAACCGTAGGAGGGGGGGAGTAATGCACAAAATGTAGCTAGCTAAATAGTGCTATCTCTGAAGTGAGGATTAAAAGTAATGAAATTAATGAGAGCTAGATTGTCTGCTAGAGTTATTTCTCCCCAGCAGAAGTCAATTTTCGGTAGAAACAAAGATCATACGCTACTGATATGCACCGAACAAAAATTGTTTGTACTGTATTTACAATTTTACATGGTCGTACTCCGTATTTTATTTTATGAAATGTACTTAGTATCAGTACTGAAAACGTTAGTAAAAATGTTATAAAGTACTCCATATCAGTTAACTCCAACAAAAGTTACGTCCAGAAATGCATTCTAAACAAAATAATAATTACATTAAAATCCAATGCATGAAGTTTTGAAATCAAAGGAACATACCACTTCCTTAGGTTGAGGGGCAGGGCTCACTGCTTTCTTCATGGATTTCCTTCTCTTTAGCATCCAGAAGCCACCCTTTTTAACCAAATCCAACTGCGACTCGCCCACCGTGTTGGATTCACTGGTCCCACAAGTCGGTGGTGACTCGGCCACATAGCCTGTAGACTCCCTACCCTTGCCCAACCAACTTAATTGTCTACCAAATAATGATAGTGTCTTGCTTTTCTTATCCTTTTCATGTATTAGCGTTCTCGGCCCTTGACTCTTAGCTCTTCTCAAGAATTTGGCTACATTACCTGAGTTTTGATCATTTTCGAACCATCCATTGGACATTGTACGTGAATGTGCTGTTTTTTTCATCTCTTTCAAGCTCACAAGTACCTACAAAATTGTCAAACTGTTAACCTAAGTTATTATTAGTGTTACATATGATTTCAAGTCTCGGTCTCACGGAGTTAGAAACGACAACTTCTACAACATATGGAGTGGAGTGTATTAAGCCAACATTCTCAAGCTTTTCGATATGACTGATGAAAGTTCTACATTTTGTCTGAGAAGTATTGCATTTAAAATTATACAGCATTCAAAAGGAACGAGTATAAAATTTGTACTCGTAATAGGGAATATTAATCGTATATTCTGCCTTTTGTTATCCCCAAGAGACGTCTAATTCTTAAGCTAGTATTAATTAACCTATAAATAATAAAGAGACAAAAGTATGTTTGTTGGACTTGTTATACAGAAACGCTGATAAATACTTGTACTTGATTATATCAAAAGGATTGACCTCAGACTAATTCTAATTATCATTTAATTAAGCACGCACATTACCGCACATTACGATTATGATTTATTATACTCCCTGTCCCGGTCATGTTTACCTTTGGTTTTTGGTACAAAGATTAGGAGAGGGAAGGGGATAATCTGTAGGTGATGTTATTGAATCACAAGTGGATAATGATTTATTTGAATGATCAAATTATTTTTTTAAAATATTCTCCATACAGAAAGTTAAACAAATGGCTGAAATATCTATAATAAAATAAGTAAATAAATAATGGAGACAAATGAGTAGTATTTATCAAGTTTGATAAGAAAGGTACTGTATATAGTACTCTCCGTGTTAGCTTAAGCAAGAAGATGAATTGGTTATGAAGGTGGAATTAGTCAATTGAAGTTGGCATGGCATATTCGGCAAATACTACGTACAAATCATTGACCAGACAACCAACCAAGTTTCCAAAACACATGACATTATTCTTAAACTAATGTTTTGGTCTAGATATAAGCTGATGACTTTTGTATTTTTAAACAAATGTTCCCTCTACTAGGTTAGACCCCGTGCATTAAATGCACGTCTTATAAAATTATTTTTATTTCTACTAAATTACGTATATAATAGTGGTATTTCATTAGTGGTTCATTTTTCTCGTCAATGCATTTTGCTTTGAGAAATAAAAGTATATTTTTGAAAAGCTAATGATTTCAATTTATAAATTTTCTCAATTTTTTTCCTCGAAAGTAATTAAAATGGTTTATAATTTTGAATATACCTAGTATGATTCAAATTATTCTCAAATAATAGCATCAGAGAATTATTTAGTAATTGATAGTTTGATAGTTATTTTTTAATATTTAAATTAAGATAGTAAAGATTAGAGTTCGTCAATTATAATTTTATGAAAAGATTAATTTTAATGAAAAGATAATAACTTAATAAAATAAATTATTATAATTATTAGCTTCCTTATTATATACATAATTGCTATTAATTACTTTATTTAGAAAGATCTTTTTGGAGGGAAAAATTCGTGAGAATGCCTATTCATTTAGTAAATAGGGGATTCTAATTTTATTCTCCACTAACAACACCCTATTCAATATGGTTTATTGAGAAGAAACAACGGTCGTACACTTGTATCCTGTTCCGTCTTGAGTAAAAGATCAATTTATTAAGGATTAATTGATGAAAACATTTTTACGAAAAGTTTTTTAAAACTTAATACTTAAATGTGTATTTCATTCACATTTTGGTACCTTAAGTGGATTTAGGTCAAAAAAAATTGAATATTCCAGCCATTTTTAAAGACATAACGACGTATTTATGATGTACTCCGTTCACATTTTCAACCTCTTCCCTTCCCTCTTATAACTACAAGTCACGGTTGATTCAATCTCGGCAGTATTTCACAGTTTTTTTTTGCTTAAATCCACTTAAGGTACCAAAATGTGAATGAAATGCACATTAAGGTATTAAGTTCTAAAATTTTTTCATAAGGTATTAAGTTTTAAAAAGTGCAACATTAAAGGGTGTTTTCATCCATTAATCCATTTATTAACTATAATAAGTAATAGATAAAATGTATCTTTATGTATAGATTTCATTATTAGTATATACACATTTAAGTTTCTTCCGTATGACATGAGGTATCATATACGTGTTGGAAATTGGTATAGGGTAATAGTGACAATGATCGTAAACTTGGATATCAACATAATCACGAAAAGCACGACTTTCTTAACAGTATTTTGACCCTATTTCATGCATTGGGTTACACAAAATCCCTTGTAAAATAAGACGGTTGAGGCCCTCTTTATCTAGGCAAAGATAAAGAGAATACTTAATATTTGCTTTGTATTACCAAATCTGAAATTTCATGTTTAAGAACGAATTATTCTAACTCCTTATATATACATAGTATGTATGTAATACAAGATTATTCATAGGATAAGCATGTTTATTTGTTATGTTTCAAACAAACACCCACTCATGTAACCACCAACCACCTAGGTAGCACGGACACTCCTCCTAACTAGCCGTCCCGTGTCCAACACCGTGTCGGACACCTGGACACCCGACACTCGTCGGACACACGCCTAAACATGTTATAGTTTAGAACAAGGAATAAAATGTCAAAAGAGATTAATTAGAAGATGAGTTTGGGTGGGAAATGACAATTAGTTATAGTCAAGGTCAAATTAGACCCTCAAATATTTAAATTTAATATCAAATACATTACAAAACTAAAATCATACGTTATTTATAACCATAAATATATATTTTATTAAATTTAATTAGCGTGTCCCGTGTCCTAAATTTCATGGGATGCCGTATCACGTGTCCGTTTCCGTGTCCGTTTTGGTGCTACCTAGCCAACCACAAGGAATATGATAAGTGTTTTAATTCTCGACCCCAAGTGTCTAACCCCCATAGGGAACGTAATATACAACGTAAACACTTACTAAACGGTCTTAGAACATGATAAATAACATTTATCACAACTTTATCCATATGACACATGAACTCGATAACCCGATTATATGAGTGTGCACTTCGCACCGCCTAACTCATATTATATCAGTCACAAGCTCATACCGATCTCGGTTTGAAAACCCTAATACACTTAAATGACTTGTGATCAAAATCCCAACAATACGTTCGGTCGCTAAAATTAAGGGTAATGAGCATAAATGAGATGACAAAAAAATAAAAAAGGGTTTTTTTGTCAAACACAACCTTTAAAAAAAAATTTCTTCCAAACACCACCTTTAAAAAAAAAGTTTGTAAAACACCTTTAATATTTTTTTTTGTCAAACACGACCTTTTGGCCGAAGAACTCAACATTTTGCAATGGGGTAACCTTTCAGTCGATATTTGAGATAGCAAACGATGTCGATTTGAGGTGTTCTTGGAGTCGTTGGAAAGGTGGAAATACAAGCTTTCCAGGGGTTATCAACATGATGGTCAAAGGTGGCCTTATGTAGGGTCTATTGATGTGTAAAATAAGGCTAGTCGGAGAGAGTAGCGGGTGGTCGGGGGTTTTTAGTGGTTCTTTTAATGGGGTTATGATGCTTTGTTTGGTCTGAAATTTGGTATGTAGGTAGAGGGGAGTGCAAAATAGGTCTTAGTTGTGTTGTTTGTGGTGGTTGTTGGTTGCAAGTGGTGGTTTAAGAGGAGTTAAATTGAAGGTAAAAAACAATTAGAAGAATGTCAAAGTCGGATTTTTTTTCGTGGGTCAATTCACTCACCTCAAACCACCACTTGCAACCAACAACCATCAAAAGCAACACAACTACGACCTACCTTACACTCCCCTCTACCTACATACGAAATTTCAGACTCAACAAAACATCCTAACCCCATTTAAAGACCCACGAAAAACCCTATGACCACTCGTTTTACATCTAGCCTCTTCGACAAGCCTTACTTTACACATCAATATACTCCACATATGTCTACCTTTGACCACCGTGTTGATAACCCCTGGAAAACTTGTATTTCCACCTTTCCAACGACTCCAAGAACACCTCAAACCGACATCATTTGCTATCTCAAATATCGACTGAAAGGTTACCCCATTGCAAAATGTTGAGTTCTTCGGCCAAAAGGTCGTGTTTGACAAAAAAAAATTATTAAAGGTTGTGTTTTACAAACTTTTTTTTAAAGGTAGTGTTTGGAAGAATTTTTTTTTTTTAAAGATTGTGTTTGACAAAAAAACTCAAATAAAAATAAAGTACTCCGTAATGGAAATGGTAAGAAGATGAGTGACATTTACTTACATTGAGGTTGGCTTCATTTGCAACTCCATTCAATTCTAAAGAGAGAGGAATATTTTGCTCAACTTGTGATGCCTCCATATTATTTGAAGCTAATTCTCCCAAATTTAATCTACCTTTCCCTATTACTTGCATTTTAACCTTTGATGATGACGACGACGACGACGAAGTCGGTTCATCACTCTCTCCCTATTAATCATTAACTGAATACATCAACATACCATTCAAATATACACTTGATCTAATAACAGATTGTATGTCCTTGGATATAATCAACTAGAAAATGACTTCAAACACAGAAAAGTAGTAACTTCTAAATTTCGATATAATTGGATCAAATCAATATCATGCTTAAACAACACTTAAAAATTCCTAATATAGGAGTATAACCTTTAAACATTGAAATTTATCGATATAATTCCAAAAAAGTACTTATAAGAAGTACTCCGTAATTATTAGGAGTATTATTCCAAAATGTTGGACTACAAAATCCTAAAATGCAGGGGGGAGCTGAGGGGGCGTGACAGGGACACGCTTTCCCCCACAAACAATGAAAACCTTGAAGTTTTTGTTTTATATTTCCGATTTTCTTTTTCTTAGTTTACCTTATTGTATTATTCGTTATCCGCAAAAAAAAAATTCGCCCCAAAATGCAAATCTTATCTCTGCCCTGGTAAAACTAAATTGAATATTAAAAGGAAAGGGTATAAATAGAGAGCAAGAAATACTTACATAAAGTAGGTTGAAAGAGACAATCCAAGAAGCAAATAAATTGGTATTCTTAGAAATGATGAATAAGTTGCAAACGTGATCAAACTCATCGTTCCATTCAATGGATTCAACCATCTTCTTAAGATCCATTTTCTTGGATACAAAGCATTGACCTTGATGATATTTCTTGTACAATGATGATATCCCTGAGTTATAAATATTTCCATCCCATTTAATTTCAACCGCCATTTTCGCATTACATTTCTCTTTGTTGATCATAAACCCTTCTAGCTTAATCACCTTCACCTTTACCTGAAACTTCTTCTTTGTCGCGCTTTTAACGGACCATATTGCCATCAACTGAATGCAAAATTTGTAGAACAAACAGAGATTATTGAAATTAAGATAATGTAAAGATTGCTTCTTTTCGGGTTTTTGGTTGACCAAATAAATAGACGGTATTAGTTGTGAATTTTTGGTTGATTTTATGAAGGTAAGAAATGGGGAGATTGTTTAATGAAGAAGGAAGAACAGAGGAAGGAGGGAAGGAAAGCTTCCTGATTTAGAAGGAGATTGATTAGTCAGACAGCTATTAATTTAATTGGTAGTTAATTATGGTGGGTGTAGTAAATCAGGTTTTGGGTTTATGCCTCATGCCGCTAACGGTAAGCAAAATCAGTTCAATTGTTTCCCACCTAATTAGGTTTAAACCCTCAAAAATTCGTGAATTTGCTATAAAAAGTTTTCAATTATCAACAATATGTACAATATACAACAACAAAAACATACGTATAAATTATTGGGTTATTTCGTGAGAATAATTCAACTTAAGTCTCTCCTTATGATATTAATCCAATCTATGTTTTAACTCATTAATCTGACCTATTGTAACACCCCCTCCTTATCCGGCCAAGGTAATCGGTAGATGTTACCGTCTCGGTTTTCCGAGCCACTGAAATCGGAATTACAATCCTCTATTTACTAAATGGATAGGTGGAACTCTCATTTTTCCCGCCTAAAAAATATTTCCTAAATTAGGCTAAGTATTTGTAGCATATACTATAGGTATGGTGAGTTATAACTTGGCATAATTTTTACATGTAAATATTTACAAGATTCAATATATTACATTCCCTACAAATTTATCTACAGTCTTTTTATGATACGAAAATTCTTTTTTTTTTCTTTAAATAATTTTACGATAAATTTTTTTTGACATTTTATGATAAGAAGTTCGGCTAAAAAATATGTCTACCGGCTCAATTTAAAATCTGTAACGGATCTAAACAAATTACCTCATTATAATTTGGACCACAGTAACACACTCAAAGATGATACGGTTACACTCAGTGTGTAGAATCTTCTATACACCACTAATAAAATTTCGACATGTGGAACAATTTAATATTACTAATAGAGGCGACATGTGGAAGAATCCCTTCTTCTACTAAAAGATTAAGAGCTCTCTAAATTTTTTCGGCCTAAGTGAAATGTTTAATGATTGGTCCTTGCTCCTCACATTATATCATATTAATACCACCTAAGTGAAATGTTTTATGATTGGTCATCAGTCCTCACATTATATCATATTAATTCTATACCATGAATAGGAGATACTACTACTAATTTTTAATTTGTAAACACACATTAATGAGATATTTTAATTTTGTTATACATGTGGCACTACATTAATAATACGTATGATATGAGACAAAATATTATGCACAATTTTTTTTTCATAATTCTATTTTCCTGTCTTTTGATACAAAGGTACTACAAGTTGACTATCTCCTTTTACCAATTTTCTAATTTTATTGTATAATTAAGTCGTTACTTAAGGTTATTCTTTTGGTTAATGTAATCGTATAATATTATTATACGTAATAGTGAAATAATTTATATAATTAGGTACAGTTAAACCGTCAATTTTATCTGGTATGAAAACTATCTAATTTTCTCATTATATCGCTTAAGCATGTTACCAAGCTATAATATTTAACGTCTTTGTAAATTATTATCTAAAATACCGCGCATTTGCGCGGCATCTACACTAGTTGAGAAACATTTATATAAATAAGGTGTTTAATGAATTACATGATGAATAAGTGAGTAATTAAAGTACAAGTCATGGCTATTACAACCTTTCTAATGACACTATCTCGTCTAGCATGAGACCATGCTACTCGACTCCAATTCCGAACCTTGTCTCGTCTCCCGCGTGACACCTAACCAACCTGTACTTAAACTGTTCCACATATGATCGGAAATATCATATGATTCAACACAGGCCACCCCGGAAGTAGGTGACAATTTACACACAACCAACACAAGTCAGTTTCGACAATATCAATACATAAGACACGATACGGTATGTAAATATGCAACATGCCAAAAAGAGTGTACGAGACACGCCCAAACAACTACCTCACCCGTACCGGGACACGCCCGCACGTACCCACAACCCGGTGACGGTACCACAGCATCGCCCACCAAATAGCCGGACTGCAGTCGTAATAAGGTACTTGGGACACACCCGTGGTACCGGACCCGTGCGCTAATCTGATCCCTGCCAGACGTCGTGCCTCAACCACATGAGCCCCTCCATAACTCAAGTCATTAATGTGCACATGCCTCTTGGAATGGGAAGCTCCAAGAGCCCATTCCAAGAGGCGACCTAAGCGTAAGACGGTCTCCCAACCGCCTTACGTCTCCTCAACAACAACCACATCCTCCACATATAAAAAAGTCACAATAATGTAATATGCAACCCCATATATCAAAATACGACTCATTATGAGATGCATTTCCTAAACATGGCATGAACATCAATGCCTCAAGTATTCTGACTCTTGAATCATCATAGCCCAATACTATACTAATATGCATTTCCGACAACAACCTATGACTCACCATCATTCCAATACCACAATATGATGCAACCGACTTATACTATGAAGACATGAAAAATGCACACGCAACAAGTATTCATATTATCAAAACCGAGTAAGATAGCCTACCTTTTAGCATACTCCATAAGCAAATCCACGACAAGCAAGATCCGTCTCACAAAATCGTCTCATCCTACATAAATTACATAATAACTATCACAATATGTCCTATAATATTACATAACCCAACACCCCTTATTAAAACCTACTAATTATCCATATTACTGATGTTAATTACTAATTAATCAACCCAATAAAAACCCCCAAAAGTTAGAGTGAATAAAAGAAAAAGGGAAAGGTAAATCTTGCTCACAAGGCGATATGAACAATGAGAAGGGTGTATAATCTTCAAATATAAGCTTGAATCTATGGAGGAGGTGTTTAGGATGGTTTTATAGAGAAGGGAGAGGGTTTCGAGTGAGAGAGAGAGAGAGAAAGAAGGAAATGAATTAGGGTTAGATAGGATAAGGGAAGTCACGAGTTATCTATAACCCGTCTGACACAGTACACTCGGTCGAGTGTCGAGTCCACCCGGCCGAGTGCCACTCACTCGGTCGAGTACAGCCTGTACTCGGCGAAGTGGCCTCTACTCAGTCCGATATCTCCCCCACTCGGGCCAGTGCACATTCACTAGGTCCATGAAACTGTAACACTCCCATTTACCAAGAAGTCTTAACAAGACCTTCCCTGATAAATAAGGATGCTACCCTTTCGCTTGCCCGAGGTAGTACATATTAAAAGGACCATAAAGAAACATTTTATTAACTCTTTATAAACTAACAGCGGAAAACAAAAGGCATACAACTCAACTACTCAAAGACAAAGATACAGCTGATGGAAAACTACTATCATCTACAACAACAAAAATCTGTGTCATCGCGATCCCTCCAAACTGCCCAACAACAAACCAGTAATCCCAAAACACCTGTAAAGTCTTACTACTCACCATTTGCTGGCCATATCAAATGGATCACCACAGACACACAAGAGAAAGAAGAGAACACACAAGCACCACACAAGGTCGGCAACAGAATATGATGAACGCATAAAAGATAGTATAATAGATAGGCACAAGATACACATCAATACCAACTTCCACCACTCCAACCTCCATAGTAAGCAATGGCTCTCATCGCAACGAGTAGCCGAGTTGCCATTGCAACGGGTAACCCACCCAATGCCGATGCCAAACCGCTTCGTGGACATCAAATTACCGCTCATCGCAACGAGTGAATCCAAGCTCATTAATGTGCACACCCCCCCTGTGATGGGAGTCACAAGAGGTGAAATAAGGGGATGAAACCATCTCCCGACATGGCTCATATTATCCATCTCAAATCCACTAACATCCAAAATCATAATCACCACAATAATATAAACACAATGACAACAACCAAAACAATGCAAACCATCGTAAACTGTACTGAGTTGGAAAACCCTACCTTTCGCAATCCAAGCACAATCAAGTAATCGCAATAACAATCCTCCATGAAACTGTCACCTACAAGTAATAATCGTACGTATACCATTATTATCTACATCTAATTAATCAATATAACCCTTGATTATCGATTTCTCCCAATTCCCCCAAATCACCCAAGGTTAGGGTTTAGGTCTAAAACAACAATACAAGAATAGAGATCGAGACTTACTAACAATGGCTGACACTTTGTATGACGAAAACCCGGATCAAATGACGAATTCCCTTTGTTAGATGATTAGAGAGTGATTAAGGAGGGTTTTAGAAATGTTTTAGGTTACAAATGACGTTTAGAAACTGATGAAATGAATTATAAACTTCTTCTAATCACCTTAATCAAACCGCAAAAAATAACTCCCCGACCGGCCACTCGGTCGAGTACCTCATCACACTAGACCGAGTAGCATCCACTCGACCGAGTACACTCTTAACTCGGTCGAGTGATCTTAAAACAGAAACTCCCAAAACTCCATATATCCACACTGTCAGTCGTACTAGACCGAGTATAGCCCACTCGGTCGAGTTTCCTACCTACTCGACCGAGTACCAGAACTTAGAAATGCGTAGTATTATATTATTCCCTCCTTAAAAATGAACTTCGTCCTCGAAGTTCATATTCATACCTGCACAACATAGCCCTCTTTCCTTAATCTCAACACTAACTCAACTAAACTCCCTATTATTGTGAAATACCATCAACACTAGCACCAACGCACCGCTAATCTATCATACCGCTCACTAACAAATCCAATGTCAACACAGTTCACCAAACAATAACAACTACCAAAATAAAATGTTACATTCTACCACCCTTAAAATGAATTTTGTCCTCGAAGTTCGCTCACAATCATACACACCTACAACATTACTCTATGTCCATTCGTTTCAAATATATAATCCCACGAGAACAACCATTACTTTTAATGATATCAAACCACAAGTCCGTCCTTAAATCTTAGAACGAAGACTCAAAACCTCAAAATATACCACAACTTGTAGAAATCACAAACTCTCTTTGTCGCATCTTACTCCTATTAAGATAAATGTAACGTCCTCGTAACCCAACTAGTACTAGATCCTTAGCTAAGCCTTTCATTATCGCCATCTTGTCTTACTGATAATGGGTACCGCATTAACATTAATACTAAGAACTACTTCCATATCCAATATCATCTCTAACAATTTCCAAGCCTCCAAACGATCCTAGCACCACCTAAGATAAATCCACCAAATTAACTCAGTTGCACCACCACTTGACAACTTCCTCCGCGATTCATGATCTTATCCTAACTACATAACGCTCGACCCAAAACTCGTACACACCAATGAGATCCTCAAAAGTCCCTCTATCGCTGCCAAACTCGTCCATACCTTACCATGATATTAATCCTTAACACTCCATCACTACCGCTGTAATACCATGATTTTCTGAAGTCCTGTTACTCGGCCAAATAGAGCTAACTCGGCTGAGTAATGTGTCGTGTGTTTTCTGGTCAGGCTACTGTCCAGGAACTCTCGGCCGAGTATAGTAATACTCGGCCGAGTAAGGGGTACTCGGCCGAGTACTCCTAGTACTCGACCGAGTATCCGGTCTGACGGGAATTATTTCCGAGTTACGGATGATTAAAGTTATAAATCGTGTTTTAACAGTTTTACTTTTCATTTTTACCAAAACCTAAATCACTTCTACGTTCTTTAATCATCCCTAATCACACCCAAGACCTTTGCTCGTTCGTGAGTCTTCGTTCATCTCTTTATCGTCAGTTGCGTCGGTAAGTCACTAGTCATATGTCTTTTGTTAGATTTGTCTTTTAGGGTTTTACCCTAGTATTGGAATTGGGGAAAAAGGGGTGATTTCATATTGTGATTAGATTATTGTGATTGTTGTTAGGTGAAGGATTTGTAGAAGAGCATTTCTAGCTTCCGCTTGTAGACTTGTTTTCGGATCAGTGCTAAGGTAGGGTTTCCCTACTCAGTTCTCTGTTAATTGATTTAAGATGATTGTGATTGTATTGGCATGATTAGTATCGTTGTTGGTTGTCTTTCTTGATTGATTGGAATTGTGTGGATTGACTATATTGGTGAGGTGCGTCCTCGGCTTAGTGGGGTCACTTTCGGGAGTGGCTTCATACCATTGATTCTCCCCTTGTGGTTCCCGTCACAAAGGGGGATTTGCATATTAATGGACATGGGTTTGTCGCTCGTTGTGATGAGCGGGGCTTAGGTGGGCAAGGCTGCGGTCCCCCACTGACGGAATGGATTATCTGTTGCGGCAGTAATCTGGCAAGACTACACACTTAAGTGTGTAGTCGGATATGAGGCTTGATTGGAGTTGGCAATTGGTTGTATTGTTGTTGCTGTGATCGTTTCTTATATATTGCTTATCTCATTTATTCAGTGAACTGACCCCGTTGTTGTTTTGTAAAACTGTGGTGATCCATTCAGGGATGGTGAGCAGATTGTGACAGGTGATGGTTGTCTATAGCTGCGGGGACGAGGATGGGATGTTACCACTTTGAGTCTAGCTTCCGCTGTTACGAGTTTAGATGTTTTGGTTTTCGTGTATTGAGATTTATACACTTTCGTTTTGGTATTTCTTTGAGACGATGTATTCGCTAAATGTCATACTTTAATAAATATTTCTGAATGGTTACTTTTGATATACTAACCTCGGGCAACCGAGATGGTAGCAGCTTCACATGCTAGGGTGGTCCTTGGTAAGGCACCTTGGTATATGGGGGTTTTACAAAGTGGTATAATAGCGACGATTTTGAAACCGAAAACCAATGAACCAAATGAACATAGGGAGTCTAATTAAAATGAACTCGGGTAGGAGTTGTTTGGAGCTACCGCAAAGACTTGGGAGACGTCCCGAAGTCGCATTGAGGCCCTTACAACTTTGAGCCGGTCAACATGGGGGTGTCTTGGGAATCATTGTGTATTGAAGTGATGTGTGTTGTATCTATACATGAGTTTCTTATGAAGTTATTGGATGAAATGAGAAAGTGATTGCATATCTTGAGCATGGAATATATGTTATTAATTGGCTTTGGAAGGGTAGTAATATGTGGATATAGTGTATGCATGTTTAAGTATGTTTTCCGTATTAGTTAGCTCGTTTTTGGCATGATTCGGCCGAGCAGGGCGGGTACTCGACCGAGTAGGGGATACTCGGTCGAGTAACCAAGCACTCGACCGAGTGTTTGTTTGTAGGTACCAGGCAGTAGCTACGGGTTGTGATCACTCGGCCGAGTAAGAGGGGTACTCGGCCAAGTGAGGCATACTCGACCGAGTGGCATGTATACTCGACCGAGTATGTTTTATGTGATTTGGAGGTTAGCTACTGGAGTGGAATACTCGGCCGAGTAGTCTCAGTACCTGACTGAGTAGTCCTTACTCGACCGAGTAGTTCACAGTACTAGGCCGAGTACTTCTTTGGCGGGTTGGTATGTTTATTTTGAGCCTTAGGCTATGTGCTTACGTTTCCTTGATTATATCAGCTCAAAATGCCGCCAAAGAGGTTAGCTGCTTACGTTCAAGCTACTGAGATGACGCTAGATGAGGTTGTCAGAATGATTGAGCAGCAAGATGCACTCATGGAGGCACTCAAGAACGTGCGTAAGGGAAATGAGAAACCTGTTGATGCATCTCATCTGAGTACCATCATTTGTCGCTTCCCCCCCTCTACTTATGAGGGCACCGGTGAGCCAAAGCTGCTTGATAATTGGCACCATGAGATGGAGAGTTTGCTAGAGGTCGTGAAGTATCCAACGGATATGATGGTAGAGCATGCTGTGTTCTACCTGAGGGATGGGGTTGGAGTATGGTGGCAGAATGTGAGGGAGGATGATAGGGCACACTACAGAGACTTGGGGTGGGATGCTATTCCTTGGGCATGCTTCAAGAGTGTGATGAGGGAACACTTTGTGCCAGAGCACATCCGTCACAAGCTGAGGGCTGAGTTTGATTCCTTCTCCATGGCTGATAATATGACTATTACGGAGTACTATCATTGGTTTATAGATTTGTCATGGTACACATATGATATGCAGATGGGTCAACGGAGTTTGGCTCTTCGCTTTAAAAAGGGGTTGGCACCGAAGATCATGGATAGACTAACAGATGGGGTACTCACGGACCTGAAAGAGGTATATGCACGAGCTGGGCATGCTGAGAGGTTGGTGGACTTAGCCAAGGAGGCTAAGGAAAGGAATGCTGAGAAAAGGAAGGCAAAGAGTGAGAGTGGCAACCAGTCGGGCCACAAGAAAGGCAATCATAATCAGTCTAGGACCTTTTTTGGAGGATCTAGTTATTCAGGAGGATCTCGAGCTTGGGGGAGAGGAGGTGGCTGGATTACTAGTAATAACTCTAACCTCACTTGCTTCAACTACGGTGGAGTGGGTCATAAGAGGCATGAGTGCATCAGTGCTAGAAGAGGAGGAGGATTTCCAGGGACATATCAAGGAAACTTTTCTCAGGCTCCAAGCCAAAGCTTTGCTAGCAACATGCCATCTGGGTCGTGGGGTAATCGTGGAGGGCAGAATAACAACAATGGCGGCTACAACCGCAACAATGGAGGGTCTTATCAGCCCCCGAACAACAGTGTGACGCAGAACTCGGCAGTCAATCAGACTACTTCGACTACCACGATCTAGGGTGGAGGTCAGAAAAGCAGTGGGAAGCTCTTTATGATGGGCAAGCAGGAGGCAGAGAATGATGCTCACGTGGTTACCGGTACCTTTCTTGTTCATAATACACCATCTTTTGTTCTGTTTAAATTAGGGGCAACCCACTCTTTTGTGTCTAGGAGTCATGCCTTAGCTATGGGTTTGGGAGAATATGAACTTGTGAAAGATAATGTATGTATACCTTCGGGAGTGTCAGTGTCATGTTCTAAGTTGTATAAGGATGTGTCCATGTTGGTGGGGGGGAAGTAGACTTACCGGTCAACTTGTTAGAGTTTCCTATGGATGGGTTTGAGGTTATCATCGGGATGGACTGGTTGGGTTGAGGGGTAATATCCGTATAAGACCCTCTAAATTTAGGACTATAACGTAAATTTAACATGCGAATATCGTCATAAAACATAAAAACAATAGAGAAACGATAAGGAATAAGAATCAACCTCGGGTCCTTTGATGCACGGCGTAAAGAACAGAAATCAACAGAGATTTCCTCCTAATTGTTGCACCCAAGACCGTCTGAGAAATGCCCTTGTGCTAGAAGGTGTTCTCTGATTGCCTTGCAATATTGAGAGAACTTGTTGTGAGGTTTTCGAGATGTGAGATCTAGGTTTCAGAGAGAAAATGTCTCCAAAACCCTAATTATTTTTCACTAATGATGATTAGGTCAGAAGGGAGGAGAAGCTCTCCCTTTTGTTCTCCTAATCTCGGCCAAACCGAGTCCATGGGGAGGAAATGGGCTTTTCCATTTCCTCTTCATTTTAACTCGTAGTCCGTACCCAAATGACTAAATGTATATGACGCGGTTTTTATATATCGTCATCGGTTATCGGCTATTAAAACATCAACTAATAACACGGGTTAGTTGAAGTATTAATACATGTCCGACAAAGACGATATTGTATAATTATATTCAATATACATTAATTAAATATAAATCGCTTATATTTAATTTCACGAATTAAATGGTTAATTCGCCTTAGCCCATATAATTTAATCCGTATTAAATATAATATCTCAACATCACATTTTGACTAATTAATAGTCAAAAACTCGGACTAACTGGTTAGTCAATTTTTGGCATCTACATGACAGTATTTTCATACCGTCACATCTCTCAAACGTATCCTATAGGTGTGACTTTTAGGGACCAGTTGATCACCGCCATCTGTATGACAATAACGTCAAACTTATCTAGCAAGCCAACCGTTATTGATAAACGTGGATCAACTGATAATAATACCAAAAGTATGCCCTTTGATCCTTTTAGAGGTTTATAAGTCCTTGCACTAACTGTTAAGGACACCAACCCCAACAAGCTCCCACTTGTCCGTACAAGTGTATGTGCAATGACGTTATCCGCACTAACTGGAGGACACATGCTCCAACAAACTCCCACTTGTCCGTACAAGTGTATGTGCGATAACCGATTCTCATATTCATTTAAAATTTCTCCCACTCAATGTAAAACAATTTGCAGATCCGGATCCACAAAGGTCGTATTTTACAATCGATCCGTATCTAGAGTGGTTTCCCCGACTAGAGAGTAACTTAACCGATAAAACGAATCCGTATCCGAGCATGGCCATGCATTTCGATTCTGACTCCTCGAGTGGCCCTGAGAAATATCGAGTACCCGATAAAGGCTGAATATTTCCTTCAACTCGACTCCTTCCGATCTAAGCACGATGAAATGACCCGAGAAAAAATCTACTTGGCCCCCTGTTACGGATGACCGTGAGAAAGAAACCAAAGTCACCCAAAATCCGCCTTAGTCTCAAGAGACAGTCGATAGTCAAAAGAATCGACTCTTAGGATCACCATGGAGGTCCTATCCACGACCGGCACCGAATGTTATAAAACATTTAGGACTCCACGTCGATGTCACAATTGTGTCCTACGAAATATCCGTATAAATCGCCTCTGTGATTGGTCACAACCGGTTGACTTATGGCTCGTTGAACCCACCATCAACCAACGTCACAAAATAATTGCCGAGTTATCACTCATGTGGGCAATTAAGGACTGAAAAATATAATGTTCGTTCAGTTCACTTTGTGGTGTTCAAAATTTGTCGTACAAATCCACATGAAAAACAAAATATATATAAAATATCAAAACGATGATGTTGTATAGAGTACAAAAGCGAATGAATCTAATCCATAAAAGAGTACTACAACTTAGGAACACATTTGATTCCCATGGAATTTACGTGCCCTTCATGCTTATCTTGTCGTAATGCTTTAGTGAGAGGATCTGCTATGTTATCATCTGTAGCAATCTTTTCTATCACTACTTCCTTTTGCTCCACGTAATCTCTGATTAGATGAGCTTTCCGTTGTACATGTCTAGACTTGTTGCTAGACTTTGGCTCCTTAGCTTGGAAGATGGCACCACTATTGTCGCAATAGATGGTGATCGGGTCATTCGAACTAGGCACTACAGATAGCCCATGTAAGAATTGACGCATCCATATCGCTTCCTTTGTAGCTTCGACGCGGCATAGTACTCGGACTCGGTCGTAGAATCTCTTTAATGTGTTTGTTTCGAACTCTTCCACTGATCGCAGCGCCATTAAGAGTAAAAACGAATCCAGACTGAGATTTCGAGTCATCACGATCCGTTTGGAAGCTAGCATCTGCGTAACCGGTTGCGCATAGCTTTTGTTCGCCTCCATAAGTCAATGCCCAATCTTTAGTCCTCCGTAGGTACTTAAGAATGTTCTTGATAGCCAGCCAATGTGGTTCACCTGGATGCTGTTGGAATCGACTTGTCATACTCAATGCATATGCCACGTCCGGACGTGTGCATATCATAGCATACATGATTGATCCTATAGCCGAAGCATAAGGAATCCGTGTCATGCGCTCTTTCTCTTCCGGTGTCTCTGGTGCCTGAGACTTGCTTAGATGCACCCCTGGAGCCATAGGAAGGAACCCCTTCTTGGAGTTAGTCATGCTGAATCTCTCTAGGACTTTGTCTATGTAAGACTCCTGACTGAGAGATAACATCCGTCGTGATCTATCTCGATAGATACGGATGCCTAGAATTCTTTGTGCCTCTCCCAGATCTTTCATCTGGAAATGGTTTTTCAACCATACTTTCACCGAAGTTAAGAGAAGTATGTCATTCCCAATCAGGAGTATGTCGTCAACATACAATATTAGGAAAACAATCTTGCTCACACTCGACTTGATATATAAACATGGTTGCTCGACCGATCGAGTAAATCCATTTTCTTTTATCACTTGGTCGAAGCGATGATTCCAACTCCTTGATGCTTGCTTAAGTCCATAAATGGAACGCTTAAGTTTGCACACTTTCTTAGGATGTAAAGGATCGATGAAACCTTCGGGTTGTACCATGTACAACTCTTCCTCCAAAAATCCGTTTAAGAAGGCGGTTTTCACATCCATTTGCCAAATTTCATAGTCATGAAAAGCGGCAATCGCTAAGATAATCCGAATGGAATGCAACATGACTACGGGTGCGAAAATTTCATCGTAGTGCAAGCCTGGCACTTGGGTGAACCCTTTAGCAACTAGTCGTGCTTTATAGATATCTTGTTGACCTTCCACAGAATGCTTTATCTTGTAAAGCCATTTGCATTGAAGGGGACGAACCTTAGCAGGTAAGTCAACAAGATCCCATACGTTGTTCTCATACATAGAGTCCATCTCGGATTGCATGGCCTCAAGCCATAGCTTTGAGTCAGAACTGGTCATGGCACCTTTATAGGTTGCGGGTTCACTACTCGTTAAGAGTAGAACGTCATCTATGTCATGTTCCTCGACCATACCAATGTATCTGTCTGGAGGAATAGAGACTCTTCCCGACCTCCTAGGTTCCTCAGGAATATTCACCGCAGCCGGGATTGAAGGAACAGTTCCTCCAATGGTTGCTCGGTGTTTGGTTCTGAATCTCCGACAGTCGAAGGTTCTATCACTCTTTGCATTCTCGAGAAATTCCTTCTCTAAGAATGTCGCACTGGCCGCAACAAATACACGTTGTTCGGTTGGCGAATAGAAGTAATGACCAAGTGTTCCTTTAGGATAACCTATAAAGTATGTCTTGACCGATCGCGGGCCGAGCTTATCTTCAGGTCTCCACTTGACATAAGCCTCGCAGCCCCAAACCCGTATAAAGGACAAGTTAGGGACCGTTCCCTTCCATAGTTCATATGGAGTCTTGTCAACAGCTTTAGACGGACTTCGGTTAAGTATTAGAGCAAATGACATAAGAGCATAACCCCATAATGAGTCAGGCAACACGGTGTGACTCATCATGGATCGAACCATATCAAGTAGTGTTCGATTTCTCCGTTCGGACACACCATTCAACTGAGGTGTTCCAGGTGGAGTTAACTGTAGGGCAATCCCACAGTCCTTTAGGTGTTGATCAAACTCGTGAGAAAGATACTCGCCACCACGATCCGAACGCAGTGTTTTAATCTTCCTACCTAATAGGTTCTGTACCCTATTTTCGTATTCCTTGAATTTCTCAAAGGATTCACTTTTGTGCTTCATTAAGTAGACATAGCCATATCTACTTAAATCGTCCGTGAAAGTGATGAAATACCTATAGCCTTCTCGTGCGGTGATTGACATAGGACCACATACATCCGTGTGTATGAGTCCTAATAGGTCAGCAGCGCGCATTCCAACACCTTTGAAGGAAATCCGAGTCATCTTACCGATGAGACATGATTCACACGTGCCAAATGATTGAAAATCAAAGGCCGAGATAGCTCCATTTTTGATGAGCTGTTTTATGCGTTTCTCATTAATGTGTCCCATACGGCAGTGCCATAGATACGTTTGATCTTTGTCACCAACCTTTACCTTTTTATTCATTACGTGTAATATTTCGGTGGTCTGATCTAAAACATAAATTCCGTTCATGGAGACTGCCTTGCCATAAATCATATCGTGTAAAGAGAAAATGCAAGTATTATTCTCTATTACAAATGAAAAACCAAGTTTGTCAAGTGCGTAAAACCGAAATAATGTTTTTCGAAAGACTGGGTACATAATAGCAATCATATAATGATAACTCAAATCCGCTAGGAAGCTGGATCACATATGTTCCCCTCGAGACGGCAGCCACTCTTGCTCCATTCCCGACACGCAGGTCAACCTCACCCTTTACGAGAGGCTCGAGATTTCGGAGGCCCTGCACATGATTACACAGAGATGAGAACCACAACCAGTATCAAGTACCCAAGTTCCGTAACTTGCGTGGTTAATCTCAATCATATGAATAAAAGTAGAAGAAGAAGACATACCAACAGGTTTAACGCGACCTGCTTTTATGTCCTCATGATAAACAGGACATGTGCGTCTCCAATGCCCAGTCTTGTGGCAGTGATGACATTCCATGTTTTCATTCTTGCTCTTTGTCGTGCCTGATGAGGTGCTCGACTCACCAGGCCCACTCTTACCTGAACCCGACTTCTTGAACTTCGCCTTACCTACTGCTAGGTTTGCCTGAGCTTTGCCCTTACCCTTTCCCTTGTTTGTCACAACGAGAACATCCTGTTTCATGCTCCCACCGAACTTCATGTCCTTCTCGGTGCCCGTACGAGGAGGGAGTGTAGTTCATGGGGAGTTTTCTTCAAATCATTCATATAGTAATTCGCTCTAAATTGCGAATAACCATCGTGGAGTGAGTGAAGTATGCGGTCGATTACAATGTTCTCGCCGATCTTACAATCAAAGGTCTCCGACTTCTCGACATTCTCAATCATGCTTGAGAATGTGTGGGCTTACAGTTGGCCCTTCTCGGAGTCTCGCATCAAAGAAGCGAGTGGTATGCTCATAGGTCACGATTCTCGGTGCTTTCGAGAATTCCTTGGTGAGCGTGGTGAAAATCTTGTTTGCACCATGGGCTATGAAGCGTTTACGCAAATTGAGTTCCATTGCAAAAATGAGTACGTTTTTAATCGCACCCGCTTCCATACGAAATCATTAAACTTGGTGATTTCAAAGCGACTCTAGCCGTGGGACCTGGGTTTGCCGGGATGGGCTCCAAGAGATATTTGAGCTTCCGTCGCCAGCGGCAAAGATTCCGTAATGCCGCCTCCCGGTCCGCGATGTTTGATCCATCATTCTTCGATCGAGTAGACCGATTCATCCGATTCATGAAGATCCGGCCGGACTCACGGTCCAATGTGGCACTTGGCATTGGGTTATCAGTAGAACCAGCCATTTGATATTAGCAGTTTAAAAGTTCGTGATCTACACTGAAAAGAAAGAAAAACAAAACGAAATAAGCAACTCATCGAGGTGATTTAAGTCTATTTTAAAATTCATATTAAACATGTAGACTCTCGCACTTGCATAATTGATCTCCCTCAAGAATGATACAAGTGATCCCAAGATTCAATTTCGATAAATTGATAAGCCAACTGTTTAGCTAATTCTTCCGTAAGAACTCTTGGTCGATAGATTTCCGTAAATCCTATTTATAGTCCACCACAGATCACAGGGTCGTTTAGTGACCATAGTGTTGAGATAAAATAGGTCAATCGGTTCCAACTTACCCGACGTAGAAGGGGTCATATTATGCCTACCGACGAAGAAGGGACTCATTGGAGTTTGACCTATAAAGACCGTTCTCAATTTTTGTTTATACGAGGAAGATCCCATCAACTTAATTATAATTCATTTTAAGTGAACGAATAACTAGCGTCTGCGTGAATGAATCAATTTGGGTGATGGCTTAAAAATCGTGTGACATGAGAATGTCAATGAAAACTAACTCGTGACCTCTATATGTGTCGGCCATGCAATAATTAGGTGGTTTGGTTTTTAGGCGGAATATGATGCATACTATCGTTACGGAAAAATAAATAAAAGAATGCAATACGTAAATAAAAATTCCTAGTGTGGCCTATCCTAGTAAAATAAAACATAAAACAACTTTGGAATCCACCGTTGGACCCGAGAAGCTTGTCTTGATGTTCCATCTTGATCCAAGTAGTGGGAGTGAGCATCCGGTCTCCATCTTTGGTCTTCTCAAAAATTACAATTTAAAATTACAAATATAAACCTATTTACATTCTAATTAAAAACTGTAATTAAAAGAAATAAAATGGAGATACGAGATCTCAAAATACAACCAAGACCGTGTTCCATCATTACGGTAACACGTTCTACTAAGGCCACACTAAGTTACAACCGTTTGCAAAATAAAATAAATACGTAATAAAAGGCATTCACAAGCATTTAAAATCAACGATAAATAAATATGCATCAACTAAAAACAAATTCATTCGTGACATAATTCCGTAATTATGTGAAATTTATCCAAACCACCTTTTAATGATTAAAATTCATGTGATAAAACCGCTTCTATCAATTTAATTTTAATCCAATACAGTCCGTTACTTTAAATACACGTTAAAATAACTTAATGGTACGTGTGTGAACCGTTTCACAATCATAGCGAGTGTACAATATCCGTATAAAGTACATAATAAGGCCAAAAGAAAATTTAAAGCAAAAAGAATAAATTTTCAAAGCTGCCAAAACAAAATCCCTCGATCCAGGGACATAAGTGCTCGATCGAGGAACAAAAGGGCTCGATCGACTGAACTGCAAGTCGATCGAGAGGATAGCCAATCAGAAAGTGCTCGATCGACTAAACAGATGGTCGATCGAGTACTTTTACCAGCAAATCTGCTCGATCGAGTACGAGGACAACTCGATCGAGCAGTAGGTTTTGAAAGGAGTCGATCGAGTACAACAGGGACTCGATCGAGCAAAAACAAGACAGAAATAGCACTCGATCGAGTAGAAATACGCTCGATCGAATGCAAACATGGCTGAAAATTCAAAACCCTCGTGAAAACAGTTTGTCGAGACAAAATCAATTGCAATTTTGATTAAAAACGCATCAAAACAATTTAACAATTGACAAAACTTGACATATTGTTATAATTTCCGTATAAAACAACAATATGCACAAAAACATAACGTAAAAAGTGAATCAACCGTGTAAAACATGTCACGGTTTCAACAAAAACGCAACATCCGTGTATACAAGGCACGGATTTCGAGACAAACACAACCGTTTCAAAATCGTTTTATGAAAAACACATAGAAAAATTTACGTGGCCTCGCTCTGATACCACTTGAGGGGTAATATCCGTATAAGACCCTCTAAATTTAGGACTATAACGTAAATTTAACATGCGAATATCGTCATAAAACATAAAAACAATAGAGAAACGATAAGGAATAAGAATCAACCTCGGGTCCTTTGATGCACGGCGTAAAGAACAGAAATCAACAGAGATTTCCTCCTAATTGTTGCACCCAAGACCGTCTGAGAAATGCCCTTGTGCTAGAAGGTGTTCTCTGATTGCCTTGCAATATTGAGAGAACTTGTTGTGAGGTTTTCGAGATGTGAGATCTAGGTTTCAGAGAGAAAATGTCTCCAAAACCCTAATTATTTTTCACTAATGATGATTAGGTCAGAAGGGAGGAGAAGCTCTCCCTTTTGTTCTCCTAATCTCGGCCAAACCGAGTCCATGGGGAGGAAATGGGCTTTTCCATTTCCTCTTCATTTTAACTCGTAGTCCGTACCCAAATGACTAAATGTATATGACGCGGTTTTTATATATCGTCATCGGTTATCGGCTATTAAAACATCAACTAATAACACGGGTTAGTTGAAGTATTAATACATGTCCGACAAAGACGATATTGTATAATTATATTCAATATACATTAATTAAATATAAATCGCTTATATTTAATTTCACGAATTAACTGGTTAATTCGCCTTAGCCCATATAATTTAATCCGTATTAAATATAATATCTCAACATCACATTTTGACTAATTAATAGTCAAAAACTCGGACTAACTGGTTAGTCAATTTTTGGCATCTACATGACAGTATTTTCATACCGTCACATCTCTCAAACGTATCCTATAGGTGTGACTTTTAGGGACCAGTTGATCACCGCCATCTGTATGACAATAACGTCAAATTTATCTAGCAAGCCAACCGTTATTGATAAACGTGGATCAACTGATAATAATACCAAAAGTATGCCCTTTGATCCTTTTAGAGGTTTATAAGTCCTTGCACTAACTGTTAAGGACACCAACCCCAACATGGGTAAGAATGATGCCAAGATAGATTGCAGACAAAAGAGAGTATCTTTAAAGGGGCCTAAGGGAGTCAAGGTATCGTATAGGGGGTTCGTAGTGAGACCAAAGTGTAAGTTTTTCGCGGTGATGACTCTAAAGTCATGTTTGAAGAAGAAGTGTCCTTTAATCCTTTGTCATGTGAGGGATATACGTGTGGAGGAGCCGTCAGCATCTGACATATCTGTGGTTGGGAAGTTTGGTGGCGTTTTTCCAGATGAGATACCGGGGTTACCTCCTAAGAGAGATATCGACTTTAATGTGGAGCTCAAACCGGGGAGGGGACCTATATCTAAAGCACCGTATCGGATGAGGCCTAAAAAGTTGGAGGAGTTGAAGAAACAGCTGAATGACCTGTTAGACAAGGGGTACATTCGGCCTAGTGCATCACCTTAGGGAGCACCAGTGTTGTTTGTGAAAAAGAAAGACGGGAGTATGAGGCTATGCATCGACTATAAGGAGCTGAATCATGTCACGGTGAAGAACAGGTATCATTTGCCAAGGATTGATGATCTTTTTGACCAGCTGAATAGCGCAGGGGTGTTTTCTAAGATCGATTTGAGGTCGGGTTATCACCAGCTGAGGATAGCAGATGAGGATATTCCTAAAATAGCTATTCGGTCACAGTATGGTCACTATGAGTACGTAGTAATACCTTTTGGGCTGACAAATGCACCAGCAGTTTTCATGGATCTTATGAACCGGATTTTCAGCCCGTTCTTGGATAGGTTTGTGGGCGTCTTTATTGATGACATTTTAGTCTACTCTAAGACTAAGGAGCAGCACGAGGAGCATCTGAGGTTAGTACTACAGACTTTGCGAGATAATCAGTTGTATGCCAAGTTATCCAAGTGCGAGTTTTGGTTGGAGAAAGTGCCTTTTATGGGTCATGTGATATCAAAGGAGGGTGTGTCGGTGGATCCTAGTAAGATTGAGGCAATGACTAAGTGGGAATCACCGAAGAATGTTGCTGAGATTCGGAGTTTCTTGGGTTTAGCTGGTTACTACATGAGGTTCGTGAAGGATTTTTCTAAGGTCGTAAGTCCTATGACGGCTTTGATGAGGAAAGAGACCAGATTTCGTTGGGATGAGAGTTGTGAAACGGCGTTCCAAACCTTAAAGGAGCATTTGACCAAAACTCCTATTCTAGCTCTACCTAAGGGAAGTGAGAACTTTGAAGTATACACCGATGCTTCAAAGAATGGTTTGGGTTGTGTGTTAATGTAGAATGGGAAAGTTATCACTTATGAGTCAAGGCAGCTGAAGCCGTATGAGGAGAACTATCCTACTCACGATTTGGAGCTGGGTGCAGTTGTTTTTGCTCTAAAGATTTGGAGGCACTATCTTTATGGGGCAACCTTTAAGGTGTTTTAAGATCGTAAGAGTTTAAAGTATATCTACGCACAGAAAGAGCTAAGCATGCGACAGAGACGGTGGATGGAGTTGATTGGGGACTATGACATGGAGATCATCTATCACGAGGGTAAGGCCAATGTGGTGGCAGATGCTTTGAGTAGGAAGAGTGTACATTCGTTGTGTACAACAATGTCTTTGATGAAACAAAGGGATGAGATGACCAAGATGGGGATCCATATGATTCGAAAGGGGGATGCCATCGGGGACTTGACTATCGAACCTGATTTGTATGATGACATAAAGAGGAAAAAGGAACTTGAATCCCAAGATTCAAGAGTGGAAGTCAAGGGTAGAGAGTGGCACAGTTTCGAGGTTTTCATTCCACACAGATGAGAGTGTTCGTTTTGATGGAAGATGTTGTGTACCTAGTGATGCGGACATGAAAAAGTTGATCATGACGGATATAATACCCGCCCTGTTAGGGATCCGTTGATCGTCGTTGATCGACCTTAGACTTATATCTAGACCTTTGGAAGCCTTACGAGTTCAACCTGGTGACATAGTAACCCTTTAGGTTTTGGAAGCTCGATCTAGAGAAGGCTACTCGATCGAGTAGCTCAGTGACTCGAACGAGTAGAGATCACTCGATCGAGTAAGTCCCATACTCGATCGAGTAACGGGAGTTCAGCGGTAAGATATAAATCGTGGAATCGTGAAACCAAAATCATTTCATTCATTTTCTCCTAAACCTAACTGCCGTCACATCTCTCTCCTTCACCCATAGTCATCCTTTTTGAAGCCCTTGTGAGTTGAGACACCTTGGGGATGGGAAGCATGAGTCGGGTAGCGGTCTTGTCGCTGGAACGCTATGTATAGGTATGTCATCATCATCGTCTTCTTTAGTTCAGATTATAGTTGTTGTAGTAGTAATAGATTGGTCATACTGTTTGTATAGGTGATTATGGTGGTTGCCTGTCATCTTATGGTCGTTTGCGGTTTTGCTGCGGATTGCTAAAGGTAGGTTTTCCTACTCAGTACTGTTAGTTGTTTAGTATGTTGTTATAGTGTCTGATTGGTTTGGTGTTGTGATTAGTAGTGTGGTTTGGTTGTAGTTGGTGGTTGTATGTTTGTCTCTGGTTCGCGAGGTGCGTCCTCGGCTGAGTGGAGTCACTTGCGGGAGTGGCTTCACGCCCTTGATTCGCCCCTTGTGGTTCCCGTCACAAGGGGGATGTGCACATTAAGGAACATGGGTTTACGCTCGGTATTGATGAGCGAGGCTTAGGTGGGAACGGCTGTGGTCCCTCATTGGCGGTGAGGATTACTGATTGCGGCCGTAATCTGGTAGGACTGGAACATCGGGCAGTCAGAGGTGTGTTGGTGATTGGAGGAGGTGTTGGGTGTATGTTTGTTGTATCTATTTTTGCGTGTTCCTTCAGTTACTGACCTTGTGTGGTGTTGTTTGTGTTTTCTTCTTGTGTTGTGTCTGCCGTGATCCATTATGGTGAGCAGTCGGTCTTAGCAGGTTGACATGTGAAGCTTAGCTGGGTGCCTTGGAGGGACGAGTCTACCACGAGTCATGGTAGAGATAGTGTCACGTAGTGCTAGATGTCACCAGTTGTATCTTTTATTTTGTTGAGTAACTTATAACAAACTTAATTATTCTTTTATTGACGTTTGATATTTACTATTCCTCGGGCAACCGAGATGGTAACGTCCTTATCTGCTAGGGAAGGTCTTGTTAAGGCTCCTTGGTAAATGGGGGTGTTACAAAGTGGTATCAGAGCGACGATTTTGGAACCTGTAACCAATGAGCCTAATGAACATAGTGAGTCTAATAAAACGAACCTGGTGTATGTGTATTGGGAACCCCGGCAATTGCTTGATTTTGGGTGGGAAGGCGCCCTCATTCCAAAATCCTGGCCCCAATATGCTTAAGCCAGCCACTTCGAATGGGAATGTCGAGTCGGGAATTGTGTTTGTATAGTTGTGTGTGGTATATAGAGTGGATCTAGTTGTGTTTGAGTCTGAGGTAACGCCTTGTGTGTGCAAGTGGTAGTGTAAGAATGTGTAAGTGTTGTGTAGTTGGGGAATGTGTGTAAATGTGCGAAAGTTTGCATAAGAATATCTGATATGTGACAGTTAGTAATGAATTGCAAGTCTCAGTATGTGCTTTAGTTAGTATTAATTATCATGTGGCGCTGTGGAATTTAACGGATGAATTATGTTGTATACCTTTGTGAATAAGTATAATAATGTGAGTATATCTTGTGATTGTTGGATTATGGTGATATGTCGAACAGTAGAATATATATATGAGTAATAAGTGCTAGATGAATTGCTGAACGTAATGTTTAATAAAATTATATACACATGTGAGTTAAAATATGTCATAGTTGGATTACTTTGTAAATGTTGGTACATGATGGAATAGAATGTGTAGTGTTCGATTGAGATAATCGTGTTACCTGGGAGTTAGTGTTAATTGAGAGTGATTGGATGGAAATAATCAGTGACGAGTTCCAAGTATACCCTGGACTCGGAACGAGTTGTTGTTTTGCAGGAACCGTTAACCAAATTCGTAACCTTTGACCTTGTTCCTAGTTTTATTCGACCGAGTACGAGTGCCTACACGACCGCGTAGACCTTACTCAACCTAGTAGTTGGGTTATTGGATCGAAATGGTTGGATCTGCCAGCGAAAACTCGATCGAGCAACTCCAAATCGATCGATTAGAGGGATTAATATGGGATTCCTACTTCTTATTTTTCTTTTACCAAAACCCTAAATCTCTCTTAAAACCTTTTCTCTCAAGTTTTTGGGTAGATTGTGATTGAAATCTTCTTGCTAATTCACTCAACCTATTTGCAACTCATTCAAGGTAAGATTGCTACTCACTTTCTTTGTTTTTAATCAATTAGTAGCATGTGAAAATGTTAATTTTTCTGAAAATTCAATTTGTACCCATGGATTTTGGATTATAGTTGTTGTATTTTGGTAATAAACATTTAAAATCATTGTTGTTGATGCTATAAATTGCAAAATCAAACAGATTTGTGAATATGTTTGGGCCGAAATTTCTAGGGTTTGTCCTACAAATTTGATTTTTGTTCATCTTTTGCATACCTAAAGGGGGAAATAGAGTAAGGAATGTTATTGGTATCATGTTTAAGGTTGATTTTGACTAATTTCACTGAAAAAGTTCGTCTTAAAACTCCGTCTTAAAAGTGCCAAAAAAAAAAATAACTGAATTTGTGCTCAAATTTTGTAATAATAATCCTTTTGTGAAGCTATCTTTGGGGGATTAAGGTCCCAACTTTCCTAGTAATGGTTAAAACTTGGTGTTTTGAAACTATGAAACCGTCTTTTATGAAGTATGAGTGTAAGGTGAATTGGAAAATTTTTGGTTGTCTTATAAAGGTTACTTTAAATTGTCGTTCCTCTATCCATGTGTATTTTGAAAAGTTCCTTTTGATCAAGTAAGAATCCGTTTTGTGTGGCCAAAAACGTGTTGAAACAGATGCTAAGAGCAGCAGCTGTAACTCGTCAGAGCAACAGATCGAGGGCCGCTGAACTTGAAGTGGGAGAAGGGAGTCACGGACCTACTGTCCCACCAGTTTCTAAGTACCCTACCGTAGTATTTGCTGACTTTAAGCAAAGAGATGCCTTTGTTGAGTTGATGAAACGGCGTATGAAACCCACTAGGTGCATCGACATGAGCATTCTTGATGACCTGAAGATAGAGGTGGATGTGAGACATATCTTTGAGACCCTGGGTTTGGTGGGGTTGTACCATCTTAGGAAGCACTCTTACCCATTCTTGACCTTGGATTTTATTAGCTCCTTTGCTTATGATGCGGTAGCGAAGACCGTAGAGTTCCGTCTTATGAACACCAGCTTTCTCTTGACCATGGACCAGTTTGCTTCTCACCTTGGACTTGCACGACCTGAGAAGGGATCTCTTAGAGATATCTCGACTGAGTGTGGGGCTAGCAGCTACATGCCCTATTTCACTGGTAGGCCTGCTCCTACTTCGAGTAACATGTTGATTAACGATGTTCAACATGTCACTCTGAAGATCTTCCTCCGAGCTTTGACTTGTTTGCTTTATGATAGAAGGGATGTGAGTAAGTTAAACTCGCATGAGGTTATGTTGTTAGTCACTTACTTGAACCCCACCTGAGTGCAACGAGTCTCCTTTAGTGCCCCGGCCATCATTTGTGCTAGTTTAGCCTTAATGGCCACATCTTCGACCCGGTACTTGAGCTGTGGTGCCATCGCCACCCGTTTAGCTAAGAGATTGACTGACTTCGAGGCCACTTCGGCTCTCAAACCTATGGTCTCGGTTGTGCCCACTATGGACAGGGCTTATTTCATCGACCAGAAATGGTTGAGGACTTTGGAGGGTGGTGGGTTAGCTTGGAGGGTGTAGGGGTATGAGTTGGATGAAAGTTCCTGACCCAGAGCATCTTCCTGTGCCTGAGCCTTTGACTGCGGTGGTAGTTGCATCGGATTCAGATGACGATGAGGTCGCCCCTACACGACAGTACTACCTTATAGATGAGGGTCTTTTGGAGGTGATGCCGGAGCCGACCAGGGGAGACCAGGCTAGACCTGAGGATCAGGTACCTAGGGTGGGGAGAGGTCCCAGATGGGTGACAGAGAGGGTTGGTGAGACTCAGCCAGTGCATCCCATGCCTCCACAGTACCAGTATCCCTACTACCCTTTCTCCTTTAGCCCCAAGATGCAGGTGAGTGCGCTCACGGAGAGGGTGTCCAATGCCTTAGTGCTCCGAAACCTTCATGAGATGGCATACATGCAGGGCATTGAGACCAACCTGGCCCAACCAGTTTGGTGGCGAGGTGTCGGGAACGATAGTTGAGTCTTTCACTCCTACGGAGTAGATCACGCCACGTGGGGAGTTCCGGAGAGCTATCCTTAGGGGTGTCTGGCGCCACGGAGATCAGGAGGTGACTCAGGTACAGGAGCTACCGCAGGAGGAGGCACATCTGGAGCCGGCACATCTGATGGAGGAGGAGGAGATGGTAGAGGATCGAGGTGGTGACCTCAAGTGATTGCTTCTTCTTGTTGTTGTCTCGTAGACTTCTGATACTTGTTTCTTTTGTTTCTTCATACTTTGGATTTGTTTTGGGTTTGTAACTGGCCATAAGGCCGTATTTTGTCGGATTGATTGGACTTATAATGCAGGTGTGTGATGTCGGGGTGAAACCTCGGAGTTGGCTATGATTCTTCACTCTTTGTTGGCGTTTGGGGGTAACCTGACCAGTGGATACTCGATCGAGTGCCCTCTACTCGATCGAGTACCTGCTGGGTGTGACCTAGGCAGTGTACTGACCTCTCGGTACTCGATCGAGTAACCTATACCGGACTCGATCGAGTGCCTTCAACTCGATCGAGTACCCACTGTTGATCCTACACCCCGTTCTTTCGACCTTGTGAGAAGAGTTGGATGCTCATACCTTGTGCCGTGTTTAGTAATCATGCTTCTATATTTTTATTACATTACATGTGTTATCAAGGTGGTTATGTTAATTTCGTGAGATGCCATGTTTCTCGCTAATTGCTAGTCTTTCTAAACGGTGGTTAGGTTGTATCGCCGTGAATGATAATTTCGAACTAAATATATGTTGCGTATTTATGTTACAAAACCATTAAGCAATTTTCACACACATTTGGGTTGATGCCGCTGCGTTTCATGAACTCGTTTTTCATTTTTTTTTGGGTCAAGTAAGCTATTCTCATTAATTATAAAAATCCCAAGTACAAACTTTTTTAAAGACTTATACTTTTGCCTCTAAACTCACATAAGACTCTCAATCCAAGTTACATACTTAACATTTTGACATTTTAGCACTCGTAATCTCATACATACATCATTCCTAACACTCTGAAAAAGAAACTCTGGTCGCCATAATACACATACACCTTCAATCCTGCAATGGTTTCGTGCTGACCAAATCCAGTACATCAGACTTGCGATTATAAGTGATATGCCTTGTTTACGCCCAGCAGTTCTGTTCCTCCATTTGAGCCACCAATCAATACAGTTCATACTAGGGAGTTGTACCTGGCACCAAGCTGAAACCAAATCCCTGCATTTCTGACTATACACACACAATCAAAAAACAGGTGTTCATGTGACTCCTCCTTAACTCCACATAAGTAGCAGCAATTCTGACTCAATATATGCATTTTCATCATCCTATCTTGTGTTAAAAGTCTCTGCTGTACAATAAGCCAGTCGCAGAAACTGTGCTTAGGTAGTATCCACCTCTGTTTGATCCAAGGAAACCAGCTGACTTGCTCTTTCTCAGGCATAAGCCAGTTATAGCCCTTCCCAATCGTGTATTTTTGGCTAGACCTACTCCAGTCACTCTCAAACAATAACTCTTTGAAAATGTTCTTTACTTGGCAGTTTTTTTGCCAAGCCCAGCTAGATGAAGAAGAGGGTTCATAATCATGCCAATTACCACTTTTTATATAGACTGCATGAACCTATCTAACCCACAAGTGGTCAGTTTTTGTAGCAATCCACCAAGCATACTTAGCTATTACAGCAATATTCCATTCATGAAATTTCCTGAGTCCCAGACCACCTTGCCTTTTTGGTTGACAAATAGTGTCCCAGGATACCAACGCAGGGTTCTCTTTAAGTTCATTACCATGCCACAAAAAGGATCTACAAGTAGCCTCAATTCTAGCAATCACAGTTTTAGGAAGAACAAAAATACGAGCCCAATAATTATGTAGGGTGCTAAGAACTGACTTTATCAAGACAATCCTTCCTGCGTAAGACAGTTTCCTAGAACCCAACCTCTTAATTCTTTCCATAATCATTTTTCGTTTGTTTTCCCGAAGTATATGCACATGTATACACATTATCTAAGTAATGTCAATGAGGTATTGTGATAGTTGTTGGTCTTAACGTATGTTGAAATTGTTTCGTAATGTCAAGATTGTATGGAGTTATCATTTCGTGTTGTATTTGTAACTCGTTCTAAAGGTGAACTTCGGGGACGAAGTTCCTTTTTAAGAGGGGAAGAGTAATGTCGCATGAGGAGAAATGACAAATTATGCCAAAGATATCATGTTTTGAGTGGGTTGTTGGTAAAAGTTTATTAGGTTGTGTGGGATTTATCTGTAAGCATCCCTTTAACTTAAGGATTATAACGAATTATAAAGTGATGATTACGAGTCATAAAACTAAATTGCATAAACAAAAGCATAAAGGATTAAGAAATAACCTTCGGTCCTAGCAAAAACGGCCTAAGAACAATATCAAAGTTGATATTCGCCTATCAGTTGCACCCAAGACGATATGAGATATGCCCTTGTTCTTTTGCTAGAATCGATCCTTCAAATTTTCTGTAAAATTAAGGTTTTGTGTTTTGTTGAGATGAGAGGCAAGAATGGGAAAATAATTAGGGTAGAAAAATGATCTCTCCTATCCTCTTATGTAAACCGAATAAGAGTTAAATGAGGGAGATATTTTTCTCCAAAATTTCGGCCCAAATCCGAAATTAATAAGGAGTATAATTTCCTTATTTTTGGTTATTCCAAAAATGTATAAAATGTGTTAAATATAAATTGCCATCTAGTGAGGATCGATCCCATAACCTCTTGGTTTGAGTACCCTCACTATTACCACTATGACACATTCATCTTGTTGATTAAATATAACCGATTACATTTAATTACGAATTAACATATTAATTCGTCCAAGCTTACATCATATACATTAATTAAATATAACTTATTATATTCAATTTACGAATTGACAGTTAATTCGTCTCAACTAATATTATTTAATCGGCATTAAATAATCATCTCATCAACACATTGACTAACTGTTTAGTCATATAAGGCATCAATGTGATTACATTTCTATAACCACATCTCTCAAACACATCCTTTAGGTGTGACCTTTAGGGACCCGTTGATCACCGCCATATGTATGATAATAACGTCAAACTTTCTAGCAAGCCAACCGTTATTAGGTAATCGTTAATCAACTGATTAAATACTAAGTATACCCTTGTAAACCTGTAAGAGATTTACAAATGTTATCACACTAATTTGTGGAGGACACAAGCTCCAACAAACTCCCACTTGTCCTCACAAGTGTATGTGCGATAACCGATTCTCATATCCTAAAATTTCTCCCACTCAATGTAAAACAATTTGCAAAATCTGTATTCACAAAGGTCGTATTTTACAAGCGATCTGTATCAAGAGTGGTTTCCCCGACTAGAGAGTAACTTAACTGATAAACGAATCATCATTCGAGCATGGCCATGCATTTTAGTTACAACTCCTCGAGTGGCCCTGAGAAATAACTATACCTGATAAGGGTTGGATATTTTCCTCAACTTGAATCCTGCAGATGTAAGCATAGTATGAAATGACCCATAAAAAATCTACTTAGCCTCCAGTTACGGCAGACCGTGAGAAAGAAACCAAAGTCACCAAAAACCTGCCTTAATCTCAAGAGACAGTCGATAGTCAAAAGAATCGACTCTAGGAACACAATGGATGTCCTATCCACGACCTGGCACCGAATGTTTTTAAACATTTAGGACTCCATTACGTTGTCACAAAAATTTGTCCTACGAGGTATCGTTATAATCTCGCATTTGTGATCGATCAGTCAACAGTTTGACTTATGGCTCGTTGAACCCACCATCAATCGACTGCACAATATAATAGCCAGAGTTATCAGCTCTTTAAGGCGATTACGGACCAAACAAAATATAATGTATTTCAGTTCACTTTGTGGCGTTCAATGTTGTCAGTACAATCCACATGAAAAACAAAATATTATAAAAATGATGAAGTTATAAATAGTATATGAAAAAGATAACGTATCGAATTCATAATCAATTACTATAACTCAGGTACACGTTTAGTTCTCATGGAAATAACGTGCCCTCCATGCTTATCATATTTCAATGGCTCAGTAGTAGAATCTGCTACAACTTCCTGTTTGGAACTATTCCACTGACCCGCAAAGACCACTAAGAGTAACAACGAATCTAGACTGAGATTTCTAATCATCTCGATCCGTTTGGAAGCTAGCATCTGCGTAACCGATTGCGCATAGCTTAGTATCTCCTCCATAAGCCAATACCCAATCCTTAGTCCTCCGTAGGTACATGGATTCTTTTGGTACCGACTCGTCATACTCAATGCATATGCCACGTCTGGACGTGTGCATATCATGGCATACATGATTGATCCTATTGCAGATGCATAAGGAACACGACCCATGCGCTCAATCCCTTCAGGCGTCGTGGGTGACTGAGACTTGCTCAACTGCATCCCAGACGTCATTGGAAGGTTCCCCTTCTTGTAGTTGGTCATGCTGAACTTTTCAAGAATCTTATCCAAATAAGACTCCTGACTAAGTGATAACGTCCGTCGTGATCTATCTCGGTAGATACGGATTCCCAAAATACGTTGTGCCTCACCCAGATCTTTCATCTGGAAATGGTTCTTCAACCATCCTTTAGCCGAAGATAAGAGAGGAATGTCTTTCCCAATCAAGAGTATGTCATGGACATACAATATCAAGAATACAATCTTGCTCCCACTCGACTTGATATATAAGCATGGTTCCTCGACCGATCGAGTAAAACCATACTCTTTTATCACCTGGTCGAAACGATGATTCCAACTCCGAGAAGCTTGCTTAAGTCCATAAATGGAACGCTTAAGCTTGCATACTTTCTTAGGATGTTCAAGATCTATGAAACCTTCGGGTTGCACCATGTACAACTCTTCCTCCAAATAACCGTTTAAGAAGGCGGTTTTCACATCCATTTGCCAAATTTCATAGTCATGAAATGCGACAATCGCTAAGATTATCCGAATGGAACGTAGCATGACTACAGGTGCAAAAATCTCATCATAATGCAATATGTGCACTTGGGTGAAACCTTTTGCCACTAGTCGTGCCTTATAGGTATCTGGTTGCGCGTCTACAAAATGCTTTATTTTGTAAAGCCATTTGCACTGTAGAGGTTTTACATTATTAGGTAAATCAACTAGATCCCATACGTCATTCTCATACATAGAGTCCATCTCGGATTGCATGGCTTCGAGCCATAACTTTGATTTGGAATAGGCCATAGCACCTTTATAGGTAGCGGGTTCATTACTCTCTAGGAGTAAAACGTCATTCTCCTCGACCATACCAATGTATCTGTCCGGAGGATGAGAGACTCTACCCGACCTCCTAGGTTCCTCAGGAATACTAACCGTATCATCAGTTGGAAGAACAACTTCCTCCATCTGTTCCTCGGTTGTTGGTTCTGGAATCTCTGACAGCTCGAAGGTTCTATTACTCGTCTTGTTTTCGAGAAATTCTTTCTCTAAGAACGTCGCACTAGCCGCAACAAAAACTCGATGTTCGGTAGGCGAATGGAAGTAATGACCAAATGTTCCTTTTGGATAACCTATAAAGTATGTCTTGACCGATCGCGGGCCGAGCTTATCCTCGTGTCTCCACCTGACATAAGTATCGCAGCCCCAAACCTGAATAAAGGACAAGTTGGAGACCGTTCCCTTCCACATTTCATATGGAGTCTTGTCGACAGCTTTAGTCGGACTTCGGTTAAGTATAAGAGCAGCTGACAAAAGAGCAAAACTCCATAATGAATCAGGCACTACCGTGTGACTCATCATGGATCGAACCATATCAAGTAAGGTTTGATTTCTCTGTTCGGACACACCATTTAATTGAGGTGTTCCAGGTGGAGTTAACTGTGGAACGATTCCACAGTCTTTAAGGTGTTGATCAAACTTATTTGAAAGATATTCGCCACCCCGATCTGAACGGAGTGCTTTAACCTTTCTACCCAGTTGGTTCTCAACCCTGTTCTGGTATTCCTTGAATTTCTCAAAGGACTCACTTTTATGCTTCATTAAGTAGACATATCCGTATCTACTCAAATCGTCCGTGAAAGTGATAAAATATCTATAGCCATCTCTAGCGGTAATTGACATAGGTCCACAAACATCAGTATGTATGAGTCCTAATAGGTCACTAGCGCGCATTCCAACACCTTTAAAGGAAATTCGAGTCATTTTGCCAATGAGACATTACTCACACGTGCCATATGTAGAAAATTCGAATGCGGGAATAGTCCCATTATCGACGAGTTCCTTTACACGTTTCTTATTTATGTGTCCCATTCGACAATGCCATAGATAGGTTTGATCTTTGTCACCAACCTTTAATTTCTTATTATTCACGTGTAATACTTCCGTGGTTTGATCTAAGATGTAAATTCCATTCATGGAAACTGCTTTGCCATAAATCATTTCATTAAAAAGAAAATACAGCTATTATCCTTTATTGAAAATGCAAAACCGTCTATATCGAGTACGGAAATAGAAATAATGTTCTTAGATAAACTGGGTACATTGTAACAATTATAAAAATAACTCAAACCCACTAGGGAGTTGGATTACGTATGTTCCCTTCGAGACTGCAGCAACTCGTGCTCCATTCCCGACTCGCAGGTCCACATCACCCTTTTCGAGAGGTATGATGTTCTTTAGGCCCTGCAAATGATTACACAGATGAGAACCACAACCAGTATCAAGTACCCAAGTTCCGAAACTTGCATGGTTAATCTTAGTCATATGAATATAAGATGACATATCAACAGGAACGACGCGGCCTGCTTTAATGTCCTCACGGTACACGGGACAGTTCCTCCTCCAATGTCCAGTCTTGTGACAATGGTGGTACTCAATGTCACCGCCCTTGCTCTTTGCCTTGCCCTGGCCTGTGAGCCACTAGTCTCACCGGGCTCACTCTTACCGTTTTCTGGCTTTTTAAACTTTGACTTACCTACAGCTAGGTCGCCATGAGCCTTGCCCTTACCTTTACCCTTGTTGGAAATCGTGAGAACATCCTGCTTCATGCTCCCACTCAATTTCATATCCTTCTTGGTCTGTACGAGAAGGGAGTGTAGCTCATGAGGACTATTTTTCAAGTCATTCATGTAGTAGTTCGCCCTGAAAAGGGCAAAACCATCATGAAGAGAATGAAGCATTCAGTCAATGACAATGCTCTCACTGATTTTGCAATTAAGTGCCTCCAGCTTCTCGACATTCTCAATCATGTGAAGAATGTGTGGGCTAACCGGTTGGCCCTTCTGGAGTTTTGCATCAAAGAAGCGACAGGTATGCTCATAATTAACGATTCTCGGTGCTTTTGAGAACTCGTTAGTGAGCGTGGTGAAAATCTTGTTTGCACCTTGGGCAATAAAGCGTCTCTGCAAATTGGTTTCCATTGCAAAGATGAGTACGTTCTTTATCGCACCCGCTTCCATAGCGAAGTCACTATAAGCATCAACATCGTTGATTCTTGCATTTGGGCCTGGGTTTGGCGGTATTGGCTCAGTTAGGTACTTGAGCTTACCGTCAGCAATGGCAGCATTCCGTAGTGCTGCCTCCCAGTCCGCAAAGTTGGACCCGTCATTTTTCAGACGTGTGAACTGATTCATGCTGTCCATAAAAATTTTAAGCCAGGACTCGCGTCCAAGTGTGACACTCGGCATTGGGATTTCGTTATTTCCAGCCATTTGTTGTAACAGTAATATAAACGTGTTCTACACTGCGAAAAGAAGAATAAATAATAAGCATGTGCATCGATTTAATTTAAGTCTAATGAACTAGTGTCATAACGCGATAACTCAAACATTTATACAATTGACCTTCCTCAAGAATTATATAAATGATCCTAAGACTCAATTATCTGTAAATTGATAAGCTAACCTTTTAGCTAATTCTACCGTTAGAATTCTTGGTCGATAAATTTCTGTAAATTCTATCTTTAGTCCTCATAATCACGAGAAACTCTTCGGACTATGATGTTGAGGTAAACTAAGTCAACACAAACTACTTACCCAACGTAGAAGGGGTCATATTATGCCTACCGACGAAGAAGGGATTCATAGTTGTTTGCCCTTATAAAGACTAGTCTCAATTTCCGTTTTAGAGGAAGATCCCATCAACTTTATTTTAATTCATTTTAAGTGAACTAATATCTAGCATGCGAGAATGAATAAACTAAGGTGATGGCTTAATAAGTATGTGACATCTGTATGTCCATGAAAACTAACATACAGTCTATATGAGTCAATTTTCATGCATTTTAGTAGTAGGTGGTTTGGTTTTAGGCGGAAAATGATGCATAAACTATCATGTGAATGAAAAGCAATAGGAATGAAAAACGTAAAAACAATAAAAAGTCCTAGTGTGGCCTATCCTATCAAAATGAACATTAAATACAAATTTGGAATCCATCCTTGGACCCGAGAAGCTTGTCTCGATGTTCCATCTTGATCCATGTAGCGGGAGTGAGCCCCAATCTCCATCTTTAGTCTTCTTTGAAAAATACAATAAATAAATTTACATGATAAACCTATTTATTACATTCTAATTTCAAAATCCAAAAACTAAAGAAAAATAAAGGAGATTCGAGATCTCATAATTACATAAAAATTATGTTTCCTTCATTACGAAAACATAATTAACTAAGGCCACACTAAGTATTACAAATTACAACCGATTGCAAAAATACGTAAATAAAATTCATTCAACAATTCATTCAACCAAAATAAAAAGCATCAACTAAAAAAAAATTAAACATACAAGACATAATTCTTTAATTATGTAGATTAATTTTATCCAAACCACCTATTTAATTGATCAAATTAAGTGACAATTCCTCAATTAATCACATTAAATTTAATCTTAATTCATATTAAACTTGTAATATGAATTTAATCCATCAATATTTTAAACTGCTTTAAAATAATTAGGTATCTATGAATTATGAACCGCTTCACAATAATTATCATACATTATAAATTTAATGTATAATCATTCTAGGCCAAAAACAACAACAAAAAACAGAAATTTTTTTCCTTCAAAAAAACTCTCGGCATAAACAAACAACCCAAAAAAAGTTTTCTCGGTTTTTCTTCAAAAACCGAATTTTTTTTTAAATCTGCTGAACGTGAACAGTAACAGAAACAGAATTATTTTTTTTTTAATTTTTCACGGCTGAAAACCGAAACAAACAAAAAAAACAGAAACCCTAATTATTTTTGTGTTTCGGCTGAAAAAAAAAAAACAAAACAACCCCCAAATTTTTTTTTTATTAATTCGGCATTATGCCCTAATTGCAAAAATATGATATTGATGAACAAAATTCGTTTATTGTTGCTATTAACAAAATTAGCATATGAATTAATGAAACATGATTAACCGTATATGCCAAAAAACTATATAGCAAAAACAAATTTTTATATCATCAACATGACAATTCCCATTTACATTCTAACTTAATCTGCATTAAATCAAAACATCTACCAATTCTTCATATCATCATTCTAACTGATTAAAACAACAATATGAAAAATCAAAAAGGAAATTAAATCATCAAAACAAGAACAAAAAACCGGCTGCAAAAAAATTTTTTTTAATCGGCATAAATTTTTTTTTTTTCAGCCGTGGGTTTTTTTCTTTTCATTTTTTTTCGAAACCCTAAAAATTGTTTAATCCAATTTTATGAAAATCATCAAAATAAAATTCGTGGCCTTGGCTCTGATACCACTTGTGGGATTTATCTGTATGCATCCCTTTAATTTAAGGATTATAACGAATTATAAAGTGATGATTACGAGTCATAAAACTAAATTGCATAAACAAAAGCATAAAGGATTAAGAAATAACCTTCGGTCCTAGCAAAAACGGCCTAAGAACAATATCAAAGTTGATATTCGCCTATCAGTTGCACCCAAGACGATATGAGATATGCCCTTGTTCTTTTGCTAGAATCGATCCCTCAAATTTTTTGTAAAATTAGGGTTTTGTGTTTTGTTGAGATGAGAGGCAAGAATGGGAAAAGAATTAGTGTAGAAAAATGATCTCTCCTATCCTCTTATGTAAACCGAATAAGAGTTAAATGAGGGAGATATTTTTCTCCAAAATTTCGGCCCAAATCCGAAATTAATAAGGAGTATAATTTCCTTATTTTCGGTTATTCCAAAAATGTATAAAATGTGTTAAATATAAATTGCCATCTAGTGAGGATCGATCCCATAACCTCTTGGTTTTAGTACTCTCACTATTACCACTATGACACATTCATCTTGTTGATTAAATATAACTGATTACATTTAATTACGAATTAACATATTAATTCGTCCAAGCTTACATCATATACATTAATTAAATATAACTTATTATATTCAATTTACGAATTGACAGTTAATTCGTCTCAACTAATATTATTTAATCGGCATTAAATAATCGTCTCATCAACACATTGACTAACTGTTTAGTCATATAAGGCATCAATGTGATTACATTTCCATAACCACATCTCTCAAACACATCCTTTAGGTGTGACCTTTAGGGACCAGTTGATCACCGCCATCTGTATGATAATAACGTCAAACTTTCTAGCAAGCCAACCGTTATTAGGTAATCATTAATTAACTAATTAAATACTAAGTATACCCTTGTGAACCTGTAAGAGATTTACAAATGTTATCACACTAATTTGTGGAGGACACAAGCTCCAACAGGTTGTACTCCATTTTGTTTGATTTTGTTTGCTTAAAATTTAAACTTTGGCTATGTGAAGGTAATGCACGTAGTTGTTAAGTGAAATTTGTTAAGTAAATTCAAATTGTTACATTGCTGAGTAATATAAGTGTTGTGAAAATGATTTAAATAAATGTTAAATCTATTGTTATATAAGCGACGGATATTTTACTATACATTGGTGATTAGTAATTGATCGTTAGTAATGATTAACTGTTGGATGAGCAAATAGAATAGTTGTGTAACACCCCCATTTATTCAGGAGCCTTTAGCTAGACATTCCCAAATAAATAGGACTGTTACCATCTCGGTTTCCCGAGGTAGTGAATAACAAAGTACAACAATACCAAAGTACTTTAAATTAAAACTTAGCGATTACATGTTTATTACAAATTTAGCTAACTAAAACTTAATATAAAATAATTACAACTCGCAGCGGAAATAAATAAAGTGATATAAGCGTTCTATGTGATCTAGACTTCAACTATGGTCCAAGTCGAGCTCTCATCCCAATGCTCCCGAGTCAGCTAATCTTTAGTACCTGTCAAATGTGCTCCCCATAAAACGGTTCACCGCAGGTGTTCACGAATACATAGTCAACTGCGAGGTTGAGTAGGAATAAATACTAACAACAAAAACATATGATAACAATCCAATTTCCTTTTACATTGCACAACCCCCTGACAACGTGCTCCATCCTTTTACTTAGCACACCTCCCTTAATAACGTGCTCACTTTACTTTGGTACCCCTCCCTTAACAACGTACCGCCATGATGTAATAGTACCCCTCCCTCACAACGTACACATTACCATCACCCCAGTGTACAAACTCCCTCAACAACGTACAACTGACTGTCGCACAGCTTTTCACAATAATCACGTTCACAACCAACGATAACAATTCAAATCACCCCATCAATATTATCAACACAAATCAATATAACTCACCCTTCCAACAAATACGATATTATCAACCAACATATGCAATATAAATCTCCCTTCCAATAATTACGATTATATCAACCAACACAATTCACATACGATCAATTCACTTTAATATAAACCATCCAACAAACATTATCGAGTAAAAGTTGAGTAGTATTTATCCCTACCTGATAAGCAATTCCAATTACGCAGCTCAAGCAATCCAATAAATAAAGCAATCCGAACTCGATTATAAATCCTTCACAATCTGTTACCTAACAATTATAATAATATTTACAATTATTAATTATTTACTTTATTTAAATAGTTCTATTAATTATAAATTAATTAATTAATTAATTACATAAGTTATAATCTCGTATAATTATAAATTCCGTTTAAATTATAATACGAAACCCGAGTTACCCGTCTTAGAACTAAACCCACCACCCAACATAATAGTCACAAAACCATGACAAACCCAAACCATAAACACGTCCTCCTCTACATCCACACACACCCTACAAACGCCTCTATCGTGGCCACCCATACCCACTACCCAGTCCCGCACCAGTAACCGGCAGCAACACCACACACAGCAGCCTAGACCTTGCCCTAGTAACACAACCACGAACACATCAATTACCGAAAACCCGACTTATACAAACTCCACGGTTAAACCATTGCCTACGACTACCACCACCACCACTAAAGGTCACCATCATCCTCCACCGTACCCAGCACCACTACCCCCCTTAACCACCGTCCAAACCGCCCCCACAACCTTCAACACTCACGCCCTAACTACCCCTCTAAACCCGACAGTAACAACACGACACCCTCACTCCCCTGTTTAGCGCATTCCGGCCACCACAACCACCAAGCAGGCCCCTTTATCCACCCTAACACCTACCCAGATGCCGACAACCCCACCTGAACCCTAGCCACCCCAGGTTGGTCCCACACGACTCATGCCCAGGTAAGAACCCGTAACCCTTCCTCGGCAACCACCGCACAACCACCACCTACGGCCACCCACGACCACCCATAACGGTCGAATCTTCCCCGTGGTACCAATCCTAACCCAGGTCAGGTCCATCTCAGTCGAAGTAGGGTCAAAACCGAGTCTTTTCTATTGTTTTAACCCAACAAACACCACCACAAACTCCGGTCAAACACCCCCCCCAGCCGGTCAACGACGGTCCAGAGTGGGTCCGATCACCCCCTGGTGTCCCACGGCCAAGGTCACAGTCCCAGCTAGTCATATGGTGGTCTAGTTTACGAGATACATAAGTTACCAAGTCAATACATTAAATTGTGAGACGGTCTTACCTTTTATCGCTAATTGCCTCTTCCGTTTTCTAAATCTTCTTCCTCTTCTTTTATGAATTACTTTTCAGGTTTGTTAAGTATTTATAGTCTAGGTTTAGGGAGTATATGAGGCCAATTAGGAAACTATTGTCTTTTCTAATTATTATTAGGAATTACCATATTATTATACTTATTATTTTATTATTAAATCTCGTCTCATATCCCGACTACCACTCATACTAGGCCTAATATAATCAGCCCATATTTATTTACAACACACGGCCCAAGGCTTAGTTACTAGCTAAACCCAATTCCCGACTTACTTACTTATTTTATTATTTAATTAACGTCTTTCTCGCAACTATTATTAGAAATCTCATTAATTAATTATTTAAATTATATAAATTATTCTCATAAATTATTATTAAATTATGGGGTATTACAAGTTGTGTCGGATGAGAATGACATGTATGGTGCACGGAATGGTGTAGTGTTAAAATTCGGTTGGTAAGGTAGAGGTTATAGTTGTGATAGTATGTCCTTTCGTGTGTGGTACATGGTGGATGATTAGGTAGGAAGTTGTATCTGATGATCATGTTTGCAGAGGTAGATGATGATGATAATTAATGGGCGTAAACAGATAGGTGGTATTTGGGAATGGTTGTGTTGACTCTTGTCGGGGTGAGTCGTCATCAATCACCTTAGTTCATGTCACACCTTGAGTTGGGGGGGGGGGGGGGGGGGATGATGAGTTGAACTTCGGGGACGCAGTTCTTTTTAAGAGGGGAAGACTGTAATACACGCCCTGTTAGGGATCCGTTGATCGTCGTTGACCAACCTTAGACTTATATCTAGACTTTTGGAAGCCTTACGAGTTCAACCTTGTGACATAGTAACCCTTTCGGTTTGGGAAGCTCGATCTAGCGGAGGCTACTCGATTGAGTAGCTCAGTGACTCGATTGAGTAGAGATCACTCGATCGAGCAAGTCCCATACTTGATCGAGTAATGGGAGTTCAACGGTAAGTTATAAATCGTGGAATCGTGAAACCAAAATCATTTCATTCCTTTTCTCCTAAACCTAACTGCCGTCACATCTCTCTCCTTCACCCATAATCATCCTTTTTGAAGCCCTTGTGAGTTGAGACACCTTGGGGATGGGAAGCATGAGTCGGGTAGCGGTCTTGTCGCTGGAACGCTATGTATAGGTATGTCATCATCATCGTCTTCTTTAGTTCATATTATAGTTGTGGTAGTAGTAATAGAGTGGTCATACTATTTGTATAGGTGATTATGGTGGTTGCCTGTCGTCTTATGGTCGTTTGCGGTTTTGCTGCGGATTACTAAAGGTAGGTTTTCCTACTCAGTACTGTTAGTTGTTTAGTATGTTGTTGTAGTGTCTGATTGGTTTGGTGTTGCGATTAGTAGTGTGGTTTGGTTGTAGGTGGTGGTTGTATGTTTGTCTCTGGTTCGCGAGGTACGTCCTCGGCTGAGTGGAGTCACTTGCGGGAGTGGCTTCATGCCCTTGATTCGCCCCTTATGGTTCCCGTCATAAGCGGGATGTGCACATTAAGGAACATGGGTTTACGCTCGGTATTGATGAGCGGGGCGTAGGTGGGAATGGCTACGGTCCCCCACTGGCGGTGAGGATTACAGGTTGCGGCCGTAATCTGGCAGGACTGGACCTTCGGGCAGTCAGAGGTGTGTTGGTGATTGGAGGAGGTGTTGGGTGTATGTTTGTTATATCTAGTTTTGCGTGTTCTTTCAGTTACTGACCTGGTGTGGTGTTGTTTGTGTTTTCTTCTTGTGTTGTGTCTCTCGTGATCCATTATGGTGAGCAGTCGGTCTTAGCAGGTTGACATGTGAAGCTTAGCTGGGTGCCTTGGAGGGACGAGTCTACCACGAGTCATGGCAGAGATAGTCTCACGTAGTGCTAGATGTCACCTGTTGTATCTTTTATTTTGTTGAGTATCTTGTAACAAACTTAATTGTTTTTTTTTTTGGTGAAATGTGAGAAATATATTAATATGAAAAATATAATTACATTATGGTGATCATACAAAAGATATCATTCTATAAGACGCATTTTAGTCAGCCAATCTCGTTCTGCAAGAGTCATCACTGTTCTTTCCCGGGTTCGAACTCTTGATCTCATATTCTCCAATATAGCACCTGCCACCCTTTCAGGCCTAAGCAAAATCATCTCATTCCTACTTCTATTTCTCTGCTGCCATACCTGGTACATCAAGCTCATCACTATGGCATTTTGTACTCCCTTCTGAAGCCCCGTGCCTGTTCTACTACTGCACCACTCAACCAAATCCCTGATAGGGAATGTCCAGGCAGTGTTCCTGTTCAGCTCCAACACCACTCTTCTACTGTAAGGGCACTCACAGAACAAGTGCTCAATTGTTTCATCAGCTATGCCACACAGGTAGCATTTCTCCTCAATGATCACCCCAACCCTGACTAGCCTCTCTACTGTATTCAGTGCCTTATGAGCAACCATCCATCCCATAAATTGATGTTTAGGGATTGTCCATCCATTCCAAACTGCCTTATCCCACTGAATTCTTGGCCTTGTACCTCTGAACCAGTCATAGCAACCAGCAGGAGAGTACCCTCCTGGTTGAACACTCCACTCTCCATTGACATAACCATTCCTCATTTCTTCCTTAACCTTGCATATTCTCCTCCATACCCAACTTGAATTCGAACTAGGCTTGTATTCCATCCACTCCTGACCCTTAAGATAGTTACTTTGCACCCAGTTAACCCAGATAGAGTCTCTTTGTGTAGCATCCCAGTCCACCAGTCTTCCTACCATTGCCTTGTTCCAAAGTTCCTGGTCTTTGATCCCCAAACCACCTTCCTCCTTAGGTCTGCAAATTGTGTCCCATCCCACTAGGGGAGCCCTCCTGTAGTCTGCTGAGTTATCCCAGAGGAAATTCCTACAAACTGCTTCAATCCTTTTGATGATTCCTTTGGGGAGAATAAACATAGATGCCCAGTAAGAGTGTAAAGAATTAAGCACACTCTTTACTATGACTAACCTACCTGCATAAGAGAACTTTCTTGCCCCATACCCATGTATCCTTGCACATATTTTATCCACAAGACACTCACAATCTTGCTTCCTGAGTCTTGTAGTCTGGATTGGCATACCAAGATATTTAAAAGGGATGCTCCCTTCACTGAAACCTGATATCTGCAATATCTCAGATTTAAGTTGCTCAGGTACATTCCTGAAGTAGGCATTAGATTTTGAGGCACTAACTTGCAGTCCAGAAGCATTAGAAAATGTAGAAAATGACTGTAACAACAACATCATAGAAGTGGCATCCCCCTTACTGAAGAGCATGACATCATCAACAAACATAAGACTAGTGAGTCTTTGTTTCTTGCACATAGGATGGTAGTGAAAATCATGTTTTGAGGAAGCATATTGCAAGGAACGAGTCAGGTACTCCATACACAATGTGAAAATCAAGGGGGAGAGAGGATCCCCCTGTCTTAAGCCCCTCTTCCCCTGGAAGTAGCCAAACATTTCTCCATTTAAAGAGAGGGAGAAGGTAGTTGTAGTAATGCATTGAAGAATCATTGCTTTAAAATCAGATGGGAATTGGAGCTCCTCCAAAAGATTCTCAACAAAGCACCACTCTACAGTATCATATGCTTTCTGCAAATCTATTTTGAACATACATCTTGGTGAAGCATGAGTCCTTTCATATAGCCTGATCAAATCTTGACAGATTAAGATGTTCTCTTGGATGCTTCTTTGCTGAATAAAAGCTCCCTGGTTCTGTCCTACAATGTGAGGTAACACTTCAGCTAGTCTGGAACAAAGAAGCTTTGAGATGACTTTGTAAACAACATTACAACATGCAATTGGTCTGAATTGGAGCACACTTTTTGGCCTGTCACACTTAGGAATTAGTGTAACATTCGTGGAGTTAAACTGCTTGAGTAGTTGCCTGCTTTGGAAAAAATCTTGGACTGCTCTTATAACATCCCCTCCTATCTCCCCCCAAGCATCTTTGAAAAACTTACTCGTGTAACCATCCTGGCCTGGTGATTTAATATCAGGAATACTAAAGAGAGCTTCTTTAATCTCCTCCCCAGTCACAGGTTTCCTTAGCATATGCCAAAGTCGGTCGAGTACACACAGTCCTTGAGCAATGATTCTTCTATGTATCTTCTTAGTCTCTTTACTTGATCCAAGTAGAAGTTGATAGTAGTCAATAAATGCCTTCTGAATTTGCTCCTGAGTCTCACACACCTTGCCAGTCATGTCCTCAATCATAACAACCTTGTTCATATTCCTTCTCCTTTTCAGCAGACCATGAAAGTATGAGGTATTTGCATCCCCATCCTTTATCCAATTATGCTTAGATTTCTGAACTAGGAAGCTTTCCCTGGCCTTAGCTAGCTCCAGCAGCTTAATAAAGGCTTCATATTCTTCAGTGATCTTTTGCACATTAGTAGGATCCCTGTTAATCCCTTCCTGCAACCCCTCCACCTTTTTCTGTAGAATAGCAGCTGCATTTTCAATATTACTGAAACACTCTTTATTCAGCTCCTTAAGGACAGCTTTCATACCTTTCAAATTCTTTGCCAGTCTAAACATGGGTGTACCCGTGAAGCCAGCATCCCAATTCTCCCTCACCAAAGGAATGAACTTCTCTGAACCACCCCACATGTTGTAATATTTGAAATTTCTTTTACCCTGACTGTGACTAGTGCTCTTTAATAAGCAAGGTGTGTGATCCATCAAACCCTCAGGCAAAAAATGAGCATATATATCAGAAAAGGAGTCACACCAGACTTGATTGACCAAGAACCTATCAATTCTGCTATATATACGCTCCTCGGCTTCGCTTATTGTTCCGGGTAAACAAGGCTCCTACTGCAAAGAACATCCACCACCCCACAATCTGCATTACATCTTCTAAAAGGTTCCATTTCACCAGCTGGAGTATTACCCCCTACTCTCTCTGATGCATTCAGAACACAGTTGAAGTCTCCTGCAATTGCCCATGGTCCATTAACCAGGTTCGAAATCTTCCTCAAGCTATCCCACAGAGGCTCTCTCTCATGTTGTCCATTGAAGGCATACACCATAGTTAACCAAAAAATCCTCCTATCCACCAAAGAATCAACTTTCATATGAACAAATTGAGCATTGTATTCAATCACAACAAACTTAATTGTTCTTTTATTGACGTTTGATATTTACTATTCCTCAGGCAACCGAGATGGTAACACCCTTATCTGCTAGGGAAGGTCTTGTTAAGGCTCCTTGGTAGATGGGGGTGTTACAACAGAGGCTCATTGCACTCCTTATTCAGTTCATCCAGGTGGTGACAAGCTTTACAAGGACTTAAAGAAAATGTTTTGGTGGCCTAGCATGAAGAAAGATGTGGCCGAGTTCATGGCTAAGTGTCTAACTTGTCAAAGGGTAAAGGGTGAACAACGCATACCATAAGGTAAGATTCAGTCACTTGAGGTACCAGAGTGGTAATAGCAGTCGATCTCTATGGACTTCATCGTGGGGTTGCCAAGGACTCAGCAAGGTAACAATATGATTTGGGTGATCGTTGACCGTTTAACAAAGTCAGCTCACTTCATTCCGATGAAGGATACTTGGACTAAGATACAATTAGCTTTGGGTTATAGGAAGCATATGGTTCGGTTACATGGGGTACCAAAGGACATAGTGTCAGATCGAGATGCAAGGTTCATATCACGGTTTTGGCAGGAGTTGCAGGATTTGATGGGAACTACCTTGAAGATGAGTACAACTTTTCATCCTGCTACAGATGGTCAAAATGAGAGGACTATCAAGACTTTAGAGGATATGTTGAGGGCTTGTGCCATGGAGTTTGGTGGAAGTTAGGAGGATAGACTGGACTTGATAGAGTTCTCATACAATAACAGCTATCGCACCAGCATTGGGATGGCACCGTTTGAGGCTTTGTATGGCAGGAAGTGCAGGAGTTCGGTACGTTAGGATGATAGTGCTAAAGCTGTGGTTTTAGGACCACATATGGTACAGGATATGATTGAGCAAGTTCACTTGATTCGGCGAAAGATGAAAGCAGCTCAAGATTGCCAAAAGAGTTATCCAGATTTGCACCGCAGGGACATTGAGTTTGCTATAGGTGACAAGGTTCTTTTGAAAGTGTCACCTATGTGAGGAGTGATGAGGTTTGGCAAGAAAGGGAACTTGAGTCAGAAGTTTATCGGCCCTTATGAGATCCTAGACCGCATAGGTGAAGTAGCCTACCGGCTAGCTTTACCACCATCGCTTGATCGGGTTCACAACGTGTTTCATGTTTCACAACTCCGGACATATGTGAGCGATCTATCACATGTACTTGAAGTTGAGAACATAGAGTTAGATGAGTCTCTAACTTATGCGGAGGTCCCCAAGGAGATCTTAGACCATAAGTTGCACAAGACATGGAACGGTGAGACCGTCTTACTAAAGGTACTTTGGTCTAATCACAATGTGGAAGAAGCTACATGGGAACTAGAGGAGGCTATGAGAGAGCGTTTTTCTCAACTTTTCGATCAGGTATGTTCGGTTACGGGGACGTAATCGTTGTCTTTTAAGGGGGATAAGAGATGGTCACATGTATGTTTTGGGGTTAGTTGAGGTCAACATAGTTGTGTTTGTGTCATCTTTTGAGTTTGAGATGAGTGTTTTGTCATGTATAGTTGGAGTTGTTGGTACTTTTTAGTAGTTGTGGTTGTTGTCGTTGAGCAGTAGTGTTGTGTTGGGTGGTTCGTTTTGAGTATGGTATGAACTTCGGGGACGAAGTTCTTTTTAAGGAGGGAAGATTGTAATACCACAGTTTTCTGAAGTCCTGTTACTCGTCCGAATAGGGCTAACTCGGCCGAGTAATGTGTCATGTGTTTTCTGGTCCAGGAACACTCGGCCAAGTATAGTAATACTCAGCCGAGTAAGGGGTACTCGGCCGAGTACTCCTAGTACTCGACCGAGTATCCGATCTAACGGGAATTATTTTCGCGGTTTGGTTACGGATGATTAAAGTTACAAATCGTGTTTAACAGTTTTACTTTTTATTTTTACCAAAACCTAAATCACTTCTACGTTCTTTAATCATCCCTAATTACTCCCAAGACCTTTGATCGTTCGTGAGTCTTCGTTCATCTCTCTCTCTCGTCAGTTGCGTCGGTAAGTCACTAGTCTTATGTCTTTTGTTAGATTTGTCTTTTAGTGTTTTACCCTAGTATTAGAATTGGGGAAAAAGGGGTGATTGCATGTTGTGATTAGATTATTGTGATTGTTGTTAGGTGAAGGATTTTTAGAAGAGCGTTTCTAGCTTTCGCTTGTAGACTCGTATTCAGATCAGTGCTAAGGTAGGGTTTCCTTACTCAGTTCTCTGTTAATTGATTTAAGATGATTGTGATTGTATTGGCATGATTAGTATCGTTGTTGGTTGTCTTTCTTGATTGATTGGAATTATGGTGGATTGACTATATTGGTGAGGTGCGTCCTCGGCTGAGTGAGGTCACTTTCGGGAGGGCTTCACGCCCTTGATTCGCCCCTTATGGTTCCCGTCACAAAGGGGGATGTGCATATTAATGAACATGGGTTTGTCGATCGTTGTTATGAGCGGGGTTTAGGTGGGCAAGGTTGTGCTCCCCCACTGACGGAATGGATTATCTGTTGCGGCAGTAATCTGGCAGGACTACACATTTAAGTGTGTAGTCGGATATGAGGCATGATTGGAGTTGGCAATTGGTTGTATCGTTGTTGCTGTGATCGTTTCTTATATATTGCTTATCTCATTTATTCAGTGAACTGGGCCCGATGTTGTTTTGTAAAACTGTGGTGATCCATTCGGGGATGGTGAGCAGATTGTGACAGGTGATGGTTGTCTTTAGCTGCGGGGACGAGGATGGGATGTCATCACTTTGAGCCTAGCTTCCGCTCTTACGAGTTTAGATGTTTTGGTTTTCATGTATTGAGATTTATACACTTTCGTTTTGGTATTTCTTTGAGACGATGTATTCGCTAAATGTTATACTTTAATAAATGTTTCTGAATGGTTACTTTTGATATACTAACCTCGGGCAACCGAGATGGTAGTAGCTTCACATGCTAGGGTGGTTCTTGGTAAAGCACCTTGGTATGTGGGGGTGTTACAACCGCGCCAACAAGAATTATGAAAACTTGCAGCTTCTAAATCAATACAACACATACACTACTACAAATATAGGCAATAACAACGACCCTTTAACAACGCATATTAACGCGAATTTGTAATAACGTTGTTAACTGTATTATTTTATTTTCGCGGAATTCAGTGAAAATTAATAAAAACGGTTACCAAAACCATAACCGTTGTAATTACTTATAACAACGGTTATATAAATAATAACCGTTGTTATTCATAAAATCATAACAACGGTTTAATACGTAATATATAATAACGTTGTTAAGTGGATTATATTATTTTGGCGCAAATCAGTGAAAGTAATAACAACGGTTAGTTTGTGAAAACCGTTGTTATTAGTAATGACAACGGTTTATAATATACAAAACCTTTGTCAATATTTTCAGTGTATAGAAAAACAAAAAAACCACCATAATACCACACAAACACAAACACAAACACAAACACAAACACAAACACAAACACAAACACAAACACAAACACAAACACAAACACAAACACAAACACAAACACACTCTCCCTCGCCATCGCTCTGTCATCTCCATCACTGTTGTCGTCGTCGTCTCTTTCTCATCGTCTCTGTCACTTTTCTTTCTCTAATTATCAGGTATATATCTATCGTTTAATGGTTTTAGGTTTTGTCATCTCCGTCATTATTTTTCTTTCTCTAATTTTTTTTGTATGTTTTTCTCCGTCATTGTTCTTTCTCTAATTATCCAATTAGTTTTTCTGCGTTTATTAGTAAACAAATAAAATAAAATAAAATAAAACAAAGAAGATGATGAAGAGGATAGTAAAATAAATCTACATTTAATATTCATAAACTTAGTTAATTGATATACAAAATAAAATAAAAAACTAAACTAAACTCCTACTTAGAACGACTTTTAGGGAGGCATTCTCCTCCATGAGAATGATCCTCTGCTCCTTTGCTATTTGGAGGTCTCGTAAAGCAGATGCAATATCTGTATGCAACTGCTCCAACTCCGGCACCCAGCCACGAAGGGTGGCCTCCTTGAGTGGGATCTGAACATCATCAAGGATGAGCCCGTTCTTCCTCTCGATTTCCTCTAAGCGGCGTATGAAACATTTGTTGTACTCGATCGTTATTAATGTTAAACGAATGTTCTGATTCATTATTGAAGGAAGTTTGGAGTTTAGGTTTTGAAGATTTAGGGTTTAGAGTTTAGGGTTTGGGGAGATTGAAAGAAAAATGAGATAATGGATTGATTGAGATATATAGTGAAATGAATTTATAATTAGTGTATGTGTCCTTTCAAAAGCCAAGAGTTGTTTTTTAATTCATATATTTTGAAAATGACAATGTGTGTCCTTTAAATTAATATATTTTCGTTTCATATGCCAAGAATTAATGAATTAAATTAAATTATTAAATTAAATTAAATTAAATTAAATACTATACGACGCCTTATTGTTGTTACGTTGATGTTGCATGCTACTCTAACATATATGTTTTCGTTAATGTCTTTGTTTTCAGTATGTCATCAACGAGCCACATGACTCCGAGTGCAAAAAGCAACAAGTACGTCCTTGAACATTGCAATGAAGACTAAAGAGGTATATATTTGGGTCAATTTAGTTCTAGTTTTATTGATTTAGAGCTTTAGACTTAGAGCTTTAGGAGAATTTTGTTGAACATTGCAATAAAACTCTGATATTGTTGTTGCATATTGTATATATAAGGATGTTTCAATAGTTTTAGTAATATCATTATTGTAATGGTGAATTGCAATGGAGAACATGAGAAAGTTTTTTGTCAAATGGTTGTTTGATGCTGATGCTGCTGTTAATTGATGCATGGATTTTGGCAGTAATGCACTGAATTTGTAATTTTAAAAAAAACTCCAATAACAACAGTTAATAAAAAACAAAACCGTTGTCATTAGTAATAAAAACGGTTATCATAAAAAATTTCGTTGTTATTAACATCCCTACAATAAACTATTAAACGCGCTCATTACTATCAACGACGGTTTTATGTCATGAAACCATTGTTATTACTTTACCACCAAAAAATTATTCAATACATGGACTTCTTTTCACAACGGATAATTAATAACGACAACGGTTCTAAATCGTTGTTAAAACCTTTGACAATGGTTATTAGTAAAAAACGTAACCGTTGTTAAAAGTTTTAACAACGGCCCGAACAACAACGCCCGCTTTTTTCTATAAGAACGGTTATTAGCCGTTGTTGTCCACCATATATGTAGTAGTGATATTCCGCTAACTACTTGCCACAACTATGTCAATAAATGATTCGTCTAAAACAATAAGTTTCAAAGTACTCCAGCAAGCATGCCTTATCAACGCAATATCTATGGTAGTATGACAACAAAACACCCGCATCGAAAATTTCCATCCATAATATACCCTACTCTCTCATTCGCAAGTCAAAATTTAAAGAAGATAACAATATTGAAAAACACAACACCACTCCATATGTCGAAACCGGATGAACGTAATAATTTTTTTTTTCAAAATTAGTTTCTGACCCATCTCGTTTCCTCCACCACAACCGATGACGGAATCGTAACACCGCCACCAACAGTCGCACCGCAGCGCAAAGGTACCGGTACCGCAACACGGAGTAGCGTGCTTGGATCGCAACCCGAAACACAACATCTACATCGGTATGCATTGCAACTTATACATTACTAATAAATAGTGTCTCGACACAACGATTACCTCACAATTCATCCAACCACCCATTACCCTTTCTCAATATCGCCTTACTAGATCACAATACGCAAAATATTACACGGAATAATCAGATAATAACCTTATGAATATCATCCCACACTACTACTCATGAGGTCAGAAGCTCACACAATCACTTATATACATCATAAATACACATTCAAATTTAACTAACCATTCCAGATCACGTAAGTTACCAATTAATAATATATATCTCTAACACCAGGTTAAACTTATATGCACTTCATTACACATTCTCCAATTTGCATAATTACCACCACCTGACCGATGTGACCATATAACTAATACTCAACTACTAATAAACGCCTTCTTTTTCAACGACTTATGCTTCCTCCCAACCATGAATACCAATTCCCAATAGCAAACTCCATTAATCCAATCAACGAACTTACCTTAATATCCATACCAATTTCCGTCCTTGATTATTCTACCACCTAACTTACCACCAAAGTCTCACACTATACAATTACTCTATCAAATGCTCATTCCTTTAGTTCCTCAACTCGTGACTATTATGTCATCTCGATATCTTATATAATCTTTAATTCACGTCCTCATTATAGTACTTCACACCACCATATTCCCTTATATTCATGTCTCATAACTCATGTAAACATCCTCTCAACTCACATCAGTCTTTTTATTCCCATTATACTTGCAAACATTACACAACCACCCAATTCATCACGCTTACTACTTAACCCTTTTGTAATTCAGTTACCCTTTTATTGCTCCAAAAGTCAAATCCCAATAATTCGTATCAAATAACTTCTCATTCACTCTCATAATTAATCTCTCTCAACATGCTACTCAGCCTCACTCACCACCAATAAGTCCAAACACTAACTGATTATCCTTCAATTAATTACATCATCCTTTATGCATTACATCACTCGTAACCAATAAGTCACCTCATACCGTTAACATCTCGAAGCTTTTACATAATTATAACCACCTTTCCGTAACCCAAGTTTCCAATGGCAACAAATATATACAAATCCACATACCGCCATAAATCAAGCTCAGCTCACTAGACACAATTCTCTTCCAATTACAGTAACGACTTCCTATCACGCACTTTCCTAGGTGAGATTTTATCATACCAATATGCAAGTTATACACTATATTTAATACATATGCAAAAATCACGTTCATGCCTTCTTATTACATCACATCATTACGCACCCTATTCTTTCACAATACACATTGTCACAACTACCAATTGCTCATACCTACAAACTAAATCTTACTCATCACATATTATCTATATGAAACTCAACTAAACATGTCACAAATCAGTACCATTCACATTATTCCTCCACTTACTCGTGCCAATCACACTACTCATCATACTCATAATATTCATAATCAACTCGATCAATGTCACGACATACTCAACAAATAAACACACCACATCCGATCATTATAACGTCCACTCTAACTACCCACTCTCATAACTCTCCACCTAGTTACCGTTTCAAGATTGTAAGGGCCATAGTGCGATTTTAGGACGTCTCCCAAATCATTGCGGTAGCTCCAAACAACCTCTACCCGGGTTCATTTTAATTAGACACCCTACTTTCATTGGTTCATTGGTTTTAGGTTCCAAAATCGTCGCTCTGATACCACTTTGTAACACCCCCATTACCAAGGAGCCTTGACAACACATTCCCTGATAAATAAGGATGCTACCATCTCGGTTGCCTCAGGTAGTACATATCAAAAGGACCATAAAGAAACATTTTATTAAGTCTTTACAAACTTACAGCTGAAAACAAAAGGTATACAACTTAACTACTCAAAGACAAAGATACAGCTGGTGAAAAACTACTATCATCTACAACAACAAAACTTTGTGTCATCGCGATCCCTCCAAACAACCCAGCAGCCAAACCAGCAATCACAAAACACCTGTATAGTCTTACCACTCACCATTTGCCGGTAATATTAAATGGATCATCGCATACACACAAAAGAAAACAGAGAATACACAAACACCACATAGGGTCAGCAACAGAATATGATGAACGCATAACCGATAGTATAATAGAAAGGCACAAGATACACATCAATACCGACTTCCACCACTCCAGCCTCCAAAGTAACTAATGGCTCTCATCGCAACGAGTATCTGGGTTCCCATCGCAACGGGTAACTCATCCCTGTCGATGCCAAATTGCAGCGTGGACAACAAATTCTCGCTCATATCACTGAGCGAACCCAAGCTCATTAATTGTGCATATCCCCCTTGTGACGGGGGTCAAAAGAGGCAAAACAAGGGGTGAAATCATCTCCCGACATGGCTCACAATATCTATCTTATCACCACTATCATCCACAATCGTAATCACCACAATAATAAAAACACAATGACAACAGCCACAACAATGCAAACCCTCGTAAACTGTACTGAGTAGGGAAACCCTATTCTTCGCAATCCAAGCACAATCAAGTAATCGCAATAGAATCCTCCATGAAACTGTCACCTACACGTAATAATCGCACATATACCATTATTATCTACATCTAATTAATCTATATAACACTTGATTATCGATCTCTCCCAATTCCCCCAAATCACCCAAGGTTAGGGTTTAAGTGTAACACCCCCATGAGATTTAGAGAAAATATGCCCCACATCGGGAAAATATGGAGCTTGTGATATATTTATAAAGGATTTCACTTAACACTTAGTAACAAGGCCTTGTACTTTTGGGCTTAAGTGAGGACAAATAATGGCCCAAAGGTACACATCCCATCTTATTGGGGTTGTGTTACGACGGTGGTGGGTCGGGTTGTTATATTAGGTCTAAGATAACACTATAAGAATAGAGATTGATACTTACTAACAATGGTTAACATGGTGTATCACGAAATCCCGGATCCAATGACGAATTCCCTTTGTTAGATGATTAGAGTGATTAGGGAGGGTTTTTTGTAACACCCCCATACACCAAGGTGCCTTACCAAGACCACCTAATGCATGGAAGTGCTACCATCTCGGTTACCCGAGGCATAGTAATCAAAAGTGACCATCAAGAAACATAGTTTAAGCATAAAGTTTAAAGTGATTACATCAAAACCAACTGTAAAGTAAAGTACAACTGTTCTAAAACCAAACTACAACTAAAGTAACAAAAAGTATTATGATAACATAGCGGAAGACTACTATCAGACTCGTGGCGACTCCATCCACAACTAATCCCGCGCGCATCCATAGTATACCTGCTAGACAACTTCTCACCACTCCCGAATGAATCACCACAGTTTTTAAAACATTTAAACGGGGTCAGTTACTGCATAAACAATATAAGATAAACAACAACAGATACACAATCACAATCTCCAACACCGTCACATCTCCATACACCTGACTACACACCAAAGTGTGTAGCCCTGCCAGAATATCCATCGCAACAGATATTCCACGCCGCCAGTGGGGGACCGCAGTTGTACCAACCAAATCCCTGCTCATCAATTCCGAGCGAAAACCCAAGTTCCTTAATGTGCACATCCCCTCCTGTGGCGGGTTCTACAGAGGGCGAATCAAGGGCGCGAAGCCACTCCCGCAAGTGACCCCACTCAGCCGAGGACGCGCCTCGCAAACTACAGACAATCACAACCAACCAAATTATACAACAACAACAATTACCAAAATGATAAAGATCAACAACAGTAACAACCAACAACAATCCACCATCAACACAATGTAATCAATGCCAATACCAATTACGATATAATCACCATGCCAATAAACCAGACAACCATCTTATAATCATTTATACAATAACTGAGTACGGCAACCCTACCTGGAAAGGCAAACACCAAGATCGTCACAATCAGCTAATCAGAAACGTTCCTCTATGAAATCACCTCCTATCAATCACACAATCATACAATCACCATCTATTATCAAAATACTCCCAAAACCCCCAAAATACCCAATTAGGGTTTCAACTAAAATCAATGAAACGATATAAAAACTGTAGAAGGATCTTACCTACAAGACGTCGGTCTCAACGGCGTAAACATCACAACGATCTGACGACTCTAGCCCTTAGGATTTGATAGCAATGCGAAGAAGAGAGCAACGTAACTTGTTTAACTCTTGTGAAGTTTTAAAAAAAGTAAAAGTGAAAAATAAACTGACAAAAGGTGTCTATATATCTTTCTCGCATTGCTAACAAAACCCGACAAAAATAACCCGTAAAACCGACTTACTCGATCGAGTAAGTCACTTACTCGATCGAGTACCCCACCTACTCGATCGAGTACCCATCAGACAGTACACTATTTCGAAACCAAAACTCACTTAATCGACAGAGTAAGCCTTACTCGACAGAGTACCCAACAGTACAGAAAACCGTAGTATTATAGTCTTCCCTCCTTAAAAACGAACTTCGTCCCCGAAGTTCAAACCCAACCTATAAAACATGAACTCCTAACACTAACTCCACCAACTATGCATACCTCCACAACATGGCTCACGATGTCGTATCAACTACATTATTTCCTCTCGACACTAACTTCATACACTATCGAATACCATCCACAAACGCCGGTAGCTCCGTCTCATTAACATATTAACCACTAGCCAATCCAATGTCAAGATAATCCACCAAGCAAGATCAACCACCAAACGGAATGTTACATTCTACCACCCTTAAAATGAACTTCATCCTCAAAGTTTACTCACACTCATAAACATCATCATCCAACTGTCAACACTATCGAAGTATTCTCTCACTCCTAAACATCACACTACTACGAGCACGGCCATGACCCTTTTAACAATATCAACCACAATACAAATCCATCCTTTATTCTCCACCAAGACTCAAACTTCCAAATCTACTACAACATGTACAACCATCAAACTCTCTTTGTCACATCCTACTCCTCTTAAGATAAATGTTACGTCTTCGTAACTCACTAATACTAGATCCTTAGCTATATCTTCTCATTATCCTCATCACCACCGCATGTCAAAGATAACCGCCTATAACATCAACACCTACAACCATTCCTATATCCAGGGCTCTCTTTCTCTAATAGTTCTCATACCTCAAATTATTCTGCACTCCATCTTACCAATACCATAAAATCCTCAGCAAAATCACCACACCAACTCTTCAATATTACCGCAAAATGACATACTCCTCTATACATGCAGTTATCTCCATAATCATAACTCTTGATCCACAATTGTTACACACACTCTCACTAGATCCTCAACTTCTCTCTTTTATTACCACAAACTCATCCACAACTTAACATGATACTAATTCCCAATACTCCGTACTCACTGCCCCAATAAAAGGTTATAAACCACATGTAGTTTCCAGTTCAATACCACACATGTTCCACAATTCTCTTGCCACAACTATGTCCACCAATGCCTCATCTAAAACAAGATCAAAAGTACTCTAACAACCTCTCATAATTGTATCCCATTAACAGAATGTGAGTATGTATTATATATATAAAAAAGAGGTTTAAGTACAAAGTTTCAATCAACCATTACATATAAATTCTTTAGTCTTAGCCAATCTATCTCTGCCTTGGTCACATGTTGGAAATCTCGACCTCTAATTCTGGCTTTCACCTCTTCTATAATCTGCTCTGAACATTTGTCTGGCCCGGTTATGACTCCATCAATCCTACACCTGTTTCTCTCCTGCCAAATGTGATACTTAGTTCCCCAAACGATAGCTGCATGTACTCCAATCTGCAACTTAGTACCAGTCCTCTGCAGGCACCAGTCAAGCATATTATTTTAAGGTATATGGCAATCTAGCTTCTGGTTGATGCAACAGATAATCTGCTTGCTGTAGGCACACTCAAAGAACAAATGGTCAGACCCTTCACTAGCTTGAGCACATAACTAGCATCGATCATCAATATCCATACCATACAGGGACAGCTTGTCATTAGTTCTTAGAGCTCCATGGGCAATTAGCCATCCCAAAAACTGGTGCTTGGGCACCACCCAATCGTTCCATACCAATCTAGCCCATGGTACCTTTGGTTTGCTCCCTTTGAACTATTCATAAGACCCAGCAGGTGAAAACTCCTTACCTTGTACAACCCACTTGCCATTAGCATAGCCAGGGATCATTTCTTGCTTAACTCTACAAATTCTCCTCCACACCCAGCTAGAATTCACACTAGGCTTGTACTCTATCCAATCTTCCCCTTTCAAATAATTCTGATGCACCCAGTTTACCCAGATAGAATTTTTCTGCTCTGCTACCCAGTTCACTAATCTCCCCACCATTGCTTTGTTCATGACTTCCTGATCTTTAAGACCAAGGCCCCCACTTATTTTGGCCTACATACCTTGTCCCATGCCACCAGAGGTACTCTCCTATAATCAGCACTATTGTCCCAAAGAAAGTTCCTACAACTTGCCTCAATCCTAGCAATGATCCCCTTAGGTAAAACAAACATGGAAGCCCAATATGAATGTAATGAAGATAGGACAGACTGCACCAGTACTAACCTCCCACTATAAGAAAATTTTCTTGCTCCATAGCTATTAATCCTACTGCAAATCTTCTCCACCAAGCATTCACAGTCTTTTTTTTTTCAATCTTGTGGTTTGTATAGGCATTCCCAGGTATTTGAAAGGCAAGTTACCTTCTACAAACCCTGACACTTTGAGAATATCTTGCTTGATTTGATCTGGTACACCCTTGAAGTAAGCATTTGATTTATATGCACTAACCTTCTGGCCAGAAGCTTTAGAGAAAGTAGAGAAGGACTTGAGCAATAGCATCATAGACTCAGTATCCCCTCTACTAAAGAGCAGAACATCATCAGCAAACATCAAGCTAGCCAGTTTCTACTGTTTACATAAAGGATGATAGTGAAAGTTATACCTAGCAGCAGCATATTTCAGTGTCCTTGTCAAATAATCCATGCAAAGAGTAAAAATTAAAGGAGAGAGAGGATCCCCTTGTCTGAGTCCTCTCTTACCATGGAAATAACCAAACATATCCCCATTAATGGACAAGGAAAAAGTAGCAGTTGTAATGCATTGCATAACCATATCCTTAAATTCATCAGGAAACTTGAGCATGTCCAACAGTTGAGCAACAAAAGACCATTCAACTGTGTCATATGCTTTTTGCAAGTCAATTTTGAACAGGCATCTAAGAGTTGCATTTGGTCTTTCATATAACCTTATGAGGTCCTGTCAAATCATAATGTTCTCCTGAATGCTTCTGTTCTGAATAAAAGCCCCTTGATTTTGGTCAATCAGACTGGGTAGCACCTCAGCAAGCCTAGCACAAAACAATTTGGAGATAACCTTATATATGACATTGCAACAGGCAATTGGACGATACTGCAAAACTGTTTGAGGTCTGTCACACTTAGGAATTAGAGTTAGGGTAGTGGCGTAGATCTGCTTCAGTAATTGCCTCTGTTGGAAGAAATCTTGGACAACATTGATAATATCCTCCCATATCACTTCCCATGCATCCTTAAAGAACCTGCTGGTATACCCATCAGGTCCAGGAGATTTTGTATCAGGGATACTAAATAGAGCATTTCTAATTTCTTTCCCAGTGACAAGTTTAAGCAGATAACCACAGTGTTCATCAGTACAACTGGACCCCTGATCAATGATCTTCCTTTGTATCTTCTTTGTTTCCTGACTGGTACCAAGCAGGTGCTGATAATAGTCCAAAAATGCTGTATGGATTTGATCAGGACTGTTGCAGACCTTACCATTCATGTCTTCTATCTGAACAATCTTATTCCCATTTCTCCTCTTCTTAAGCAACCCATGGAAGTAAGAGCTATTAGTATCTCCCTGATGGACCCATTGGTGCTTAGCCTTCTGAATTAGGAAACTAGCACGAGCTGCATACATCCCCCTTAACTCTTTAGATGCCTCATATTCATCAGCAATGAGCTGCACATTAGAGGGGACCTTACCCAGTTGTTCCTGCATCTCCTGAACTTTCTTCTGCAAAATATCAGTAGAGTTCTCAATGTCACTAAACCTGTCTCTATTCAATTGCTTCAGAGCAGGCTTTAACAGCTTAAGATTCTTTGCCACTTTGAACATGGGAGTGCCTGCAATATTCCCATCCCAAGAGCTTCTGATAGTAGGCTTAAAATCTTTTGATCCACCCCACATATTGAAATACTTGAAACTTCTATTACCTTGGAATTGCTTAGTGCTACTGACAATGCAAGGTGTATGATCAAGCATACCTTCAACTCTCTTTCATATCATACTCTACCCTCACTCCCAAGCCGACACTGGTAAGAAACATCAATAAACAAAACAACAGTCTATATGTCCAAACTGAAACTCACAGGAAACAATAGTAAACAAAACAACAATCTATATAACTGGTATACACTTTCGAAAACTCGTCTCATAAGTATCCCGTCTACTCCACCACAACCGATGACAGCATCACAACACTTCCACCAACAGCCGCACCGCAGCGCGAAAATACGCGCATCACAACACGAAGTACCATGTCGGATCGCCACCCGAGGCACAACATCCACATTGATAGTCATCGAAACTTATACAATCCCATAAACACTGACTCAGTATAACTTCCTTGACAAGAAAACTTCCTTAAAATCGCTTTACTAGATCACAACGCAACATATTGATAAGAACCTCATAAATATCATCCATGCCATTACACGGAATAAACATATATCATTAATACACATACAAGTATAACTAGCCATGCCAGATCACCCAAACTATCACTTTTGAATATCATTCCATTAGGTTACCGTACCCAACATATATTACAGAACATTCAGATAACAACTTGATAACTATCACACCATACCACTTCTCGTGAGGTCAGAACCTCACACAAACATTTATACACATCATAGACCCGTAATCACATCCAACTAGTCAATCCTGACCATGTAAGTTACCACTTGATAAAGGTTATGAAGGATATGTAGATCTTTATACATACTAACATACTCATATATGTTTAAATTAATTTGTCATAAAATTAAAGGTGGAACTTATGCATGCAAACTAATAAAAGAAATGAGAAAGGAACATTATTCTTACAATGGGTATTTCGGTTTTATGGGCACAAAAGAAATCTCCTTTTCTTTTGTTCTTGAGCTTTCCTTTAATGGAAGAAACAAGATCCAAGTATAGGATCTCTCCTTAGGAATAATACCCAAAGCTAACTCTTAATCTAATTAATATTATATGAGCTAGTACAATATTAATCTTGTGAAAAATTGAACCAAAAATGTTTGGTTTTGGCTCCTAAAACCGGGTAGGAGAAGAGGAGAGGAAGAAGAATTATTTTTGTCTATCTAAAAATAATTATATGAAGTGAATGAATAATAATCTTTTTTTACCCATTCATATGGTGAATGATAAAATAAAATAAGCAAAAGAACCCTTGTTCTTTCCAAGGGAAAACCGGGTAGGGTGGAGGGGAATGGCCAATGCATGGTCTTTGTGCTCTTACACAAAAGACATTAGGTATGCATGCCTAAAATTAGAGTAATAATAATGAATTCCACTAATCTTAATTAACACAATACAATTTGTTACTCACACCCATATTTCGGTCCATTTGAAGATAAAATGGAATCCATTTTATTTTTGTCAAATGTAAATATGTCACATGTCATATGTAACATAAATTTGTTATGTATTTTTAACATATTAAAAATCAACGTATTAATAAAAATACGTCATAAACAAAATCGACTTAGTAATTCACAATTACTTGTGCCAAAATATTTTACCAATTTATAAATCATATTTATAATAATTCATTCAAATCCAATTGTTTCTTTAAACAATAATTTCATCCGAGTAATGATACAATTTGATTACTCAGACCGTATCTCATTTAATCACATTTCAATTTGATACGTAAATTTTACTTCCAAAATCGTCCGTCAATTTTTCAAGTAATTTAATTAACTCGTAACATTATACGATTAATTAAATGATCAATTAAGAGTGTTGCCCTATAGGTATGACCTAGGGGGTCAACTGATCACCACCGTCACACGACGACAAAAATGTCAAACTCTAGTCACCAATCATTACCGATATATGTTGACCAGTTGACAAAGATAAATACTTCCCAATTGCATTCTTTAAAATGAGATTTAATAATGATATTTAAATCATGTAATCGCACTATTGTTGAGGACACATTTCCCAACAATCTCCCACTTGTCCTCGACAAGTGTGCGTTACCAATTCTCTTGTCCTATTACTATCTCCCACTCAATGCAAGGTGTCTTTCAGGTCGTACTTGCAAGTGATCATATCGAGAGTGGTTTCCTCAATCTGGAGAACAACTGTATGACCGGATTTATCCACTCTGGATACCTTCCGAGCGTGGCCACGCATTTCCAGTTCATTACTCCTCGAGTGGCCCTGAGATATTGTTATAACCCTGACTAGGGGTGGACAATTCCTATCGCACTCATTCCCTTCGACTAGCCACAGCCATCATAACCCAAAATATGCCCATTTGACCCCATTTACGAAGGTCGTAGTAACACAAATCAAAGTTAATCTGAAACTGTGCCATCTTAGGTGAATAGTCTTTAGTCAAAAGAATCGACTCATTTGAATACTATAGTAGCTCTCGCCACGACCAGGCTATATAAATTTGCCAGAACTCTATAAGCGGTCATAAGGCCCGACAAAATGTTCCTAACATTCCGCCTATGTGATCGACTAGTCATCTCACATGACTCTATGGCACTTGAACTTGCCATCAATCGCCTCACACTCTAGTCACTTCGAGACGTCACCTCATACAAGTGACTATGGGCAAATACTATGTTAATCCGTGTTCACTTTAACGGGGTTCAATTGTCTCTACAACCCGTTTGGATGTAACAATGTATAAATTAAAGATAAAAGACAAATGTGATTATGAACATGAACAAAAACAACACTTTTATTTCATTTCAAAATCTAACAAAAACTTGGTACACGTTTAAGTCCCATGGACGTAACATGTCCATCATGTTTAGCCTGCGATAAAGGCTTGGTGAGCGGATCGGCTATGTTGTCATCCGTCCCAACCTTATAAATCGCAATTTCCTTTCTTTCAATGAAATCTCTTATTACATGATATTTTCTAAGTACATGTCTAGATCTATTACTAGACTTCGGCTCCTTAGCTTGGAAGATCGTCCCACTATTATCACAATAGAGAGTGATGGGATCATTGGCGGTAGGTACTACTTTTAGACCTTCCGTGAATTGCCTGATCCAAACAGCTTCCTTAGCAGCTTCTGATGCTGCTGATCGGGTCCATTTCGTGTTCACAATTAAGCATATGTGGTCGTTGGTCAATGGTCGATACAAAACACAATTTATACTTCACAAACAACTCTACAATTAGTAAAGAGGCAAGTAAAGGTCGGATCCCAAGGGACGGGTATTGAAATGAGAATTCTATTGTAACTAGTAGTGTCTAGGGGTGTCACAAATTGGGTTGATGTAGAAGGTTACTAAACTAAAATAGCAATGAAAATAAACTAGCAAGATGAATAAAATAAGGGGTGTAAACAATTGATTAAAAGCACTAGGGTGTCATGGGTTCATAGGGGAATCATGGGATATGATCATACAAACATGTTCTCAAATTATAAGCAAGCAATTATTGTTGTGATGGATTGAGTTGGGTTATATCTTACAATCCTAGGAAAGTTTGGGTCCCGGAGCCGAATCGATTAGATTGTACAACACCTACAAGTCGACTTAATCTTTCCTACTCAACACATGCATGGTCTAACAAGACTCGAGTTGGGTTATGTCTTACAAGTCTCATTGAAAAGATAGAAGATGATAGTAAATGCAAGGATTCATAGGCTTAGCATTTCATCAAATATAACATGTGCATGTATTAAGATCAAAACAAGCAAGCAAATAAGATATGAAAGCATATTAATTTAAGCATGAATCATTCCCCATGTTGGTTTCCCCTAATCACCCATTAAACCCTAGCTAAGAGACTACTCACTCATTATCATATTGATCATGCTAGAAAGGTTGTCAATCATACTAACATAATGAAACATGATGAATAAATGAAAGTAATTAACAATAATTAAAAAGGGATTAAGAGATTATACCTACTAATGATTCCAATAATAAAGCAAGAATAATAGAAGTACTTGAATCCTAGATTGAGAGGTTGTCAATCTCCCAAAATAACCCAAATAATCTTCAATTACCCAAAATAAAGGATGAACAAGAGAGAGATTAAAGAACTAAAACTTGGATTAAAACTTGATTAATACTTAATTACAATATTATAGAGAGATTTGATTGATATTAACTACACTAATTATTGATAAGAAGAACATGCTCCTCTAATTAGACTAATGGGGTATTTATAGTGAAAATTAGGGAGGATGCATTAGGGTAAACTAAGGGCTAAACTAGTAATTACACTTTTTAAGTTGAGCAAGGAGAATCCGGTATTTTCTGAGAGAAGGGCTTCTCTTTTCGTAGCTTGAAGAATGAAAAACGTGTTGTACTGAAATCCGTGCGGATTGGAGTCGGGACGGCCGGATCTGGGCCGAGGAATCCGAGCGGATTCAAGAGAGGGACGCTCGGATTGTGCTGGGGGAATCCGAGCGGATTCCAAGGTGGGACGCTCGGATTGGGTTGGACGGACGGGCGGATTTGGTATAATCCGTTCGGATTGTTGGTCAGCTTCAATTTCTCTTCTTTTCTTCCCTTTTCTTCATAAATTCCTTGGGGATTTCCTCGGGGACTCAAGGATCCTTTTCTCAACATTGCTCTTCTACTATGATATGTACAAAGGCCTTCTAGTCTTGTCTCTCCTTGATGCTTGGTCATTGAATACAATCAATTTAGCCTCGTTTTGCCATGAAAATGCAAGATTCTTACTCCTTTCCTACCAAGGGATCAAAATCTCAAAGAATATGCAAAACAAAGAACTAAAGATAAGAAATGACCCAAATAGGCACTAAAAAGCATGGAAACAATGGTAATTCGGGGGCTAAATATGCGCCAATTATGGTCGCATCAAATATCCCCAAACCGAACCTTTGCTCGTCCCGAGTAAAGAGGTGACAAAGACTAGGACCAATACTAACCTAACCTAATAATAATAGCCGATATGAGACAATTAGCGGGTCTCACTCCGCCCCTTCAACTCACAACAAGACAACCATGAGGTAGGATGCCTTCTTGCAAGGCAAGGTGGGTCTTGCCAAAATGGCGACACATCCAAACATTAAAGCACAAAAAATCACATAATGGATGCATCTACAAAAAGAATAGCCACTTTCCTCATCTAAGTGGCGGAAATTATCTACAAGGGAAGCAATTCAAGGGTACACACTCCTTCATAGATACAATTTCTTCAAACTACTAAGCCTAGAAGGATACCAATAAGTCACCTCCAAAAGGTGTCAAGCTAGGGTACCTTTGTCCTCAATCGTTAAATGCTATTGTCAAGAGTAGACTCCCTATGGTGTTAGAAACACTGGAGGATCGCGGAATTCCCCCTCTTGCCTAGACAAGAAGAAGGGTCGTCCCCTCTCTACCATGCACAAAAATGGATACGATGGATAAAGGGATCGATAGTATTTGAGTTTCATTTTGGGAGTTTGCTTTCATTTTTGTTTTTCCCCCCCAATTTCTTGTGGCATATAACATTTTGAGAACACTTTCTTGCCATTTCTTTTTGATTTTTGGCATTTCAATACTTGACAATTTTTCAACTTTTTGCATTTTCTTTTGAACATTTTCAAAGTCACCCCAATTAGTAACGAGGGTGCCTTGTATTTGAAGCTTAGGAGTTCTATTTTTGCTCCTCTTTTCATTTGATGCATTTTTGCAAACTTTCTTTCACTTTTCATTTCTTTGAACTCAAATTGATTTGTTTTTGTGCCCATTCCCTTTGATGACAAAAATGTATGGTAGAACATGGATGAATGATGGAAGTATGCATGGTTTCAAGGGTCACCTTGGAATAAACGGTAGCCAAGGAGTTATCACACCACAAGGTACTCTTGACTAGGCCTTAAACCATGGGTCAAAGGATACTAGCATGACACATCCTACGGTATTTTACAAGTATTCTAACAAGCAAAGTCTTAAGAATAAAAAGCATCTACTAGGGCCTATATACACTTGTCAAGCTTCCCAAGTAGACGGTTTCGCAAAATTTTTCTAACATGCAAACTACATGCCATGATGCAACTAGCATATAAACATCCTAATGCAAATGATTCTACCAACTAATATGCCAAATAAACTAAATGCAATCCTAAATTCACATTGTTTTTACCGCATCAATCAAGATAAAGCCACATAGTCATTAATATAAAGAGGAAAAAGGAGATTGGAAAGATCATACCATGCGGTCTTCAATATCCTCATGTCTCGGATGTGGCGTAGTCAATCAAAGTGAACAAGGATAAACAAACACAATATATACAAGACAATATATACAAAGGAAATGAACTTGTTTTTGGTTTTTCAATTTTTTTAATTTTTTTTTTTTGGTTTTTTGAAATTTTTCAATTTTTATGGGTTTTTTGAATAAAAGTTAAGTGTTAGAATTCCCATCCCCACACTAATATGGGCATTGTCCTCAATGGCCAAAATGATGGAAATTATGCAAAGATGATGCATGATTTCTATACTAAATGCAATTCTACACTAAGCTATACTACATGATGCATGGTTTTTGTTATGACGGAGAGGATAATTTAGATTACCTCCCGTTGTGTATGCATTAACTTCCCCAAACCAAATAAGACACTATTGCTAATGTCAAGGATGGGTATAGTTCATGCACACACTATGCTATGCATGAAACTAGATTGTCATTTTGGATTTTACAAATGGGAACAATAAGGAACACCTCAATGGTACCGAGGTGTGAGTTCTTTGATGTTGCTAGGACTAAACCAACAATGATCAAAATGAAATAAAATACAAAGAAACAAGATACAAAGCTCTTTTCATGAAAAATAAAGATAAAGAGGAGAGATGAGAAAACTTCACTTGAACTAAGGTGGGTGCCTCTTGCCCGCTCCACCTAGCTATGAAGTAGTCTCCTAGATATCGGCATCATCTCCTTCAATATCGGTATCCCAAATATCCTTTGAAGCATCACTTAAACTTGGATCCATGAATTCATCTTCACTCTCAAGCCTCACCGTGTCACCTCCACAAGAGTCCCCACTTTCTTCCCCTTTGTGACCGTTCGCTCCTTCATTAGCCTTCTCCGAGTTAGGAAAGAGCAATTCCATTTGAGCCCATGAGGGGAAAGCTCCTTCCTCACTAATCCGTCCTTTTTGAGCCATCTCATAGTATTGGGGGTAAAGAGCATAATAAGTATCCACGGAGGTCTCATATTGATGGTAGTGTAAATCTTGCAAAATTCCCGTGACAAAGTCGTCACGGGGGAGGATGAAGGGATTTGGATGGTTATATGGTTGGTAGGGAAAGGGGTAAGGGGGCACTTTTATCTTTTCATTTTGAGTTTGTTGTTCTTGTTGTGGTGGTGGATTTTGTGGAGGTGGAGTTTGCCTTTTTTGACTTGGGATGAGGTAGGAGGGCATTGGGGACAAGCTTCCTCTTCTTGGGGAGACCCGTGGTAGATCATGCATTGGGAGGTAGAGTGGATCGCTCCCTTTTGTCAACCACTTTATCCTCTTATCAACCCCCTCAAGGGTTATCCAATGGTGTTGGACGATAAGGAGGTCTTCATTAATTCTCGTGTTCCCCACAAGTGGAGTGTACTCATTGTTCTCATTGAACCTTGGGTTGAAGTGCTTTGCAAGTCTAGTTATGAGTCCACCATTCACTATGTGCTTCATTCCATCATCATTCCCATTTCGAAACTTTGCCCATTTCTCTAGCATAACTAGAGGTGCATTGAATTGATACCCATCTCTCCCTTGAATGTTGAGGTATGATTCCATAAATACAAGGTCCAATTGGTTGACAATGGCCGTATCACGGCGGGCGAAAAGAGTACCCGAAAGAAATCTATACGTAAGCCTCAAGATCGGGTTTTGGATGTGAAAAGCAAGACACTCTTTGGTAAGAATGAAATCCCGGCCCGTCATGGCCCTCCACAATGGTGCAACATTATACTTCTTGGGCTTTGATGTTCGAGTAGGCGAAACATCAAGTCCGAACACATTGGCAAACTCGACAAGGGTCATCATTCTAGAGACATTCTCCAACCTAAACTCTATGCAAATAGTCTTGTTCAAGGTTGTGATTCTCAAAAAGCTTAAGAATT